>NW_023458560.1:79122477-79127920 GCF_013731165.1 Rhagoletis pomonella | reverse complement strand
AATAAACAATCGTGGTACAAAGCTCAATAAAAATATTAAAAATAAAACACATTTTTAATTTGCATATATAGTTCGATTTGGCTTTAAAGTCACACTAGGTAAATAGCCACTTATAGTGAAATTCGTTTGACCTTGAGTAAGCCAGCTGTGTACTAGGAATGCTCTTCACTGCTTCAGCTACTCTCTACAGGGTTTCCATGTGCCTACACTTGCATAAATTTCCTTTGTGTGCTTGGACTTAAATGAATTTAGATCGAAATTTTGGTGTGCAACAGCGAAGCAGACAAATGTCAGTTGGATTGAATGACATTTGCGGTTAAACTGTTTTGTGTTTTGCTATGCGCTCGCGGGTTGTCTTTCATTTGTTAAATGTCATAGTGTGTGCGGTGTGAATTCTGCAAATGCAGCTCTGATTTTGAATTTTGCAGGAAATGTAATTTTTTCCCTGCATATAAAACTGGCCCGCCTTTATTAACCGACTTCCAAAAAAGGAGGAGGTTATCAGTTCGTCCGAATATTTTTTATTTTTATTTTTTATGTATGTTACCGTTGGATCATGTTAACCGATTTCTATATTCTTCTTTTATTTAAGGAAAGGTGTTACCTCAAAAAGCGGTCAATTCGATCGTCTGTAATTGAATTTTGAAGTAAAAAGCGCAAAAAAAACACTTGTCGATATATAAGAAAGAAAACTTTTTTGTAAAATCAAAGTTGGAGATTTGTTTGCATTGTCAATAGCTATGAAAAAATACCACTGCTGATTGGAAATAAAATATCACAAAAATTTAAGTGGCCCGTTTCAGAAATTCTGACTCAGCTGTTTCTTCAGTGAACCGAATGTACATTAAACCAAGGCTATTTCAGCAGCATTCCACAAAAGTTGATATCGAATATTTAGTGTTTTATACTACAACAACTATATAAGTTTTAACCAGCTTTGCTTTGTAATCGGCGCTTAAAATGTTGATAATGCAATCCCTGTAAGTGAGAATTGCTCTAAGTGCAGGTGTGCGAACGAATGTACGTTTATGCGATAGCTGGTTAAGTATCTCTGTAATTAGAATGATTTCTATTTGCCGTGCAAATGTCTGTGAACTGCTATCTGCAATTGACACTGATTTATTCACGAGGCCATCAATTAAATGTACATTGAATGCTGTCGTGTAAATCTAATGAAATCATTATAAATTATTAATATCTATCTTAGCAGAGGTTCAGAGTGCTGCAAGAGTGACATAATTCAAAAAAGCAAAAACAGCCATGAAATTTACACAACATAGACGAAGAGGTGGCAGTCATTTCTCCAATTTTAACTCAACAATTTTTTTTTATTGAATTATGACACTCTTGCAGTAGAGGTACGATATGCAGAGTTGAAATAATTTGCAGCTTTTGTTTACCAATTCATTGTTCTTCACGTAATTTCTTATTTAATTTAACTACAAACATTGCAATCAGGATTAAAGGTGTTTCACTGTTTTGACTGTTTAATGAAAGATAATTTTGATGCCATATATAAATTTAATTAAAATAGGTTATACTTAAGTTGGCAGATTGATTGAAATATATGAATACTGAGGCTAATTCTATTTCAATTCATGCAGGGTGCACGGGCTCAAAATTCGAAATTAAGTTTAATACGACTTTTTATGTTTTTTAGGACAAAGGAAGAGACACGTATTCTTTTGTTTTACAAAAAAAAAATTTCGCTGAGTTACGAGCATCTGAAAATTTTAGGGCAAAGTGTGGTTTTAGAGAAAAACGACTGAAAATTTTTTTTGAATCAATATTTTTCAATTCGGTTTCTCGATTTTGGCGGCCGTTTTTGAAAAATCAAAAAACAAAAAAAAGAGAGAACTTTTCCCATAGGTTTGATGCCCGTTAAAACGTCTCGAAAGTGTAAGAATTTTTTTCTGAAAATAAGAAGACTCAGTATTTTGGGCAATGTGTTGTTTTAGTGCCTTAACAAAATAGTTTATGTATAGCAAATTTCACAAAGCAATTTTTTCTTAGAACTTTTTAATCCTTTAACTTCGAGAATGAATACTTCTGGGACATAATTTGGGAAGTTCTATTGAAATTTAGGGCACTGCCATTAAAGCTGAATTCTCACTTAATGTTCCTTGCTTTGCTCTGAACATCAGCAGCTAGGTCGCCGTGTTTGTTCTCATACATTTTATGGCCTATCTCTTCTTATTACGGCAAATAGTCTCTCTTTCCTTTTCAGTTCCCTATATCGACCCCACATAGCTCGCATTGCGCTCGATCGCAGCGTGGCCCTGTAGGCGGCAATTTTTTCTTCTCTGTATTTTCGTCTTCCGGGTTCGCTGAAATCCAACTACGTTTTCGGAGGCTGTACGCAATGAGCGAGAAACGTGGCCCCTTTGCTCGGATATGTCAGTTTGTTGAAGAGTGCTCTCAGAGAGCAGATTTGCGATTCGAGTGGCGAAGAGGCTGACTTTCACGTCCGTCACTCTAGCTGACCCACTTTTTCAAAAATTTATAAAAATTAATTAGTTGCTACTTAGGACCACAAAAATGAATTTAGGTGCTCATTCGGGTTCCGTGACAGCACGCTAGTTGACCCGAAATATGTCATATATAAAACCTCAATTTATTTTGGTGCCGCTAAAAAACACCAAAATATCTGTGATTGATGAGAATTTAAAAAGTGGGTCAGCTAGTCATCTGGCCCAAACACACATTTTTACGAATTTCCCTTCAACCGAGGGAGCTCTAAACGCATGCCAAAAATACTGGAAGTGTGCCTTACCTCTATCACAGTATAATCGATTTGGTTGCTCGGCTCTCCATCTGGAGGTAGACATGAAGGCTGATGTATTTTTTTTGTGCTGAAAAATAGTGCTGCAGGCTTCTGGCCCCGTCAAAGTCGATCAGTCGTATTCTGTTACCGAGCTTTTCACTACAGAGGCTGCATTTTCCGATGGTGCGAGAGGCTTTAATTTAATTGTTATTGGGAGTTTGATTAACGTTGTGGGTCCCAAACCATTGGGACTTTTACAAAAGCACTTTTTATGCAAAATTTTTACTTATACATACACATTTACTTCTTAATCTATATTTTACTAAAAACACTTTTTCTTTTCCTTTTCAGGTACGTACTATGATTCCGGTACAAATTCCATTACTTCTTCCACTAAAAGGTATGCTTTTGATTTAAACATACATATGCATATATATGTACATACTTATGTATATATTTAGTTGCGAATTAATTATAGTTCGGAATTTTACTTTTTATTTAATATTACGGCCTTAGCGCCGACTGCTCAAAAGTACAAAAAAGAGTGTTGTGACACTTTTTTTTACCACTGCCATTTTAAATACTTTCATACGCACTCTACACAACACTTTTATAATTTAAAAATATGCGAAGTACATTTCAATTTCAATGCATGTACGCATACCCATGATTCATGCGTTTCTGAAGCCTTTTGTACGTGCCCTTAAAAATTTTCTCTCTCGCATGTTTGCGCCGGCAGCAATGATTGCCGTTATTTAAAATACAATATTTCTGAAATTTACTTTTTGTGTTTTTTTTTTGGTTTTTGTTCCAAGCATTATTAGAAGGAAACTCGAATTTTACATTCGCAAATACACACCCGTACATACATACATATTTGCATAGTAGTATGTAGTAGCATATCCTGCGGCTGTAATATGTACCAACAACGCTCCGCTCCCATTGCTCACTTACGGCCTTACTCTGTTTCTGGGGCGCTTATCCGCCCGCCCGCTTGCGCCCAATTGCAAAATCCTGTCAATATTTATGTACATCTACGCTCTCTGTCCTGCAGCTAAATATTGATTAAAAGTGAACCTGTTTGCCACAACAGGCAGTTGAACCGACTGGCCGTCAGTCGACTTTGTTGTCAGTGTAAAATTTCATCATAGGTTACATATCTGCATAGAGATCTATTTTTGTTCAAATTGCGAACGAACAAACGAAATTAGACAAAATGCTTTGTGGCAACCATAGGTCGCACGTGAAGGCTTTCTAGGTTGGCCTAAGCTATGTATTTGCCCGATGCCTCGCAGGTGTGTATGTTTGGCTGTGTTTGTGCACCTTTGAAATTTTATGTCAGTATTGTTGACAATTTCAGCGCTTTTGGCAAAGCGATATTACTCTGATATTAAATTAGTGTAAGTTTGTTGCTATTTTTGCATTTTGTTTACATTTACAATTTTTCATTTCTCTTTCGTTGTGGAGTTGTGAGAGAATTTACAACATTTATTAAATTTCTGCGTAGCTGAGATTATGGGGGAGTTTGTAATCGGAAATTCTGGTTGAAAATATTTGATTAGACAGAGTCTTAATCAAAATGCAAACTTAATTTCAGTCCGATAAATGCACAGTGGAATTAGAACGAGCAAAAATATTAAAAGGTGAATCTTTTTATAATTTATTTTAGATATTTATTGAACAGCCTAAATTTTTTAATTTGGTTCCATTTTCACAGAAGCCAATTTATGCATCAAAATTACTGTTTCCGAGTTGGCTGATCTAAACTTAGTAAGTACTACCATTCTTTAAGTAGATGGCGCTGTCTCTCTACTTCATGGACTCAAACAGTACATAACGAATTACCTGCTTGATATATACTTTGAGTAAAGACAAACTATCAAACTAACAGTCTATCCCTTTTAGGACCGATCCCATGGAGGCAGAAAGCTTTCTGAGAACGAAAAATTGGATGATCTAGGCAGGGATAAATAATCGCTTCTAGAAAAATATTCTCTAAACTAGCAAATACCCGGCGTCTTATAATATTTCATTTATTTTATAATTTTAATTTGATACAATTTTTCAAACAGGCGGCAACCCTCCGCAAAAATATTTCCGGCAGTAAACTTACCTAAACCTCTTCAGTTTGATACCCATATTGCAATATTCAATTTATCTTATCAATTAAATTGAATTACAATTTTCAAACAGGTGGCAACCTTCAATAAAAATATTTTCGGCTGTAAGCCCTCTTAAACCTCGTTCTTTTGGCAGCCATATTACAATATTTACTTTATCTTATCAAATTACTTAAACTGCAATTTTAAAACAGGTGGCAACTCTCAAAATTTTTTTCTTTCTATAGTTTAAGTTAGACCTCTAGCAATTCATCTGCAATACAAATTGCATTCAATTCCATGTATTCGTTTTCGAGTGATGCGCGTACTAACATATACATAGATAGGCGGACAGACAAAAATTCTAGAAATGGTTGATTTGGCTTCTGTTGCTTTAATTCAGTGCTGATAAAAATTTTAATGCCAGTAGCTAGTTAAATTTCTGAACAGTGCACTTCCGTTTCCTAATGAAAAAATGAAAAAGGGGCTAAGTTAATAAAAGTGAGGTCGAAAAAATAGGAACACAAAAACGATAATATATCCCGGCAGAAAGACGAAAATAGCAAAGGCGCAAATAAAT
>NW_023458560.1:79108879-79122377 GCF_013731165.1 Rhagoletis pomonella | reverse complement strand
TTTTTTTTCGTATCACTTGCCAACATCACTTTAAATTAATCGCCTTCAGCTCTTTTAATGTAGACATCTAACTCATTATTAATGCCACAGAGGTCACATACGCACGATGCACTTGGCATTGACCTCCACATTGACTTCAATGCAAGTAATTTTTTTTTTTTTGTGATCAAGAACATTTTCAAATAGCCACTTGGCTTAGCGCTGAAATTTATAACAATTCGCTCATCCTCGCTTCCCTGGAACCGTTCGTATCC
Organism: Rhagoletis pomonella; assembly: GCF_013731165.1. Classification (NCBI taxonomy): domain Eukaryota; kingdom Metazoa; phylum Arthropoda; class Insecta; order Diptera; family Tephritidae; genus Rhagoletis; species Rhagoletis pomonella. The sequence goes on along the minus strand of NW_023458560.1, from coordinate 79,122,123 downwards.
CCATGGATATTTACATTTTTCATACCACATTCATTTGCCAAGTTTCCAAGCTAAATTACCAAATATTGCAAATTACTTGGATTATGTTGGGGTACAATAATGCATAGACACGTACGTTTGCACACATAAAAATATCTGTGTATATCCATTTAAATGAAAGGCCGTGGTAAACTGCATAAGTATGGCCATTTGTTGACTGAAATTGTTGCCATTTGTTGTGTGGCATTACGACGCTTCCGCTGTTGTTGCTGTCCACATCCTTTTCTAAAATCTACCCGTTCTGCCCAGCCGGCCACCAGCGAACTCATCCGAAGACCAGGCGATGTGTATTTTCCTGCTTGTGGTTCTTGTTATTGTTGTCACTTGTCTGCTGTCCGTCTTTGTGCGGTTGCTTTTATTGCCATTCGTTACAATTTTATTATAATATCCATTGCTGTTGTTATTTTTGTTGTTATTTTTGTCACATTAATTTTTGCCGTTGTGTGTGGCTAAAGGATTTTTACACTCAATATAATTAAAGGATTTTCATCTGCAGATTTTGGCAACTTCTCTACTTCCGCACAATAATTTTGAGATTGTGTGGTTTGAGGTTTGACACTTTCTACCCTACCCTGCAATAGCCCTTTCCCTTGCTCTCGCATCTGTTTGCCGTTTCAGTCACATTTTACCTCGCTCTCTTTCAGACAATTTCCTGGTCCTTGCGGCTTTCGATTACACTGGACCACAAATTTCAACTTTTTCTCTTTACCAGAAACGCCGTTATGAAATTCTTATGTAAAATCACCCCCTGATTCCGAAAATCAAGGTTATTTTTAATTCTATGGTACCGTTTTTGAGATATTTGCAATTTACCGTTTTTGCAAAAAAAAAAAAATTGGGTCCACTTTATCATATATATCTCAAGAACGAATTAAGCAATTCCAAAACGGTTTGAAGCTTTTAAAAGGTGATAAAATTTTCTATAAGCTGTGCATACAACACTTTTTGCTAGGCCTTGTAGATTCAAAGATAACGAGCAATCATTACCGATTTTTTCAATTTTTTTTGTAAAAATATAAAAAAAATTGTACTTTGCGGGGAAGGATCTCGAAAACCTTTTATTTTTTTGCAGATTTTTTTTTCTCCCTAAGTTCTGTTATATTACAAAAAAAATAAGGTATCATCGAAGAAAATCGATGCAAAACTACGTAAGTTCTAAGCGATCAAATAAAAATACCCAGGTTGCGCAACTTCAATGTATGTACCTATACATACATACATATCTGTGTTCGTATGGAAAAGTAGCTTATGTCGAAAGGCTGGCTTTAGTATAAATCGGCATTCACAGCACACGATTGCGAATGACTCACTGGCGCTGAGCTGTTGAAGAACTTTTGGCAAATAAACGTGCAAGAAGTAGTTCCGATACTAGCAAGTCAATTTTCTTATTAAGTCTCATCAAAAAATTCCTTGTCGTTTAAAGAATAAAGGCAATGCCACATTATACTAAAGCCAGCCTTTCGACATAAGCTACTTTTCCATATGAACACAGATATATTAAAGGTATAAAGTGCAAGTGAGATATTATCCGGATAAACGAATAACACCATAACAATGATAACACTTTTTCTTTAAATAAATCAAATAGTACTTTTAATACTCGAATTGTATTATAGTAGGTAGAGTGGTTGCATCGAAAGGAAGAGTGGTTGGGTTCGAAACCTGCTGTAGGCATGTAGTTATAAACATGTATTTCCGTCAGTTATGGGTAAGTATGCAGGTAGATTTTCAAAATTATAAGACACAGAAAATTTCTAAAGCCTACATCTAAAACAGGTAGTGTTTTCTTTTCCAGGCTTGTTATAAAAAGGAACCTTTCTGTCTAGGTAAGATTTGATTTTTTCAATTTTATTCTTGTTCCGGGTATAAATATGAGTTAATGCGCTTTGAAACTTCATAACATCTTCAAGGCTCGCCGGAGATAGTTCAGTTCATAAGTCTAATTTCAAAACCGTGATTTATTAAAAAAAAAAAATGAGTAAAAGGACGCGAGAATTTGAGTGTAATAAGGATCCAGATATGTTCTGTTTCATGTGTGGCCAATATACTATCATAAGGCGACGACGAGTGTTCTCAGATCATATCAAAACTTTATACTCCAAGTATTTTAGAATTGAGCCTAAAAATGCTGAAAAACCATGGACACCGAACACTTTGTGTACATCGTGTCGAGTAGAATTGATTCAGTGGGAATCAGGACAACAAACAAAATTTGATACACCAATGATATGGAGAGAACCTACTTGCCATTCAATAGAGTGTTATATTTGTCAAACAAAAGTACTTGGCGTTGGAAGATCAAGAGGAGTAACCTATGCTAGCGTACCTACAGTGACATTACCAGTACTACATTCAACGGCAGTTGCGGATCCAGTTCCATTGTCAACAGTAACATCTGAGTGCGGGGGATCAAGTTGTACTGAATTTCGCATGGGAAACGAAAGAAACGTTCTGTCACAAGCACAACTTAATGATTGGATAAGAGATTTGGAACTATCCAATGAAAAGGCCGAGATCCACACTTCTCGTATGCAACAATTTAAATTTGTGTCATCCGATGTTAAGGTGACATATAGTAGAACTCGTCACGAACCATTTTCCAAACACTATACCAAGAAAGACAGTATATGCTACTGCAACGACATCCCTGGTTTATTCAAAGAGTTTGGTCAAACATATGATTCAAAAGAGTGGCGATTGTTCATAGACGGCAATAAACTGAGTTTGAAGGCTGTATTATTGCATATTGGTAACAAAAAGCCTTCTATCCCGATTGCACATGCAGTAAATACAAAGGAAACCTACGAGGAAATGCAAAAAATACTCAAATTTATCAAATATGAAGAGCATGATTGGAAAATATGTTCTGATCTCAAAGTCGTTGCAAGGCTATGCGGTCTACAAAGTGGCTACACCAAGCACTGCTGCTTCCTCTGCAAGTGGGATAGCCGAGCTCGTAAGGACCACTACGTCAGAAAGGATTGGCCGGAAAGAGTCGAGTTTACCGTTGGTGAATATAGTATAAACATAAATAAATTAAAAAAAAAAGTTAAAAATATGGGTAATTTCATTCATAAATTGAACTTTTAACTCAATAGAAACAGAGCATAGCTAGATATTTCACTCTTCTTTATACCATACATACGTTTTGAGGTATACGTTGAAATTGCGCAACCTGGGTATTTTTATTTGATCGCTTATAACTTACGTAGTTTTGCATCGATTTTCTTCGATGATACCTTATTTTTTTTTGTAATATAACAGAGCTTAGGGAGAATCGAAAAAATAAAAGGTTTTCGAGATCCTTCCCCGCAAAGTACAATTTTTTTTATATTTTTACAAAAAAAATTTAAAAAATCGGTAATGATTGTTCGTTATCTTTGAATCTACAGGGCCTAGCAAAAAGTGTTGTATGCACAGCTTATAGAAAATTTTATAACCTTTTAAAAGCTTCAAACCGTTTTGGAATTGCTTAATTCGTTCTTGAGATATATATGATTAAGTGGACCCAATTTTTTTTTTTTTTGCAAAAACGGTAAATTGCAAATATCTCAAAAACGGTACCATAAAATTAAAAATAACCTTGATTTTCGGAATCAGGGGGTGATTTTACATACGAATTTCATAACGGCGTCTCTGGTAAATTTTGGCCGTCGACCAGTGTTATTGTGGCTCCTGTTGCTGAATGTATCAACTGAAATTGCATTTGTGCGAATATTTGTTGTTGCTGCTGTTGTTTTTTTGTTTTTGTTGTTTAACTTCAAATTTATCTGTGCTTTGTAGTTGCTGTAATCGTCTCCTTACAAGTGGCACTTGTGCCTCTTCACATTCGATTTGTAGTAGATTAAATTAAAAAATTATGTCGTTCTCTTTATATTTGTATGTGTGTATAGTATGTATATATGTACATTTGTGTATGTATGCATGTGTTCTTGGGGTTGAAATGTTCTCCCAACTGGTCAACCACATACCAGCAATGCAGCTGAGCTTGACTACTGGTCATGTCTTTGGTCAGTGGGGTGGGGCTCAGCATCTGAGCCGTGACGAATCGGATGAGGAAGGGGTTTGAAAATTGTGAGTTAAGAAAATAAATTAAATCTAAAGCATTCGACATTTAAAAGGCAGAAAAGCTATTTTTTAGGAAAATGCGTGTTTCAACGGAGAACTAGCTTAATTAAAACTTAAGGCAACAGCACACCATTCACAAGGGCATAGCAACTTGAAGCATAAATATTTTGTTTGTTAAGGTAAACATCTACATATGTATGTACACACATATATGTGGCAAAATTCGCCAAGTGTACCAGGAAAAAATTGTATGTCAGCATTTTGTTCAAACTCCCCTACGTTGTTGCTAATGGTTACTAGTACCCAAATTTCTTATCTCATGTCACACTTATGATAGAGAATCAAAAATTTCTGACCTAAATATTAGAACTTTTTCCGTGTTTTTAGGGGAAATTATATATTTTATTTTTGCAAAAATTTTATTTCATTTTCTAAACAATGTACCATTTTTGTTTGTTTTTCGCAAATGGCTTACTTCGATAAAACGCACTCGGGTCCGCCTTTCAGTTTTGTCGGCAATAACACAAGTTTAATAAAATGAAAAAAATTAGCCCGACCTGCGACATTTTTATACGCATTCCAATGTCAAATTTTCCGCTGAATCCTAATACGAAATCAAAATGTAAAAGAGTAGAGCAGTTTTTGGGATATGGTAAAATTTCGGCTTTTTGAGATCTAAATTTGTTTTAAGGTTCAGTTAGTCTAATTTATGTAACGTAACCTATTATTTTTTTGTAAAGCAATATTTTTTTGTTCAGGAAATTTTTGATATGGCTTATAGGCGACAAAATGATAATCAGCTAAAAAGGAAAATACAACAAAATATTTTCGCTTCTGGTTAAGTTGGCGTGTTAAGTAACCATTGATGATGTCTTACGTAAGTTAAGTTAAGTCAAGACAAGCTGAGCCTTTAGAGTATTAAGATTAAAATAAACATCAGTAATCACAGTTAAGTGCCAGATGAGTTCTTACCTCAGAAATTACTTCAGTCAAAATTGTACATTAATTTTTTCCATATTTTGAAAATATTTTGTTTTATTTAAATTTTATAATCTTTTAACAAAATTTTACAATAATTTTTTCCATATTTTGAAAATATTATGTTTTATTTAGTTTTTAGAAATTTCTAACAAAACTATAGTTCATACTCCAACAAAATCCATAAAATTCAAAGTTTCTAACTTTATAACAATTAAAAAAAATCGTAAAATTTTCATCAAAATTTCACGCTTTTATTTAGAATTTTGGGCATATGCACTTTTATATTACACTGAATTTTAATAAACCAAACCAAATTAGTATGGAACCACGACTGAGATACCACCTTGCCTTAAAAAAAAAAATAATAATTCTAGAAATCGGTACATAGAGCACAAGAACTTGTCTTTCATTGTAGCTTTTCGAATATATTTTCGACTGTTTCGCTCCCGATAACATTTATAATTTTTGGTTTCGTGCTTTGGAAGCTTCTGCTGAAAACATTTCTACAGCTAAGATACTATTTTCAATAATATTTTATCAACCGTCACTCACATATCAACTGCTACCTCAGAAAATACCAAAAATAACACATTTGCGAATTAACATATGAAACTAGATACCCTAGGGAATATTTTTATACAAATTATATCAAGCGTTGCCAAAAGTTTTATGAACAGGGTAAACATTTTTTTAATTATTGCTTTTTTAAAGCGGCATCAGTATAATCTAAGTAAGTATTTTCTGACAAAAGAGAAACGTAAAATTTGCAAATTTTTTCGAGGGATATCGTCCGACAATTGCGATCACGTCGGCATTATGCTAGGCAACGCAAGACAGCCGCTCGTTTGCTATTTTTTGAGAAGTCCCTGTTGACATGAATAACAAAAGCGTCTTTCGCTATCTCTATCGTATGTACTTGTTAAAGTGCCTCCTTTCTCAATTTGGCACATATCCAAACTTAGCCTAGATTGCAAAGAACCAAAGCTTAAGACTCTTAATTGTTTTTATTTTGTTTTTAATACTTAAATTTTTTTGAAGCTTTTTGTTTAGTACCATTTGTTTGTTAAAATTCTCCCAATAAGTATAATCCATCAATGTCATCAATAAAGACTAAACTTTAATTAAACCAAACTTTATTATTTAACACACAAAAATGTTAGACATCGAAATATCATAAAACTCTCAAAGATGTATGCACTTGCACAAAAAAAAAGAACGAAAACATCGGTACATGAAAAATTCGCGCACGTGCAGGCTAATCCCACCCGTGCAAGTGGCGGGCGTTAAACATTTCAGCCGTAACCTAGGCACATGTTTTTAGCGAAAATCTTTGGTAATGGGCGCAATGAAAACGAATGAAAGCGCACCACCTTTTGCATTAAACGCCCGAACCACCCCATCCCCTTTGTCTACGGCCACTACCTCACTATGTACATACCTACATACATACATATATTACAGTGGTTCACCTTGCACACTTTCACTGAAAATCGCCGTCTACAGGTCCGCCCGCCCGCCTGCTCTCGTCCCTCTGCCAGTCGCCTGGTCTATCGCCAGTATTATGAAATATGCTTCTCGCCACCAACAGAGCCAAACACTCGCCCTCGCACCTTTTTGAACAGCGGAAAGCCTTTGATGCAACATTTTGGTTACCAAGTATGCGCTGGGATCCACTCAACCACCCCGCACCCTCCGCCACTCTGCATCCCCCTACTGAATTCCCTGCTGCCGCTGCGGTGCACTTTGTGACAAATGGCTTTAATGGCTGTTAGAGGCGGATTTAGTTTTCCAACCCAAACCGTCCGCTTCCATGCAGAGCACATCCTTCACACACACACACACACACACACCACCACTGAACGTGCATACATACACACGAACACACAAGCTTACATAAAAGTATTACTGCCAGTGCATAGAAAATTTTATTGGTTTGTTGTCGTCGACGTTTATAATTTTCGCAGTGGCTCGATTTTGCTGCTGGATTTAAATTGCATTTTGTTGTTGTTTTTTTTTCTTTAATAGCACTCTTTGCTATATACTTCTGTTTAACGGTTATTCGGAGAGGGTGGCTTTTTGATTTCATACGCGCATTTTTCTGTTCTCTGTGCAATTTTGTAATGTAACTTAAACCAGTGTTGCCAGACTTTTTCCAAAAACATTTTAATTTCCAAAAAAAAAATTTATTTTTGACCAAAAAACTGGAATGAATCTTCAAAATCGAAGCGAGTTTTAACAAATTAACAACTGAACAAAAATATACTAGAAAAATTTAAATTAAAACATTTCATAAAATTTCGTTTCATTATTTTTTCTAAATTCCTTTATTAATTTTTTTGGGCATTTATCTCGATACCTCTAGAGCATTTTTTAAGAAATCGTTAATTCGCTGGAATTTCTAGTTTGTTTCCGCATTTGCTGATGCGACTGGAATGCAAAAGATAAATGAGAAAATGCTGATTCTTTATAATCCCCTTTTATCTTAAAGATTCCAAATCGTAAATTTCGAAAAACTGTGATTTGTACTAGGAGATAATTTAAACCACTGTGAGCTTGAATAAAAAACTGTAGTTTACAGCTAAAACTGTGCATCTGGCAACATTGCTTGTCACTGTATTTGTTGTTGCTTTTGGTGGTGTCTGCTATTTGTCAATCGTTTGGGATTTTGGTAATTTTGTGAGCTAATGCATTTTTAGAACGCAATTTCATGTAGATTTAAAAAAAAAAGTAATAGAAAGGCAATCCGGCCAGTGAAAACCGCTCAGAGAAGCGCATGCAAGCTGCCGTTTGATGAAAATTGCAGTTAATTTCTTTTGGTGGATGGTCATTTGGGAATCATTTGTTAGGATTTTGACAGCAGCAACAATGGCGCGAGTTCAGCGAATACCAAAAAAAAAAACAATTTTTGTAACTTTTAAGTGGTAATCCTAGAATACAGCTGTTGAGAATATTTGATTGGAACAAGGATTTATTAATATTTTTTAATAGTATGTATGTATGTAAATAGTTTGAGATGTCAATATTTACAACCATCTAACAATTATGTGAATTTCATCGACGTTTTTTTCTACACTTCTAATTCCAGACAATTGTTAGTGAAAGGACTAGAGAAGAACTATGTTGTATATCCTCACCTCGCAGTCTATTAATTCAGGGCCCTAAAAGTTGCCTAAGCTTCAAAAAGGCATCTTCAGGCATGTCGCGCTTAGAATCAATGCTTTAGTAAAGCAACTTCTTACTACATCCATGAGCCTGGTATCCGAAAACACGGCTAGCGACAGGATATTTCGTGGGTCTACGAACTAAAACGACATAGCATAGCACCGCTTTTTCAAACGAGCTATGTATTAGAATTCCGCCACAAATGCAAAATCAAATGTGCCTGAAAATTTTTTGAGCTGAAAATAATCCAAACTTTTACTTTAAGAATTAAACAATTTTCATCCCTAGTACGCCAAAGTGGCTCTTATGGCTGACATTTAAGCAGTGGAGTCCCTTATCGACCTGCATAAGAAGCCTTCCGTTCTGCTGAATGAGTCCTAATTTGCGCAGATATACTTTGCTACATATTTAATAGATCTGTGGTCTGATCCATCTTGATTTAGCCTTTCGTCTGATTTATAAGTGTCTCTTCTTTGGATTCATTAAAAGAGGCTTCGGCTTATCCCACTTTGTCAACCTTCTCATTTACGTAATTATTCTTACGGTCGTGAACTCTAACTAGTGCAAAAACCAGGTCGGTGAGCTCACAAAAAATCTTACATTCTCGGATTGTCAGGAATTTATAGGATTAGTGGTGCATGTTTATATCAACTATGCTTCTTATGAAAGTCAAAAGGTAAACGAGTTATCACATTTTCTAGCTCTTAGCTTAGTAAATGTCTGCTTTTCAATATGAAATAGACAAAGAGATAAAGGCCCGCAGACGATTTTTTCGGTATCGGCAGAAATGGGTAGATGGTAGAGCCAAAAATACACACGTACCCTATACAGGGTGTCCTAGACCAAAGTCCACACCCTCTGAAATGGAGGGAAATGTTTTTTTATTGAAAACCGCAAAAATTTTACCGACTAAATCGGGAATGCTCTATCTTTTGCTGGTATTACCGACTTCCGGTTTCGACCGGAATTGGGTTAAACTGACCAGAAGTTCATTTTTTTTTAAATTATGTATACAGAGTTTTACTGCAGAGTCGGGTTCTAAGGATAAAAACACGTAACTTTTGTTTGAAACTTTTTTCTCGGAAGTGCCTTTTTCAACCTCTCTTCCGAAATGAATGCAAATGGTTTTAGCGGAAAAAATATGAATTACCAAATCTATCTTTTGGCTCTATTACCGACTTCCGGTTTGGACCGGATTCTGCGCATAAAAATACAAATCCTTTGGTCGAAAACTTTTTTCTAGAATTGACTTCCGGTCAGTTTAACCCACTTCTGGGCAAAACCGGAAGTCTGCAATCAAAAGATAGATCCTTGATTTGATAGGTTATATTTTTGCTTTTTTTCAATACAAAAAAAAATAAAAGATCATTTGCTTCCATTTTAGGGGGAATGGACGGGTGGTTTAGGACACACTATATATTTTTTATTTCCACTATAACTTTAATAGTCAGATTTACGAAAGAAATTTAAGTGAAAAATTATTTTTTTATTTGAATTTAATATGGACACTGACAGAAACAAAATCATTAACCGACTTCAAAAAAGGAGAAGGCTATCAATTCGTCGGAATATTTTTTTGTTTTTTTTTTCAACCGTACTAATTTAATTTGGTTTAGATACGATCATTGGATCACGAAAAAAATAACGGCACTCCTAAATTTGTAAACGAGAATTGAAGTCGGTTGTGCTTTTTGCATAAAAATTACTTGTTTTTCACCTAAATTGCTCCTGTGAAACCAGCAATAAGTCAGTTGAAGTTCACAGCTCGTATTTCCTTTCTGTAGTTTTCTTTCGATATATGACGGCAACACACGTTGTACTATTATTTAATTATACATACGTAAATGAAAGTAAAATCCGCATTGGATTAGGCATAGCGAACACTAAGCTCCCTACTACAAGCGTATCTCCTTAATACCTCTGACGCTGTAAGCTCCAATGACGCACCGAACTAAAAGGTAAAAGGTGGGCGGGGATTAAGATTATCTAAGCAACGAATAATGGGCACCAAAGGTTATTAACGGCAACAGGCCAAAGGAGGAGGTGGTAGGCTGAGTGTATGGTACGCAGTGATGTATTACGAGTAGTAACCACATATTTTTACATCTAAATTTGTAACTACATACAGATGCATATCTAGCATCAGCCGATATACACATAAAAGTAACTGGAAGTAGCATGGAGTGAGAAACTACAAGTGCCCTGGGGAGGTTGTAAATTCGAAATGAGGTCAAATTGTGGTTTAATGGATTTCCAAGAGCGCATAACTACCAGACTAGAAGTACTCGTGCTAACACACGCACACATACAACTACTCATTACATACATATGTACGCATCGGAAGGCTAGTATCGAGAAGTAATTAACAGCAGACTTTTATTTGCCTACGACTTTAATGCCAGAGCAAAGAAAGTTAAGCGTGTTTAGGCGCCTAGAAGTATACAGCAGTGACTAGTGAAAGTTGCGAATTAAAGCTAGGCGGCTAAATGACTGAATGGCTTTCACTTTCACTTTCTTTTGTACATTTGCAAACGCTTATTCAACATCAGCAACAACAGCCTAAAACTTAATTACTTCTTCTTTTGTACTTACTACTCCTTTACTGCTATTTTGAGAGCTTTCACTTTGTTGCTTGCATAATTAATCGCATTTGCACGTGCTCCCCAGCGGGCCAGTTTGTTAATCTGGCGCAAAGGCTAGTCGGCTTTAAGAATACTGAATTCAAGGAGGCCGCACGTATCATAGTGAGTTTCTTGTTTTCCTTTCTCCAAAAGCCATGCCTTACCATTTTTCTTCTTTTCCCCGCAGCAGCGTTAATCGTTTCCGAACTAGCGCAGGACATAAACGCTCAGATCCCAACAACTAAGCTAACAATATTTTCTTTTCGGCTTTAATGGCTTTGTTAGCACGTTTTAAATATTTTCACAAAAGCGTACAACTTAAACAAGCACAACAACAATAACAGCAAGTAAATATTGTTGGTTCTGCACTACGCTGAAAAAGGCGCAATATTGTCGCACCCTAGGTGGGCCATTAGGACGCGCTGGCACTAAGCCGTTGGACTGCAGTGTACAATGCCAATCTCTCGCAACGCTCTCTCCATCCTTCTGCTTTTGCTTTAAACATTTGTTAATTACTGGTGATTGGCCCCCTCCGGCGCCACATTGGCAGCAGTTAACCGAGTCAACTGCGAATAATCGTTCAAACCGCGCAAGCAGCCGTTAGGCGAAGTGGAAAGCGATATTGCTTGGCGAACAATAAAAGTGACACCTATGCACAAATAGAAAGAGGAAAATATAAAACATGTTTAAAAAGCAGTTGCTGCTGCAATGTCGATAGTTGACATCGCTTAGACCATTAATCAAAAATATGCGACTGTCCAAAATGGCTGCGAGTTTGAATGGCAATAAAACTTAGTTGAAAATTTTAGTCCTTCCACCAAAATGAAAAGTGTGAGAATATAAATTTTTATTTGGAATTGATAATTGTTTATCAAACAAAGTAGATTGGAAGCCCGTGTTCGAAATGAATTAAAGATAATAAATCAAGTAACGTAAAATATAAAAAAAATTTAACCGAGGTCTGCAGATACAAACCACTTCGTTTGGACGCCGGCGTTGTCGATCAGTCTCAGCCCATTTGCGGAGATTCGTTCATGGAGACTTAATTTTCCAACAGTTTGGCCAAAGACATCCCCCCTTTCCCGCCTTGACGTTGAAATAGATCGGCGTGATTTTAATATCATGTCCGCGGTAGCGCTCATATGTGTGATCCAAGCGCCTCATATATGATATAGTTGAAACACAAGTTCGAAATTCAAAACTCATTTTCAAAATTTGTTCATCGATTTCAAAAACAGGTGTTTACTTTCTACACATTTCTCTGCAGATTATTGCCTTTTCCCTTAAATTTGCTACGTGTTTAAATTCCCATTCTTCTTGCTGCCATTATTTGCCGCGCCTATTTTCAAATGGTATAAATATTTTAATTTCCACACCACTGCATTTATATGCTAGGAAGCCGCCATGCTCTTGGCATTATTCAAAAGCTTTGAAGTTTTTCTGCTTGAAGGCGCAAAAGAACGCAGAGGCTATGAAGGAAAATATTTTCATATAAATATTTCTGAATTTTTTCGCACTTCTAAGCATATTTTGTGGCCACGCTTCACAAAGTAGGAAACAAAATTGTTAAAAGTTAGATTTCTCAAAAAAAAAAGCAAATTACGAATAGCAAAACTTAAAAATATGCAAATAGGTTTGTTGTTTTTGTTTTGCAAGCAAATCAACAATGCAATACAAAACCACTCAAAAGCCTTGACCTTGATTTGCTTAAATAACGGTGCTCTCAACGCACAACATTTTATTGTTTACATATTTGCAATGAAGTTGCCAAACTATTTGTGGGTGCGCGTAGCAATAAAAAAAAACTTTGTTTGACTAGCAGGCCAAGGTTATCAAAGCAAGCTTTCGACTGCCGTTGTTTCTAGCATCTGACCTCCAGCGGACCACTGATAAAAAATAAAAATTTAAAGGTTGCCACAGCAGTATGGATTTGTACAAAATATGTTGCCTAAAACAGCACCACCCTCGCCTCAGCGCCCTCGCCTCAGCGCCCTAATGTAGGCAATAATTTATTTATTATTTTCGCTCTACGCAATTTTCTAAGCAAAGTATTTCTTTACAGAAACTCGCATTCAAGCGATTCGAGTAATTTTGCACAATTAAACTGGAGGAAAGGAAATCATTTTAGGGGGGAAAAAACGATATTTACACTTTGCCACACGCGCTGGCCACTCACCCACTCGCTCTTCGCGCGCCGCTCAACCACAAAAGCAGAACCTTTAACCCTCGGTGACCACTCGACAAATTCAAATGACCGCTTCAAGCTTCTTTCGCTTGATTACTCACGCATAAAAAATAAATGACTTCTCACTCGGTAGGGAGTTCCCCTAGCTGACCCACACATTTTTGCGAATTTCTCGGAAACCAAAGGAA
>NW_023458560.1:79053633-79108869 GCF_013731165.1 Rhagoletis pomonella | reverse complement strand
TTTTTATTGATTTTTGGCGACTTGGGTCAGCTAGGTTTATGGACGTTAATCTGCTGCCATTTGTTGGCGATTTTGATTTTTGCACAGGGCGAACCGTTTGCGTTACATACGCCTAAAAACGTATCTCTCTACGTTTATATCTGCTCATTTCCCTTTATATTCGGTTGAGTTTGATGCGCACACATTCGTTCGAAATCTCATTTTGTGCAAATTTTGCAAAATCTAATTGAATTCGGTTGCCAGCGCCGCGGCTTCCTCTACTCCGCTGCCTCATCAATTTGCATGAATTTTCACAGTGCGATCAGTATTTGCCGGAAAAGTGGTTTTGGTTGGCGCTCGGCCGCTTTGATTGTTGTTGGCATGTTTACAAATGGCATTAGAAATAGAATTCTCGTTTGTATCGCTGGGCTGCAGAAATTTTGCAATATATTCAGTTTCGAGTTTTATTTACTTAATGAGATTTGGGTGGAATGAGTTGACCGAAAATAGTTCCCAAAACGATTACGTTTTTTGGTGACAAAGAAGTATTTTCGCTTCAAACAAAGCAAAAGGGACAGTGGCAGCAGAATTTTCCATTTGAATTAGGTCCGTTCAATATCAAAAAATGTTTACTATTTGCAAATTTTTAATGGAAATGCATTCAATAACCCAAAAAGTTTGCAACAGAGCGCGAATTTGAGAGCGCAACAACCTGGGAGAGCTGTAAATTCTGGCAAGTAAAAATTGTAGGTGTTAAAAAAACTTTGTTTCAAATTCAATTCAAAAAAAAGACATGCAAAATCAACCATCGGAAAATGTCGAAATGGCGTAAGTTGCAAGTTTTACTAGTTTTGCGTTCAAAAACTTTTTTTGATAATTTTCACTGCCTCAATTTTTTTGCACGCTGGAAGTATGTACGCAAGCAGCGTCTACGCCATTTTTAACAAACTACTTTGGTCTTCAACAAATTGTTGCTTACACTGTTTGAGAATCCCATGCATATGCTAAATAGACGAGCGAATTTATAGGCAACAGTCGAAGTTATTACATAATTTTAGTCGCTGAATTTTTAAATGTAATAACAAAAAAAAGAGTCCCGATATTGAATGAGAAATTGAGGATGGCTACGTGTGCAGAGGTCCACGTAGGTGGAGAAATTTTGTGATAGCCATTCAATAGGGAGTGGCTAAAAACTATTTGCATTCGGTTCAAGTAGCTACAGATTCCCCGTGTTTACACCAAATATCCACGAACACCCGTACGGAGGTGAGCTAATGTGAGAAAGTAAACCCCTCAACAAAAGATTCTGCGCTGTGACTAGTCAGGTAGAAACCCGTGGCAATGAGAGGTTCAATATACAAACCTTCCAAGTTTAAAAAAAAGAGAGCACATAAATGTGCTTTCATATGTTGCGTTTAAATCAACACCACATTTCGCTGTGTGCCGACCTTTTCTATTTTGGTTTAGACTTTAAACCGAATTTTCTATATATGATATCTAGAAACTAGAATTAAAACATTTTGGCTTGATTTTTAAACCACGAAGTTTTTAGACTAAAAATTAAACCAGAATATGTTAAAAATTGCTTAAAACTATTAACTGGTTTAAAAAGCAGACTATAAAAGATTAAAAAGGCAGTAGTCCCAGCGCGGCTTAAAAATTAAACCCAAATTTTTGACCGTGTAGATGTATTTGAGAGTTCAGTGTTATTAGCAGATTTTTTGCATCTTTTTAATTTTATTTTTAGTTTATAGTCTTTTAAATTTTTCACAATTAGACTAAGTAAATAAATGGATAAATATATATAATAAATTTCTTACAATAGTTACAATAATTAAACAATCCAACAATTAGCCGCGATACCTATAGATATATGCACTATTTCGAAATTGATAACATTATCTTGAAAATAAATACAACCAAATACGAGTAGGTATGTATTGAAAAGTGAGTGTTTCTTGTTTCGCAAAAGGTTTATCTGTGATGAAGTTTATCAATGCTGACTGGATTATAGAGTTTTAGGCAACTCACATACTTCACATAACTTTCTTGCAATAATATCTCTGGCTACTTGTTCTCTTCTCTGCACTCCCATCATTCTCAGCAAACTTTCGCTTTTATATGTATAATTAAATACATTGTATCAAGCAAAAAAAGAAAATATTAAAAGAAAAATACAAGAAAAGTTTTTACTCCACCGAAATGTTATCAGTTGTTACGACTACACTTGTTCTCATTCCCTAGCACACGTAAACTTTTAACAAAACAGCAACAACAACAGGCAAAGCTCAAGGCTTAAACCGGAGTAGCGATATTATCGAGACTTTAGCCGAAAAGTAACGCAAAAAAGTTTTTGTAAGTACATATTCGCTTGCTGAACAAGAAAACATGAAAACAACAAATGTAATAATTGTAATTTCCAGCCAACAACAACATACATACATACATGTGTAGCGTTACTATGTAGTAGCAACAACAAAATGGTTATAACCAGCAGGAAAGTACACGAAAAACAACAATCAGAAAGCATTTAGTAACTTTTTCGTTATGGCAACGCAAAGAAGAAGCAGAGGCAAATATTTTCGTAGTAAAACGGCAGGAAGAAAAATACCAAAAGTATGAAAAGATCGGAAGAACGGTGATAAGGGGAGCGTAGAAGGTAATGGCAGAAAGAATTGGTGAAATGTGGCAAAGTATGTTTCCTTGTATGAATAGACAAAGCCAGCTGAGGCACTAACATAAGCTTGAATATTTAAGAGATGTGACCCTACAGGAAAGATGAGACCAATTGTTTGCGAATTACAATCATAAAGATAGTTGTTTTGTAACTAAACCAAAAATAGTAATACAAATGGTCCAAGTGTAATGCTAGGCTGGGCAAATGTGTTTTTTTAGAGGATATGTAAAAGGGTCCATTTGACCTGTTTCTGGTTACAACGATGTCCAGGAAGGAACAATTGGTCGCAGTCTGGGACACAAACTGTTAAATGTAAATAGGCCTTCACGTAGTTTAGTGGTTAATCAAAAAACGAAAACTGTGGGGGTCAAATATTTTGTGGAGTTAGTTCTATCTATTTAAGTTCTACGCCGACTCCAGCACCACCTAGCGGATTTATTCTTCTTTCATATTGCATTTTACACGGGGTTCTGAGCTAAGTTTACAGTTTCAAGTCTCTAGGCCAACGGAAATTTGGTTAAAAATTTAAAGTAAGATTTGATTACACACAGGTGAAACAAAATAAAAGCTCAGAAGGGAAAAATATTTGTTCACTTAAATATCTGCTGAACCCGATATCCTATAGAGGAGTTAAATACACACACACACACACACACATATGCACAGAGTATACATGAAAATGCAATATGTCAAAGTGAGGGAGATGGAGTTGGAATTAGAGTTAAAGTGGTCAGGCTCCCCCATACATACATACATATGTTGGCCAGCAAACACAATTCCTTGCATAGCCATGCGAATATTTCAGCTCATATCCCCAGCTGCTGGCCTGCTTGTTGTTTGCTTAGTAAGTCAACACTTTTCTTGCTCAATATTTCGACACAGTCCATATTGCTGCTTCAGCCAACCTCTTTACTTGCAGCTGACTTTCTAGGCAATTCTGGGAAATACTTTCTGGCATATTCACCATTGGAATTTCATTGCCAGCAAAGTAATGAAAATGTTTAAGTGTTTCACATATATTTATATCCCAGCCAGCAAAATCATCGTAAACAAGCTCGTAATTGGATATTTTCTCGAAGAAAAACCGGATTAAAAATCGTTTATGATAGCCGTTTACGACTCTTTTTCGAACACTTTTTCGCTTTAAATTGTGCATCGCCTACGAACAGTCGTAAACGGATCGAAAAAGCATTCGTATGCGAATCTTTTTACGTCCGTTTTTTAATTGTAAACGAGTCTCGTAAACGATTAATTTACGTTAAAAAAGCGTTTTTTTACACTGCTTTATCTACTGTTTTTGAATGCTAAAAATAAAGGCAATTAATAAACTCAAATTATTTTAGTTATTTTATTGAATGGAATTATAATTAATAAATATTTATAGTACCGGATCAAAGTATTGGCACAGAGAATTTTTCGCAATGTGTGCAAAGTTTGTTACTTGAATTTCTTTTCGCACATTTTTTTTTTTAATATAGTTAGTATGAAGACCTACTTTCAAATCAGATTTTTGAGAAAAATTCTAAGTATGGAGTTTTATATCCTATTATATTTTAGTATAACATAGTGCAAGCTTGAAGTGCCAGAAAACCGCGTTGATTTTTGGCAAGTTTTTTACGCAGTTTCTTCCATGCAAATTATGTGCGACATTTTTTTCTTGTATGGAAGAAACTGCGTATAAAAAATTGCCAAAAAACTAGCTATTCAAGCGTGCACTTTATTATACTAAAATTAAATGGGCTATAAAACTGCATACTTAGAATTTTTCTAAAAAAATCTGATTTGAAAGTAGAACTTCATACTAGCTATATTTTTATAAAAAACAATTAGAGAAGAAATCAGAATAAACAACTTTGCATTCATGGCGAAAAATTCTCTGTGCTATTTTTTTCCCCCGGCACTGTATATGTGAAGATATTTTCAGATAAATAAATATTAACAAACTATCTATTAACAATTTAACAATTAAATAAGAGGGGTTTAATATATATTATGAAGTAGCTGAATTTATTTTTTATCTTTTTTACCGATAGGCTGCCAATTTTTTTTGGCGGTCGTGTGCATATTGGAAGTGCTTCTTTGAAACGGAAATAAAAACTTCTTCGTCGGAGTTAAATTTTTGACGACAAGAACCTAAGAAAATAAAGTGAAAGATTAAACTCCATTGGAAATCGGAAAATTTAATTAAGTAAAAAGTGGTAATAAATAATATTATTATCCGTACTTCTTATTGCCGCAGTCGTTGCCAAACCAATAGCGCTGCTTTTGGTACCAGTTCCCTTCCACCAGAAAAGTTCTGCTACCTCATCTGTAATAATTTTCCGCCAGCACGTTCTTAAATATTTATCTACATTTAAAATATTTATAGCTTCGAGTTCAGAAACCTATAAAGTGCTTAAAGAATGCAATAAAAATTATTTTATTATGATTAATTTATGTTTTTAGTTACCAATAATTGTTGTTTTTCACTTGAACTCCCAAGGTCTTTTCCATATTCCATAAATGCATGCTTTTCCTTAAATGGGCTTCTTGGTAGATCGTCCTTTGCGTTTGCACCAGTCTGCCAATAAGTAACATACTTAATAACTTTCTTAAATTGAATATTTAACAAACTACTTACATACTTATAAAATATTGTGATTGAAGAAAAATTGTCAACAAAACTAAAATTTTTTCTTGTGCTGACAAATTACTACAAGCCTCTTTCTATTATATTTTTTTGTTTTATCGTTTACGAGCTTTTCTCTAACTTTTTGGCGATACGAGAATCCCTCGTAAAACATAATGTTCGTAAAATGTACGTTTTCTTGCTGGCTGGGATGGTAGAGTGCGCGTGTGTGTGTGTGTGGGTTTTTTTTTTTTTTTTTTTGGTAGAGGTGGCACAAAGCATTGAAAGCCGAAAAGTGTGGGGCTTGCCTTTCAGCTCACCGCACTAAAAACCCACCCCTGCTCCGTTTCCCTCCCACCGTGGAACTACCGTAAGGTATTACTTCGCGGAGGGGGAGCGGCCTATTGCCAATCTATGAAATTCTGCGGAGTTGTTCCGCTCGACGCAATTTAGATGAAATTGTGCTTGCCAAATTGCAAACAACGGACCAGTTATCTTCTGACTCAAGCATAGTATCCACAAGGCTATGAACCGTAAGTGGCCTCCCCACCTTCCTGCTCGAGTCATCCCTTTCGATTGCAAACCTCGGACAGACGAAAAAGCAGTGTTCAGCGTCTTCAATAATATCCTTTGCACAGAAGGTGCAGAAGGGATCGTCTTCGTGCTTAAATCGGTATAAATATGATTTAAAGCACCCATGCCCTGTCAATATTTGGGTCAAATGGAAGACCACTTCCCCATGTTCCCTACTTACCCACCTTGATATCGAGGGTATGAGGCGGTGCGTCCAACGACCGCTGGCTGCGCGGTCCCACCTCGTTTGCCATTGCTGCAAGCACCTCTGTGTCACCTCTTCGCGTCTCGTTCGGTTTATAGGCCTGGGGCCTGTCACTTCCACTAGAATGTCAATGGGGCAGAGTCCTGCCACCACTAGCGCTGCTTCCTCGGACGTAGTTCGGAACGCACTGCATACTTTGATAGCGCAAAATCTGTGCAAAGACCTTGCTTCTCGTACATATGACGTCTTGCTGAACGCATCATACCAGATTTGTGCACCATAGAGCAGCACACTGCGCACGACGCTTGCGTATAGCTGCCTACGCTGTTGTTTCGGGCCTCCTACGTTCAGCATAACCCTTGTTAGTGCCCCTGCCACCTTTTCGGCTTTCTCGTCAGCATAATCAATGTGCGTCTTGAAGGTAAGCCTCGCATCAGACATTATGCCTAGGTATTTTAGGGCCGCCTTTGACGTAATTTCTTGTTGACCAACCTTTATAGTCGCCACTTCTCTGACTTTTCTACTGCTTACTAGAACTGTCTCGGTTTTTTGGTGCGCAAGTTCCAGTCCTGTTTCGGCCAGCCATGCTTGGATCTGGACGATTGAACTATTTGCTGCGGTAATTATTTCTTCTAGATGCTTCGCTACCACCACTAGCGCTATGTCGTCAGCAAATCCGACAATTTTCACTCGTTCTGGCAAGGATAGTCGGAGTACACCATCGTACATGATATTCCAGAGTATTGGACCCAGAACCGAACCCTGTGGTACTCCAGCCGAGACTTTATGTTCTTTGACACCGTTCTCCGTATTGTACAGTAGCACTCTATTTGCTAGGTAGTTGTCTACAATCTTGCGAAGGTATGCGGGTACCTGGAATCTGCGTAGAGCAGCGTTTATGTGTTTCCAACTTGCTGTGTTGAACGCATTTTTTACATCGAGGGTGACAAGCAAGCAGTACTCCTTTGCTCCTCCCTTCCACCTTTCGCCACTGATTGCCTCTTCCGCCAACTGCTTTACTAAACTGACTGCATCTACCGTTGACCGCCCCTTTCTGAAGCCGAACTGTGTCTCTGAGAGGCCTCCCTTTTCCTCGATTGCTTCTAGCAGTCTATCGCTGATTATGCGTTCGAACAACTTGCCCGTCGTATCCAACATGCATATAGGACGATATGCTGAGGGATCTTCTGGTGGCTTCCCAGTTTTCGGCAATAGAACTAGCCGCTGGCACTTCCATGCATCAGGAAATACTCCTTCTTTAAAGCATTCGTTAAAACTATCGACGAACACTTTAGGGTTCGCAGCTACAGCAAGCTTGAGGACACGATTTGGAATTGCATCCGGCCCCGGTGATTTTTTATCTTTAAATCGCTTGGCCGCAAGAAGTACTTCTTCCGTGCTCACCATGGGAAACTCGAACATCGTAGCAGGAAAGATTTCTCTCACAAAACTTGGTTGCATTGGGAATAACGCCTTTATTATCGTCTCCAGCTTATTTGGGCATAATACCTGTGGTCGAACCGATGCCTTCAGCCTTTTCGTCACGTCTTTATATGTATGCTAAGCCCCAGGGGTCATTTTGGACGCTTTCACACAAGCTAGTAAAGCACTTTCGCTTGCTGAGCTTTATGGCTTGTTTAAGCTCCTTGCGTTTAGCTCTGTATATAGCATGTTCGCCGATAAAGCTTTCAGACCTTCTGGCACGCTGGTAGTTTCTTCTCGCTCTGTTCCATTGCAGTCGCAAGTCCGCTATTTGCTCATTCCACCAATAAACTGGTGCACGTCGGCTGGTCGGGTATTTTTTCTTCATCGAATCGTCGCACGCTTGAGTGATTTTGGCCATGAGGTAGTTCGTCATGTTACTAGCTCCGTAGGGTAACGAAATTCCAGACATCATGGCTACTAGCGCCTCTTCGTCTAGAGAGTTACCTTCCAACCTGTTGTTGCTCTTGCACTGACTTTTCTGCTCTCTCTCTCCTCCTGTATCGAGAAAATGATAGCCATGTGGTCGCTATGAGTGTACTCGTCGCTAACCTCCCAAGACGTGTGTCGAAACAGCCTGCTGCTGATAAATGTGAGGTCAATAATGGACCCCACCCCATCCTTGCTGAATGTAAATTTGGTACCCGAGTTGCATAATGCCACATCCAGAGACGATAGTGCTGCAAGAAGAGCTCTTCCTCTGGCGTTAGTTCGTCGGCTTCCCCATTGCAAGGCCCAAGCATTGAAGTAGCCGGCTATTAATACGGGTGCTCTAGTCCGGGCATCAAAGGTAAGCTTATCCATGACGGCTTCGAATTCATCGAGGGTAAAACTAGGCGGTATGTAGAAGCTATATACAACTAATCCAGAGACTCGAACCCATACAAAACCTACGTCTGCCTTGAGTTGTTCCATATGAAGGGGCGTTATGGCGCAGCTCCACACCGCTGCTCGACCGGCATCGTCCTGGGCCCATAGCTGACAATACCCCACCTTGTATGGTTCACTTAGTAGCGCTATGTCAACATTGTGGTCAATCACCGTCTGCTCCAATAGCTCCTGTGCAGCTTTGCAGTGGTTCAGGTTAAGCTGCAAGACCTTCATGATGTCCGGGATTTTTGTATCGCCTCTATATAGTACGGGCAGTCTTTTCCGCCTGTCCTGTGCTTTACGTCTGGCTTTTTGTTTCTGGAGCAGATTACGCACCGTTTCTCCTTCTTACATACGTTGACTTTATGGCCTATATCACCGCAATTGAAGCACGCCCCTTTCGAGTCGTGACTGCTTTTACAGTTTCTTGCCAGGTGGCCAAACTCTAAACATTTGAAACATTGCGTCGGGTGCATTTTTAGTCTTATTCGACAGATTACCCACCCTACCCGAACTTTGCCCACTGCGATCAATTTGCTCGCCATAGCGGCTGGCAGCAGCAGGGTTGCTGTCTTCGTACCGCTGTACGCGCTTCTTAATGACTTGACGGCTTCTACAGAAATTTTGCTGCCATCGACCTCACTTTCTAAGGCAGAACAGAGCTCTTGTTTGCTTATTAGCTCGTCTAAGTCCTTGACTTCTACCGCGGTTTTTGCGGTCAGGGTCTCTACCGTCGCTTTCTCTCCCAGCGTTTCCTTGACCGCTTGTTGAACCTCCACTGTGTGCGAATCCGTGGGTTTGGCCAATTGTAGGAGTAGGTCCCCATTGCCGGTTTTGCGTACTTTGGTTACCACGTCTTCCAGATGTTTTAGTTGTGGATCGTTTTTTAAACCTCGCAGTATTTCTGCATACGAACTTCCGTCACGACTTTTTATTACTATAGCATCCGGCTTTGGCAACTTGGGCTTCGGCTTTGACCTTTTCTTTCCTTCTACTGTCTTCCATTGGGGTTCTTTGCCATCATTCGCCCCATTTGATCGGTTTTTCTCTTCAGTTACGTTCGCTGGCGTCATTGCTTTTTCCTGGCGTTCTATCGCAGTGCTTGGCTGCTTTCCAGTTTTACTCGGTTTACCGCTCCCAGGGATTTTTTGAGGCGTTGTTTGGCAAGCGGCACTCAACACGTTTCGCGGTAGCGCATTCCCTGTTTTGCCATACAGTATGGCCAGCTCGGCAATGATATCCCGCAGAGGTTGGTGAATGGACCTTCTTTTGCCGTCTTCCAGCATTTCCACCAACTCCCGTATTTTAACTCCCAGAGTACCCCACGCGGTCGGTTGATCTTCTGCTTGGGCCATACGCGCGCCTGGAGATGATGACCAGGGTCCTGTAGGCGAGCTCGCCAGTCTGGGGCGCTTTCCAAACGGATTTATGACGTCCCCACTCTCGGTTGCCAATACATCACCAGCTAGTTCCTTTTCTCCCCCTTTTTTTTTCCCCCCGTGGGGGGCGCCCTCCGGGGCCCCTTTTTTTTTTTTTTTTTTTTTTTTTTTTTTTAAGTAATAAAAATAGAAATAGAAGTACTCAAACCCCCAGGGCAATTTTGCTACCACCCTAGTTTCAGTCACTATCTGCTGTTTGGTTTGGTACTTCGCTAAGTTTGCTTAAACTGTTTGACTACCACTGGCCGAACCAAACTGTTCCCACTTTTAACGAGGAGATCAGCTGTATTTGACACTTTATTTGTAAACACGGCATATTTCTGCTGTCTCGCTCGTAAAATGTTTCCAGTCTGCAAGTCCGCGAAAAATTTATATTTTATATTTTGTGATTACAAATCATCATACAACGATTCCACACGCGTTTCCGTCACCCCGACTACGGAAAGGACGCACTGCACACTTCCCGGGTAAGCCGAAAGAGTTTTATCACGTTTGGGTGGCTATGTCCGTTTATATTTTCGTCTTTCAGGAGCTCCACTTGGGAAGCCGCCAATTCAACCGCCTACATATGTACTGTGTGTGTGTGTGTGTGTGTGTGTGTGTGTGTTTGCTATAAATGCCGCCCCTACATTAAACTTCCGCTTCGTCATTCATTTAAGGGTTGGTTGTCGGCCATAAAACGCATTTTGTTGCGTGCCTTCGCCCAGAACAAGAACACCCAAAATGCGAATGTTATTGCAACGAATTATTTTCAGCGAAAGCTCATAAGAAAATGCCTCTTTCTCCACATACATACGTACATATGTACGAGTATACCCGCCTATGTATTCGTAAGTTGTCATAGTCGGCGTCACAGTTTTTTATGGTTTGACCCATGATTCAATTATTAAAGGTTTTGTAAGTAGCTTTTTTCTAAAATTTGGCACTCCCACCCACAGGGATGGTTTATGGAAGCAGGGGAAAAAGGGGAAGAATTCAATCACACTTCCTAAAATGGGAGCTAAATTCCATAAAAAGGTGTGGATAATAGTGAATGGTGGTATTTTAAAACAAAAACGATTTTGATTTAATTATTTAATTTAAACAAGCTTATTTACATCGAATATAACCCCCGATTGTTATTGAAAATAAATATTTCTATGTATATACCCAACTTGCGTACGTCAGATGGCGCATAACTCGAGAATGGATGGTCCACTTTCAGCTTTTTTTTTTGTTGTATTTGTTTGACAGATGATGAATATGAAGAAGCTATTTGTTTGTGGAAAATATGCAGTATTTATTAAACAAAAAAAAACGGCAAATAAAAAAATTTGGAGCTTAAGTTTCCTTCGCGGATATGGCTCGATTGTTTCGAATATGGTAATTCGAATTCTTTGATGTCGCACTTTTAATATTAGTTGCGATCCCGTACGAGTCCGGACTAGTCAGAAATAGTCAGAATCAGTCAGATTTTACTGGAAATCGATCCCGTACTCGGTTCTCTGACTATTGAGAGGACAAAAAAGAGAGTAAATACGGTTCTCTCTCTGTCAGAAGTTACCAGTTTTAGTCCGAGAATTTTTTGCTGGTAAATTCTGGTAAATGTGTCAAACGATCAGCTGTAGTGTGTTTGGCAACCAAATTGTAAACAAAAGAAAAGTACACTCTGCTAAGTCATGTTGAAAAGTATTTAATTACTTGTTTAAGTGGATTCTAATGAATTTGAAAGTATTTTTGGTTATTGACATGTGTGAGCTGAGTGTGTTTACACCCAAAATAAGCAAAAATTTACAACCAAAATTTGGAGGTTATGTTGAAGTTGACAGAAGTTACCATTTTTTACTAGAAAGCGATCCCGTACTTTTCAATGTTACTCTCTCGCTCTGAGCGAATATTTATTTTTTGACAGTTTTACTAGTCCGAGTCCGAGGAATACGGGATTGAACCTATTCTGGGGAGACTATACAACTGTCAGAATATTAACCATTCGCCGGGTTGCCCGAAAAAAAAATTTGAATGATTAAAGATATCAAAATATAAAAAAATATAAAAATATTCGCCATAAAAAGGCATTCTACTTTCAACTAATCGCTTTCAACAAAGTTGGTCGCCAGCCAACATTCGCCTCGTGCGTAAACCTTTTAAGTGTGCAATTACATACATCGCGCCATTGACTAAACCGAGCTGTCGTGTGACGATTGGGCCTATGGATGCGGTTTGGCAATATTATATTGCGTCAAAGCCTCATTCGGAGACACCAGGAGTGTGTTGTGGAGGACAATACCTAAATACCTTCGTTGGATCATTTACCAAAACCATTGCATGCTTTACTTTACAGCGACTTGGCAGAATCAAGAGGTCTCCACGAATATCGACAAATATATTTCGGCATTTAAGAGAATTTCGTCTCTTTAGCCTACATTGAATTTCTGTAGTCCAACGATGCTCACACATTTTGTCTTGTTGGCGCCAGCGAATGAAGAACAAACATTTCTTCAAATTTAAAAAGTAAAAATTTCACTACTAACAATTTAAAAATGTTCTTAAAACTTGCAAAGATATTTGGAAAAGAAATATCACTGTTTTTGTTTTTAGGAGTATGGTGGGAGTGTCATTGATAAAATTAGAGCGAGAGAAAGTTTTTCTTACAAAACCTTTCATTATTGAATCATGGGATTTGACCCAGTTTCGCCTGCTGTCGCTTCAGTCATGCGTGTCATGCGATACTTTTATTGTTTTCATAGGCCTTTGGACAAGCCATCATTGGCGCCGCGCTTTGGGCATTGAAGGGTAAAGTTACAAAGTTTCGTCCAACACTTCAAGGAGACGCTAACCAATCTTTCGGTGTCTGCCTTTGTCTCCAACTTATGTGATTTGATATGAATTTTATTTCACATGTCCCTGATGTGTAATTTGCTTTGTAGGTTAGAGGATTAAAGCGTTTAAAAAGGCGTTGAAGTGAGAAGCTGAAATAATTTCGGTTGAAAGATTGGACAACAATTATTTTGCAAACTTATGGTTTCGAGGCCTTTGATTAGCTTTTGAAGGCAAAAAATGTTAATTGCGTGCATTAATACATAGCTAAATTAAGGTTGTTGACGACAACGCGAAAATAAATATACCGCAGACGCAGCATAGACAGCGTTGCCATAAGTCAAGATTTATCTTGAAAATGAAGATTTTTCGGATTGTTTTTTATTAAAAATCTTCAATCTACTTCTCTTGCACAGTAAAACATATACTCTGCCGAGTTAGAGGGTGGAGGAAAAGAACAAACGGTCTTTTGGAAAAAAGGAGCGGTAAGCTTTGTCGTCAATTTCTTCATGATACAATGACCGAATCTAAACGAAATTAGTATGGGGCCACCCTTGAGGTACTACCTTTCCGAAAAAAATGGAATCATCGCAATCAGTTCCAGTCGTCCAAAGTTATGCGGTAATATATATACTTGAAAAATTGATAAACTCTTCCTTTTTTGAAGTCGTTCAAAACTTGCAAAATGTCGCTTCCCTATTTATATTTTCGCCAGTGTATATATACATATGTAAACTGTGATACACATGATGACACGAGGAAATATTCATTTTAAGTTTAAGTTGTTATAAAAAGGACTTTATAACTTAAAATTGGTGATTTTTTCAACCAACATAATAAGGGCTATTTACAGCCGTAAAGCCAATATCGAATTTCTTTTAAGGCAGTTTTAAATGAAGATCTATTGGGATCGAAAAGATTTTTTTAAGCTTTAAAATTTTATTTTGAATTTTTTTTTGGAAAAAATTAAGATTTTTGGGGGACTTTCTCTGGCAACACTGAGCATAGAGGGTCGTTGATACGGCTCAGTGATGCCAGTGTGGTGCGACATTTCCATACAATTCCCGATTTTACTATTTTAGATTCTATTGCCTATTGCAGTGCAGCCTGATTGTCAGCAAAAATTGTGGCTTTGTCTTCTGGAATTGTACTAAGTACTAAATAAAAGACAAGCCACCCTCTCTATAGCGTAGATCTCCGCTTGGAAGACACTGCAGTCGTTCGGTAGACGAAAATACCGGTTGATCTGCAGGTCCTTCGAGTAGACAACGGTTCCGGTTCCTTGTTCCTTTTTTGAACCATCAGTGTAGATTCTACACTGTAGAAGGATGCGCCACAATTATTCTTAATTTTTACGAGAATTGCACAATTTTTTTGAAAGATTTTTGTAAATTTTATTTTATTTTTCACCGCAGCAACACTGTTCTTCTTAAGTCTAAGGGCCTGTTTCAACCACACCATATTCATGTGTACTAGGTTTCGTAGAGCTGACATGGGACCCAATTGTCCAAAGTGACCCAGAAGTGGTCAGATGCGTTCTGAAAACGTTTTCCCAAGCTTAAGAGTCGTATTTAAAAGCTGCAGATGTTTTGCTTTGTTCCAAATTCAGCTTCACGACTACTTCAGCGGTCAATTACATGGCGAAATTCTAGAAAACTAGAGAAGTGCTCTAATGTCTAAAAAGTAAAATAAATTTTTATTAGTACTCCAAGTAGACATCAAGTGGGTTGTACATTTTTGGAAGCTTCCACAAAAAAAAAAAGAAAACTAAAAATTTTCATATTTTAAACAGCAACAAAAAGGAGAATGAATAGCTTCACTGAAATCGTAAAAGTAGACTGTGTAAGTACTTGGGGAAACAGATAAATATACAAATGAACATGCATACATACATATGTACACGAACGCTTCCGCAGGAGCACACACTTACGCACATATGCACTAGGGATGTTAATTTTTTCGCTTTTTACGATCCCCGGATTTTCGAGATGTCGTTATCACAATCCTGGGATTCTGGGATTACTCCCGGTATTTAGATATTCATTACTTTTCAACAACTTAAATCGAAAAAATTGCTTATATATTACTTGAGAAGTTCTCCTACCATAAAACCCACCCACATTTTTATTTAAAGTGGCGTTTTTATTTTTTCTGTCTGATCACAGGATTTATTTTAAAGGACTTTGTAATTTCAAAGATATGATTAATTTCAAAAATTGCTTAAAAAATTCAATGTAGTATATTTAGAATTGGGGGTTAAACTACGTGTCAGTCAATGGCGGACCTACGGGGGGTGTTTTAATATGGCGCATATGTATGTAAAATATGGCGTATATGTATTAAAACACCCCCGTGGGTCCGCCACTGACTGGCACGTAGTTTAAGTCCGGGATCCCGGGTTTAACATTCCTAATATGTACATATGTAAATGCATAAAATGAATTCATGTTATTCCGTATGTAACCACATGAGCGCGTTCATTGCACATCCTTTGCTCATTTTGCTCGGTGGTATGCTAACATGTTTTCCTCTTTAGCCGCTTGTTGTTACGAGTTTTTTTTTTGTATTTACCATTTGCTTGTGTAATTTCTTTTTCAACTTTCCAGCAATTTTGTTGTCCTTCGAACATTCATACTTTTCTAGCGTAGCAGTGTTTACATTTATGCGCTTTTCCCCTTTTGCCTTCCATTTCTTAACCATCAGCGCCACTTAACTGTTTGCAGCTACTTTTATGTAATGTACCCCGGTAATGTGAGTAAATATACTATGAAAAGTAGTGCTACTAAAGCGAAGCCGAACCAAAAAAAAAAATTGAAAATAAAAAAATTTCGGCAAGGCATTTGTGCAAAAGTTTTTAACGTTTAACTACATTTGCTACTTGATGCGCCGGTGCCGGTGCCGGTATCGGTGTAGTTGCCGCTGCAAACTTGGCAGTTGCCTGGCAAATACCTCGTAGCCCCGCTGTTGCGTTTCCGCCTTTTTCACAGCACACCTGCTTGGTTACTCATACGCACCGGTGGCTGTGTGGCTGTTTGCTGTGGCGCTGGCATTGCCGCTGCATCGATTCCTATTCACAGCTAGGTCTGAGGTGGATAAATATGTATGTATGTACATATGTAACATAAGTAGTTTGTTTATTTGTTTGAACTCACTCTGAATAGCTATTTTAAATTACTCCTTCGCACAAAGCAGCTTTGCTTTTCGTTGTTTGTCACGTGACACATTTTAAGTGCAGCCATGCCAATTCATTGATCCTTTCTTCTTTACACTACCATTGGTGTAAACACAAAACTGCAACTCGCATTACGAATGAAAACTTTTCTCAGCAAATATATCAAAGTATTCTTAGTCAGACTTTATTTTGCGAATGGAGACATCTAGGGAATACACTATCGGCTGCATCATTTTTTTTTCAGGAAACGCATATTGAAAATCTGGTAGAAAATCATTGTCTTCAATTTCCACTTTTTGATGTTTTTCTTTGCAATTGGCTCACAAGTTTTCATAATGGTGTAAGCCAAAGTTATTGGTGCGCATTTTTTTTTGTTTTTCTCACCGAGTGTAAAAGTTTTTCTATTGTGATGCCCAAACGGAAACGTTTTAGTCTAATGTGTGCCAGAGTGGCTATTTATGATTCTCCTGGCATCTCACTAATCACTAATGGATATGTGAATGCGGTAAGGGGCAAAGAGAGGGTAGTCACAAGGCAATTTAAAACCAGAGGTTATTATTTTTCGTAAATATTTGTATTATTTTTTTACACAACAAAAACTTTTACCAAAATTCGAATAAGCTGTTATTACTAATGCTAGTTAGAGCTCTTCATATCCTACATATAAAGTTTTTATAGGACAACTGAGAAATTAAAATAAAATTTAAAATACTTACCATCCACATATTTCGCATTTTCTGGTTTTAAATTAATACTTGTGAGTACATACCTGAAAATAAAAGAACAAGTTTTTATTTGTTAAAATTCTAATTGGTAAATAAGTTTTTATTCTAAGAAAAATAAAATAAATTTAAAAAGCTTTATGGAGGTTATTTCCATAAACATTTTCAATTTAAACAAGTAAGAAAGTCTAAGTTCAGGCGGAGCCGAAAATTAAATACCCGGCGAAAGTATTAAATATAGTTTTTTTACCTTTGCGAAACCTAACGGTACATGGTAAGCAGGGGTGTTTTTACCCCTATTTCAAACATCTTCGATAGAACGTTCAGTTAGACATAATGACCTAAACTTATATAGTCGTATGTGGGCGGTATCACGCCCATTTTCCGAAAGTCCAAATAATTTATTTCTTTTCAAGGTATTGTTGCTAGAATCAATTTTGAGTAAATTAGCGTCCTTAAATTTTGAAACATCGCAGTTTCAAGTATTTCTGAAATTTACCGTTATATGAAAAGTGCCCGTAATTTTAGTCCGATTTCAATAATTTTCACCGATTTGGTTCTATGTGGCAAGCACAATAATGATACCGCGTTTGGTGCATATTGGTCGAACGGTTACCGAAATACATATATGTGATCATAAGTGGGCGGTGCCACGCCCATTTTCCAAAATTTTATCATAAATGTATTTCTTGGTAAAGAATTTTTGCAAGCATCAATTTTGAATAAATTAGCTTTAGTATTTATTGATTTATCGCAGATTTCGTATTTCTCTTAATTACCGTTATATGGACGTGGGCGTGGTTATTGCCCGATTTTGCCCATGTTCAATACCGTCCGTCCTACGCCCGAAAGAAGTAAACGTACCAAGTTTCGTTAAGATATCTCAATTTTTACTCGAGTTAGCGTGTACACAGACGGACGGATGGACGGACAGACAGTCACCGCTTAATCGATTTCTCCTTTCCTTTCGGATCATTTTATAACCACTTTCAAAGTCTTCTTTAATTTTTATGCACATGGATTTAATTTTGTAATAAAAGTACTAGTTAGTTGCGGGTGAAATAGGAGATTTTAAGGCAAAGTAGAGTGGGTGAACAGCATAAAAAGGCAGTTATTAAGGCCAAAACTGAGTATTGGTTCATCTATAGAGAAATAGAGATTTCGCCGAACTGAACAAAATTTTGTTGTTTTATGTGGCTAAATCAGGTAGATAATCACTAGAAACCCTAATCAATTCTCTTTTTCCTCGCAGCGAATGGAGGCAAACGATGTCACATTATAATTTTTCTCGAATCGGAAATCAGTAGCTCGTTTTTGTAACAATCCTCTACCAAGGCGAATTCATATATGAATCGCTTTCTAATTATTCTCTAACCAAAATATTATTTAGGAAGCTTATCTTCTCTTCCCCGCTATTGCAATAACAAATTAACTTACTGTGTTAGTATAATGGCCAGCACTGGATAAACAACAACAGCGTCAGAAACTTAGCAACATTCAATGATCAGCTTGTGCAGTTGTTTTAGCAGCATCCATGTCTTAGGGTAGCGTTTAATATAATCTAGCATTAACTGCCCATAGAACGCCATAAACGCAGAATTACAGCGAACTTCGCAATCAGTCACGAGAAATCAGGCTGTTGAACGTTATAGTTCAGAAAAACTTAGCTAATAAATATGAGCCTTTCCGGCCAGTCCTAAGATGCCGAATTTTGACTTACAAAGACAACTACTTATGAATCTCCTTTCCTTTAGTCTAGGTGTACATAACAAGGATTGACTCCAGGAACGATGATTAATAAGAGTCGGAAGGTGATTTTATTGTGGTTGTTCACGCTTGTCTGGTTATCAGGTTATCTGGGTAAAAATAATTCCTCCATGGTGTACTTTGTTGGTGTATGCTATGCACATATGTGTGATGAGTTTCTCCACAAAGTAGAGCTCTTTTCCTCCACCTCTTAACAGCTTCTTAGGGAAATATATCTAAGTAGAATATAAGAAAGGGCGCTGCCGGGACTTCAATTCATTTTAGACGATTCAGAGCTTTCTGAAAAGCAGCGGCTTAGAATCACTGAGAAGTGGCTTATCGTTACTTTTCTGTATAGTTCTCACCACGGTCTTCTTATCTTGGCCAGCACTATAACTACTTTCAGACTGCTTTGGCAATGCAGGTCTCAACTAAATTATGTTTTTTCCAACACAGGTCAGGTTTTCAGGTCACACGGGAGCACCTGGTAATGAGTCATTTCACCATTTGGACAAAGAGGACTCAGAGGGCAATTTCAACTTCCTGCATAGAAGAGATAGAAACGGCGGAATACTTTTTTTGCAAGGCTTAGGTATGGGGATTTAATTAGGTTTGTATTCGCCACTTCACATTTTGCTTTCTTTGTGATATATGTAAGTAAATATAAAACAGGCAAAGAAAACTTTCTGAAGAAGTTCCATCAAAGCGCAGAGCAATTGCAAACTTTTTATACAAAATTAGTGATTCTCTCTTTTGCTGCCATCTTTGTTTGCATCTCGCTTGGCATTACATAATTGCGGCTTTTCATAAGTTCAACTTGTCAAACAATAAAATGCCAAAATGAAAAAAGCTGTTAGAATGGTTAAAAAAAAGGGTGGCCAAAGTGGTCTCAGTGACTTTGTCGGGCGCGCGCACAAAAGGCAATGCATAGCAAAAGAAAAAGAAAATGAAAAGCAAAAATTCGACAGCAAAAAACTTCTAAATTCACATACAACTCAGCGACAATGTATGGAAATACACAATCGCATAAATACAAATGTCGATATGAAATGCTGGTAAAAAAAAGAAAAAAAAAAACCAAAACGCAATAAAGCTGTTGCACGAAAGTGCTGTCAAGTGACAGGGGGATAGAAAAAATTGAGTTTGCAAGCGAGGCGCTGACAATGAGCACAGAAAATGTGCTGTGGCAAAAGCTGAAAAATCCAATTAATGCAACTATGCAAACAAGCGGTGCTTCAGTGCCTCAGTAGTCGGTACTCAGCCGCTGCTGTTTGGTTTTTGCGCTATATTATATATATTATATTATATTTGTTTGATGGTGAAAAAGTCAAAGCGATTTTTACGCAACTGCCGCGCAAAAGTAAACGCAGAGGTGCATGTGGCAGTTATTGGACACATTTTTTCTGCAATTTTTTTTCTTTCTTTTGCTTAGATGAATGTTGGCAACTTTTTGTTGAGGTTAGAGAAGAGCAGCGTGAAAATGTGAAACAAACAAAAAAAAAAACTGGCAAAATACTGCGTTCCTACACCGCCGTTTGAGAAGGAGATGGTGCACTGCGAAGTCGACAATGTTGCGGAGCTTTGAAAAGCCACTAAATGCATCCCGCATGGAAAATGTTATTGCATAAAAGCGGCGAACCGCACGCAGCGCTGAAGGAAAAAGTGTCAGAACGACTGCTAACGGTGAGTGCATGCGATGCGGGGCGCAGCTGGTGAACTAACAACAATAAAAACCGCGAATTGCTGAAGCAAAAGTGGCGCTCATATGGACGCGCAAAAACTTTGGCGCTAAACCCAAATGTGTCCTCACAAATTACGCACAAACTTTTCACTTTGGGGCACAGCCACTGTGCGCAACAAAAAAAACAGCAGCTTCCAGCAGCAAAAAACACTAAAAAGAATGAAGCCACGCGTAGCACAAAAAAAAAGCGACTCAAAACAAGTCGAGAGCGCTCGGCTCGGCCCATGAAGGTGCGCGCAAACAAATCGAATTGGCAGCATTGGCAGTCAACAGCTTGGCTGCCGCTGAAGTTGCGGGCCCACTTAGGCGTGGCAACAACCAGCTTTCAGCATATGTGCGGCTGTGCAACCAAACGGAGCGAGGAAAAAAGTGATGTGGAAAATTCTTTTTCATTTTGCTCTACCAGCGGCGGCGCCCTAGCAGTCCATACAGGTGGAAAATGCGCGGCGTAAAATTCATTGCGCTGAAAGTTTTTTAGCTTGTGGAAAAATTAGCGCAAAGAACTTTCTCAATATTCCGCACAGTGAAGCGGTGATTTTTCAGCCACTAATTTCTTTTTGTTGTTTTGCGAGCATTTTTTTTTTTGTTTCTTTATTCCACTTTTGCTCTCGTGACGTGGAGTGCGTTTTTCTCTCTACTATTTCGGCTCACATAATTTTCCATTCTATGCAGCTGAGGTGTTTATTCAGCTATTTTCATTCATTTTTATGAATTTTCATTGCGTACTACAAGAAAAAACGTTTACATTGCTAACTAAATGCAGGCTGAATGTGGATGGATATCTACTCGGCGAGGCTTTGCTTGTTTGCCACGCCACCCATCAAGTGTTGTATGAAAATGCCATTTAGCGCAACATAAAATGGTGCCCCTGTAGCGGCATGGCGCGAAAAAATTGGATTAGTGTACTCGTACAACAAAGCCTACAAAAACCAAAAAATCTTTTGAATGGCGTTCGGCTGAAGGCTGGTGCTAGTGCTGGTGCAGCCAGAGTTGCCAAACACTTGAAGCAGGCCAGAAGTGGCAAATATTTTTCAAAAATAATGAAAGCCAAACAATTATTTTAAGTGTTATTACTTAGTGGTATATCAATATGTATAAATTTATGTGGTCACGTCATGCAGTGCAAAATTGCTTTAGAGGAAAATAAAACCTTCGAACAAGCATTCTTTAAATATATATATATTAACTTTTTTGATGTTTTATAAACTGTTTTGTGCATTAAATTTTTGGTCGAATTCTATACGTCTGAGTGAAGAAGGCTGGACCGGCAGCAGCGAAAGGAGTCGCTACAGGACCTCGTCCACACTTACTTTCCGGGCTGCATAGACATAATGGATCTCGAAATTTAAATAGAATAGAAAAGGCAATCAAAAAGCCTGATTAGGACGTGGCAGAAAAAATTGGCATTCACAAGAAGATACAACGTCACGGTGTGAAGACCCCCGAAGCCTAGGCACCATCTAATCGAAGTTACACGATAACATAAAGCATGTAAGAACAGTCATGGATGTTAAATTTCTGTGGAAGCGTATTGGCGATCAGTAAGAATCCATATACATAAGGACATAAGAGTGTTGGGAGTTACTAAGAGCCCATAATTTGCGCTGATGCATTGGTGCTATTTACACAGCAATAGCTAGACAGATACCTCTGTGCGGCACTTTGGTTTGGTGGAATGCAACAAAAAAATCTTCATACCTCAGCGCAACGAAAAACGTTCAGTGACTCGTGAAATCCTTAGCGCGCAACCCAATCGACCTACTTGTGGATGACCTTGCTGCTAAAGCCGCGGGCATATTGGGGGCATAGCTGAATTGTGTAAAGGAGCGCCGGTAGCGTGAACTGCAAGCTGGTGTCGTTTACTATGGAGTCATAGGAATCGGCCGAAATATGAGCCACGAAGTAACAGGATTCTAAAAAAAAGGCCAGGCACCTTATTTCGCGAAGGACGAAAAAGGATATTCGGGAATGCTCAAGTGTGGTATCCTACTTCTCTGGCCGTATTCTTCTGACTTCATT
This sequence comes from Rhagoletis pomonella, assembly GCF_013731165.1. Lineage (NCBI taxonomy): Eukaryota > Metazoa > Arthropoda > Insecta > Diptera > Tephritidae > Rhagoletis > Rhagoletis pomonella. Next base: position 79,086,840 of record NW_023458560.1, on the reverse strand, counting down.
CCTTTGGGTAACTTGTTGCTACTACGAATGCAGCACGATTTGTTAGGGTCGCAAAAATTGTACGCATTCGAAGCGCTTTTTTTTGAGATAGAATTCAAAAATTGTCTCGAGATGCGATATCCACTATGAGAGGTTTCATTCTGTTTGATTACAGGGTTCAGTATTGTCTATCCCAGAGGCTTAAATTTTGTGAGCTTACTACGGTCTTTCACTATTAAAGGGCAGTTCTTTTCCGCATGGCTATTTCTATTTTATTTTTTATTCGTTTTTATTTTGTGGGATCTAACACAAAACAAAGCGTGCATTCAGACTATATGCCGCCCATTGACATTGTTAGGTGGATAGGTATGTATTCGTAGGCTTAAAAATTGGCCCGCCTATGCTCTGAACATTACATTATAACTCGGCTTGGGGTGCAAAGCGAATTTTGTTAATATTTTGTGTGCATTTTGTCTTTCTTCCTTTCTAACTGAAGCATTTTTTGCATTTCTAAATGCTCCCTATTTGGCCAGTATACAAATGTTTATTTTATGATATTTTTCCCTGCTCTTCTCTGCTCCTTCCATTACCTTCCATCACATTCTGACAACAATTGTTTTATTTGCTGCTTTCAGGTTGGCTATTCCTTTGGAGCATACACTCACTCCACAATCGAGTCAGACGTTGGAATATTTAAATTTCCATTTTATTTTTATTTGAATTGCCAATTTTGTGAAGCGCATTCCTACACTCATAAATTCTTATTTGGGTCGCTTTTTGTCTTATTTTAACGAGCTTGCAACGCAAAGCAGCCATAGACAAAGGTGGCGAGAGCTGCGGCTTATTGCCAATTTAGAGCTGAGGCAATGACGACATGACTATAGAAATTGTATGTTAAACGGCAGTGAAATGCAAAGCCGAGCCAGGCAAGGCAATGAAATGGCAGTGACAGTAAGAAATCATAGGTTTGCCGCTAAGAAAGAAGCTGCAGTGTCTTCTTTTCGCCAAGTAAAAATGGAGAACTGAAGTGGAAGGGGGCAGAGAGCAGCGAGCGGCCACGATTATTACATACTCGTCCACGATCTCGTTTATGCAATTTGTGTTACAGAAGCGCCTCAAAAGCTACATAAAAGCTTCGAAGGATGGGTAACGGTAATGGTAATGATAGCAAAATATGCACTCCGTACGAGGGTTGTTCCGAGCTTGAAGCCTTTTTTGTTTGTTTCTTTCTTTCTTTGTTGGTATCTATGTGGCGGTTTTGCTTTTCTTCCTGCTTGTTAAGACAAATGATAATTTATGCAAATGTCGCTACTTACTACGTAGCTTTATTCGCTCAGACTTCAGTTACTTTTTTTTTTTTTATTTTTGTTATTGTTCTCATTGTAGCTCTGCTTAGGAATTACGCTTACTTTGCTGGAATTCGGTACTAAATTTGGGTTTACAAACCAGCCAGAGGAATTTCGTGGGCTCCCCTTATCAGTTACATCTCGCATCTTTTCTTTTTATTTTTCAAGGATATTATTCGTTTTGGTTTTTGTTTTTGCTTTTGTTTACTTCTACTCATCTATGTACGTATGTATATGCCTTGCTCTTTCATTTTTAAGGCACACTTCCTTTTTTGTTTTGTTTTGCTGCCATTTTTCTTTTGTCAGTTATGTTCGACTATCATTTATTATGTTTATCTTTTATAACAAATTGCTTGGTTCCCGGGAGTGGAAAAAGCCTTAAGGCGCGTAAAAATGTGTTTGGTCTTTCTGTATGCCGCACAGTGTCAGAGAGACCATGTTTTACGCGAAAAACGCATATGAAAAATATATATGTACATATTTTTTAATTTCATTAAATTTTTATTTTTAATGAAGCATTTTTTTTAATCGAATTTTCTTATTTTAGTTCCTTTGTCTTTTTTAAATTTAATTTTTTTTTTAATTTTTAGATTTTGTTTTAATAATAAAAATATTTCTTTTTTAATTTCATTTAAATTTTAAATACTATTTTATTGTTTTTTGATTTATTTGCTTTAGATTTTTAAATTAATTTTTTTTTGGGTGTAGTGTTGCCATATTTACCACACATGAATCATCGTTCACAAAACTGAGGTCACGCCAAAGAGCATTTAAGCAAATTGCAATAGACGATTTTGGCTTTGTCAATTGGTGAATTGGTAATGAAACAAAAGACAGCCAATGTAACAATTTTATGTCTCCAGCAGGTTTTAGCTTTGCGCAAGTTTCGACTCTAACAGGCATCACTGTACCACCAAGCCATCACGGTAGCAAAAAAAAGAGTTGGAGAAAAGTACGAACCTACCAGTCCTCAAGAAGAAGAGACCAGAAGATAATACAGCCGCTTAGAAGATGATACTATAGAAATCTGAATACCATGCTACATGATTGCCTACCTGAGAAGTCGTTAAATATATAATAAAGACATTCAGTGTATATTATGTAAGTTTATAATTCAGTTGAGTAAAGCGCATAAATTCCTTTTCAATTGGCAAACGTATCTTTTTAATCCTAAGCAATTCACTAACACTCCAATATTTGATTGCAAATTATTAATCGAATATAACCCAATTTTAATACTTGTAGAAACTCATTAAAATTCATTTAATTTATTTCATAACTCATTTCACTTTTAATTAAATTGCTTGAGAGAAAAGTGAGAATTCAATTAATTTCGCTGCAGGAATTTCGTATAATAATTTCCTCCTACTTCCTTTGACGCCAACACAAAACTACTTGAGTTAATTACGAACAAATACAAGGGCTCGCAACGGCTCTTTTCCTAGAACTAACCGGTCAAAATTTAGTTTGTTTGTGCTCGCATCCGCCTGCCACAATCATTGCCCTCATTATTGCCGCAGCTGATTATGGTTTTCGCATTTTTATGATACATTGTGCGAAATCAATTAAAGAAAGAACGCAAAGCGTTGGACGAGTCTGCAACTCCGCCATAGCATTTATCAGATATTCAGTAACTTTACAGCTACCAGCTCTAACTGAACCCACTTTAATTACCCACATAGCAGAAATGCCTTCACACGCTTAGATCGCTTTTCACGCCTGCTCTGGGTGTGTGGTGGCGCAAATGTGCCAAAGAGGTTAAAATCTTTATCGAGTGCCTCTGAAGGAAAACTCACTTCAACAAGCAATCAAACGAACAACCGCTCAGAGCAAATCGGGCCGTCCGTCCATCAGCCTGTCAATTTGCTCCTTTATTCACTCATTTACTGAAGCGTCTTTGTTACGGCTTTCAGCTGGTGACCCCAGCGGCTTTGATGTGATAAGGGTTGTTCGGCTGGTTCGACTGGTTCGAAACATTTTGCATTGTGAAAAATGTCAACCCACATTTTGTTGGTGTTGCTGTTGCTGTTACTTTGACATTTGAATTTGAAATGATTTTAGTGTTGACTCATGGTGAAATAAATATAAGGTGATGTCACTTACATAACCTCACTTTTTCTGCATGCCAATTGCGGTCATGCATTTGAGGGTAGTAGAAAAAGGGGGAAAAAATTTGGATTATTTTTACTACTTTTTGGGTACTATTTCCAATACTGATTTCGAATATATACATATGGACATATATTCAAATCTCTCGCTGTCAGTGTATTTTCCTATAAGAAATACTTTTGTTTAACTGTTTAAATTCAATGAATAGGCATACAAACAAAAAAAATTGTGTATTTATATCATTTTATGGATTTATTCAAATCTTTAATACGAAAATGCATTCTACATTTAAAAAAAAGTTTTTTGACATTTTCCGCCATGTGAGAAGTTTTTGAGGCGTTAAGCATTTCTTGCATATAATTTGGACCGCAATAAATTTCCTTCCCATTAAATTTTATAAAAATGGTTTCTAAGAACAATAACTCCTTCACAAACGCAGAACTAGGCTTTATTAAACCGCCTTTCGACAATTCATCAAACCAAGTGAACGTATTGTCCGTGGACTCCATACCAGTTAAATGAAGCTTGCGGATAATATAGCCAGCTATATACTCGACCGCGTCCTCGTGGAACTGGTCTATGTCGCTCTCTATGTTAAAATCATCTGCGGAGACGATGGAGGCGTCAGACTCGACTAGATATTCCGAGATGTAGTCACAATGAGGTATGTCTCTCAGTGGAAGCCAGTTGGTATCATCTTCGCCAACATTTCCTCTTCCAGGGAGGAGTGCTGTGTTTTGTGCTAAATTTTACATGAAAGGTACAAAATACGCATACTAATTAAATATATTACAGAAAAATCTTTTATAAGCCTATCCTACCAAGAAGATATTTTCGAAGCCGGTATTTGAATTGCATCGGTGTTGGATTATCGTGCAACCCACCCCTCGCCCTCATTGCACCGAAAAAGTTCTCCAACACATCTTGGTTCAGCCGATAGGTTAGCAAATACCGCAAACCAAATTTTTCTTGCAGACAATAGAACAACGACCGTAGAGATTCGTTGCTCATCAAAATTCCTTTCTGGAAAGGAAGAAGCGTTCTCCTACTGGTTACCTTTGCATTGAGGGCAATGGAGTCCATTGTTTCTAAGACTTTCGGCTGTTGCTCCATATCTACCCCAAATGGCCTCTTCGAAGGAATAGTTTGTATCGTGGTCATCTTTGTGTTCATTAAGTCGAACCAATCATTAATGGCGTCAATGAAGTCAGCTGTTTCTAGCGGATTATAAAGCTCTTCACCCATTTGATAACATCGCCTTATAACGCTAGCTGTGGTGTGGGAAAACAGCTGGGAGGCAAGGCTTACCTTTTGGCGACCGGCATGGTGAACTGTCAAATGTTTCTCTGTCAATTTATGTGAAATTGACAGATCTGATGCAGATGTGCAGCGCATAATTTGACTTATCGTTGGAGGACATATTATTTTGTTGAGAAAAACAAAGCCATCGTCCAAGAAATGGTTCCGAATCAGCTTTAGCAAATGCGGAGCATCCGCGAATACAAAAATTTTGTCTTGCTCTTCAGCTGGGTTCGGAAACCATGTTTTTTCTAAAAGTATACAAAAACAGAATTATTAAAAGCTACTGCTATTTTTCTGCTTATATAAAGAACACTGTACCCCTGGAAACTCCTAATTCTCGCCACAGCCCTTGATTTCCTGTACCCATGTCGGATACTACTGCAACTACGGGATAGCCAGCACGAGAGAGATTAACTATAATTTCTTCTATTATACTTTTTGTAATTTTGCAGTCAAATGCATAGAAGACGGGCTGCTTCCAGGACCATTTAAGTCCCCTAGCTATCACCATTTGAACATACTTCTTCGGCGATCTCACAGTATCCGTGAGAGGATCATGTTCAAAGGCCGAAGCAATCTTCATCTCATCAAATACCAAAACACAAAGCCTGTCTACCAATTCTATTTCATTCACGGCCTCCATTGCGTCTATAACGAAGTGTAGAATTCCGTCGTCGAACTTTAGCTTTTGCAGCCACCTCGCCAATGTAGACTCCGAAGGCAGAGGAAATCCTTTCCGGTATAAATGAGTATATGCCCTTGGGCCCGCTGCATTCAATGGCAATGCCCACGCTATGTCCTCATATTTCCACCGCATTTGTCTACTGGGAGTTTCTAGTTTTCGCACTTGATTCAGGGTAAAAACAGAACGGAAACTGGTCCGCATCGCCCTAAGCTCCTCGATTTCCGCCTTCATTTTAGCTGCCTCAACCAACAATTTTTCAACTTGCTTTTTCAAGGCGACGTTTTCCCGTTGGAAACTGCTTTCGATGACGGTTCTGTTACATAAAAGTTTTATTCGCACATACATACGTATCAAATGTTATACATAAAACGTACTCTGTTTGAGTGGACGAGTTCTTAAATTTGCCACCTGGCTCATCCCAACTTTTTAAATATTCCACCTTCATTGGAACTGCTACTCCTGATAAACGCTTACGTTGGCCATAATCATCTATCTCGTAGTCTTCATCTTCGAAATGAAGCTGACAAACTCTTGCATTTGGCTGCAGTTCTACACCACACGCCTCAATCCATTTTTTCTTTTTTATTTCTTCCTTAGGGACTCTAAAAAATCTCAGCTTCGTACTTGCCCACGTTGAATGGCACAAGGCGCAGGATATTCTGTTCATTGTCTACATTATGAACAAATAATTAAGTTTAAAACTGGACGTATTAAGTTTAAACCGGGACCGTAGTCATTATAAGTAAAATAATTTAGATCAGTGGCATCCATAAAACATTTTTGGTGTAAGCTAGTATAATAATAGATTTATGTTTTCACTCAAAAGAAATTATTATTACTATTTTTATTTCCATCAAAAATAATGATTATAATAATTATTCAGTTTTATTTTTCTACCTCAAAATTATTATATATAAAACTTAAAAGGCCACGTAGACGTACCACATACATAAGAGGTAGGTTAAAACTAAAAAAAAAAAATAAAAACTATTTTCCGCCCTTCATTTATTCTTATTAAAACAAATAAAATTAAACCGTTCTCTTTATTTAATTATATTTAACTTCTAATAAAAATAACATATCATCAAGTATGGAATTTTATTTGTATTTTTTTTCCTTAAGTTCTGAAGTATATATGCGTACTAAGTTTTTAAATAACTTAACTTTGACGGGAATTTTATTACAAACTATATTTTCGTTACCATTTAAAACTTACACATCTAAATTCTATCTGTTATATTATTAAATAAGTATACGTTTAAGTGGCTAGACCGAAGTCCCTCATCATAGTCATCCGAGCGGAAACGCTTGGAGATAAGTACCGAATCCGTGATTAGTGTGAGCCATGGTGTATTAATAATTATATCATTACAAGATGGTGTAAGCATGGGTGTAAGCCAAAAACAAATAAAAAAATAAGTTACCAATTTGATTCATTGGCAATTGCTAAATTCTTACCTGAAACGCAATTGAAAAATCCCTAGTTGTAGAAGGTGATGATGCTGCTGGTGTGCACTACTCCAAAAATCTGTTGGAAGAAACACAAACATAAAGACTGGTTAAGGTCTGATAATATAAATGTTTTGGATTTCATAATTTCCTACCTGGAACTTGCTTATTAAAACGCTGCTGGTAGCGCAGCTTGGCGAGACACTGCTCCAAAAATCTTATGGAAGAAACACAAACATAAAGACTGGTTAGATTCTGATGATATAAATATGTTGGATTTAACAATTTCCTACCTGGAACTTGCTTATAACACCGCTGTTGGTAGCGCCGCTGATGAGACACTGCCCCAATAAACAACTGTAGCCAGCTCTAAAACTTAAAAGGTGCTGTTCTAAAAACCTTTTGTGAGAAAAATACATTAGTTTGGTGAATGCATTTAGTTTGCGAAACTTACCTGGAATTATCTTGAATAAATCGCTGCTTTTTGCGGGATACTAGCTCAACCTACTTGAAGAAATATATAAACAATTAAATTTCATCAATATGCACATATATATGTATATATTTTAGCAAAAATTTACTTACAAAATCACAATTATTGCAAACTATCGCTCAGATTTTCCAATAAATTTGAAACGAAAAGTCAGAGAAAAGGAGACTCAAAGAAATAGTGATACCTACGCTTACTTTTTTCACAAGATTGTTGTCTGCTACATTTTTTGTTCTATTTTGCCCAGAAAGGAAATTGGAATAAATAGAGTAGGCATTACTGTAACGCTGGTATGCCGAAATTGCCAAAACTACAACAACCACCCCCTAAGTGACAACACCTTATTATTATTTCACCATGGTGTTGACTTTAATTAGCTGAGATTCACGGCACACTGACGATAACAACAATTGAGCGAGCGCGCGGCTGAGATTCGTTGGTTCTTGTTATTGTAATGGTGGATTTTTCTTGTATTGTTTCTTTGTTTTGTTGTCGTAAGTAAAGTGGAAGAGTGTGGGAACGTAAAGTGGCTTTTGGTTAGCGAACAGTGGCTGAATTAAATTAAATAGTGGCGCTAATTTTTGCAAGACAAACAGAAGAATAATGGAGGAATGGCGAAAATGAATTAAGTGGAATTGTTAATTTCCTTAAAGGGTTTATTAAAGCTGTTGCGTGGTCGTCAAGTGCAAGAATGGGAAATTTAAAACATTCCAAGATAGGCGATAGACGGAACAAGGCAGCAAACACTTAGGATATTTCAACGTTCAAGTTGGCATGTAAAGGAGCACAATATCGGTGTTGGATATGTGGTTGGAGAGAAATTTCGTTCATACCGCCACAATTTCCATCAAAATAATATTCTTCAACATTTCGCACATTTAAGCCCTAAGCGCGGCGGAAGAGAAGAGCTTCTAAGAGCACTTAGACCGCACCACTAATGCCAGGGTGGAGAAGGAACAAGAGGTCAACCTCCGCGGCAATACGTTCGAAAACGAGTTAAGGTCGATCGACTACTTGGAGGTCCAAAAACATGGTAGCCTACAGCACTAAAAGTGCCATCAAGCTAAATGGATGTCTCCTGGTCGAAAATGATAAATTAAATCGATCATGTCGTAGTAGACAGTAGACATACAGAGACTCAACCAAGTGTTCACGTGTTGATTTTTTTAAATATACGTAATGTTTTTGTGTTATTTTTCTATAAATATACCATCCAAGCTTTAACCAAAACCATATAAATCACAGTTTCAAACTTTCCACAAAATTAAGGAAAATTCAACAAATTTTCGTAAAAATTTAAACTTTTCAATCTAAACCTTTAGAACATAGATGGGCACACCAATACAGTCTCATTTTGTTATGGTATTCGTGAATCGCGCTGAGTAACAGTTGCCACTTTTCTATATTGTACAAAAGTGCGTCGTTTTTTGCGCGTGTTAGAAAACGCTCTTACAAATTTATATTTAATTTGTATTATGAACATGAAACGAAAATAATAAAATATAATAAAAAAATAATGAAGAAATAATTTCAAATAATGAATTATGAAATTAATTTTTATAAGTACATATGTACGTGCATGAAAAGTTTTTTAATTTAATTTCATTAAACTAATGTTTTAAAAATGATAGTTTATTCAACAACAAAATTCACGAATTTAAAATTTCTAAACTTTGTAAAAAACTCAGTATTCAATAAAGTATACTAAATATATTAAATTGCCGTATCGTACACACATATATACATAAAACCCATTACAAAAAACTTTAAATTGGTTTACACAGTTCGGCAGTTTGACTTTTTTACCATGACAAATAATGTCGCCTTATTTTAAAAGAACGATTCCAAGTAGTCGTATTACCACATAACAAGCATTGGGCATTATTGGCTTTTCTTATAACCGAAAATTGTAATTGGCACTCATACGCAGCCATTTTGGGCATTGTTACATATATAGGTGGCAACAACGCGCTGAAATTACGAATAAAAATATTCAACGGCGAAGCGTGGTGTCACTCTCATGAAAACTGAAAGCAGACTGAATTGAAATTCGCTGCGTCGTTTCTGTATACGTATAAGTGCGACGCAGACGCTACTCGCGAGTAGCGTTTTGCCCATCATTGCTTTAGAACATTTTTGGATATGCCGTTTTACAGCCCATTTTATTCTAATGAAGTGGAGGTTTCAAGCGGCTAAAAAATCTCGTTGATTTTTGAGAACCAATCAGCGTCTTAGATTGCTATATTGCTGCAGCCAAGATATGTACGTACTCACCCTGTTGAAAAAAAATAAGCAACTAACAACCCAATGAAGGCTCGACGTCCGAAAGCCAGGCCAGGTCCAGTATCTTTACCATTGGACTCACAAACCAACACTTTGGGAGCATTCTACAACACAACGACATATTCGTCCTGCAAACTCAAATGTGATGATTTAAGGAAATACCAGTCTGCGGGACTTTTCATATCTCTTTGTAAAAAAAATCATAAAAATTTAAATTTTCAGTTCTACATATTTTTCTCTAATTAACCACGCTCAATCTTGTCTGGCTCTCTATAATTTTGCCATTAAAATTTTTGATTTACAATCAATATCATTAAGAATCTTCTGCGCTGTAGCTTCCAGAAACCACTTCGCCACCAACAAAAAAAAAGTTGCAGATTGCTGTCGCGTAGACTGCTAAATTGCCAATTTTAATAAATACTAGCTCGTTAATTAACTTTTTAAAAGCTTGTCTACCTGCTGCGGCGCTGCACGCAAAACATTATGAATATTAAATTACCACCGAAGGAGAGCGTATTATGTACAAACATAATTACATGCACATGAATATGTACACAGAGATGTGTGTTTGGGTAGTGAATATATGGAGGTACATACTTATTTTAATATACTTCAAAATCACGCACAGTTTGCTCACTTGATGAAACACACCCACACAAGTTCGCGGCTATTTGCCTATTTCAAGGCGTAAGTCAACTCGCACACACATACACACACACACACGCGCGGTCACGCTGTTATTCATACGCCTGGTGCGACTGCCTACGCCCCCGTCGTTCTCCTAAGGAATAAAGGGACTACTAATTTGCGGCATTTTCTTATTCTTTACTACTTAGCACACACTCACATTAACACTACACAATTGCGGGTGTATGTATGTGGGAGTATGCTTGTGATCGAGCTATTTTCGCATAAATTTAAATCGCCTTATCCACTGCCTGCCCTGCGCTATAGTCACCTGCTTCTCTCCCTCCTACTATTTCTATCTTCATTCTACCACCGTCTTCCTGCTTCGCGTTTAATAGAGTATCCTGTCGGTGTCGAGCTGCGCTGTATGTCAATAATTAACTTTCTGCGCGCCTCCTCCATGGATGTGCGGAGGAGCTCTTACTCAAGAAATACACCTACACTTCCTTAATATACCCCACATCTGTCTATCCAGACCAGCTAATTTCTTCGTTTTCCTTTTGCAGAATTCTATTCAGAGTATTCAAGGATGTGGCTGAAGGTTTGCTGGTAACACTGAAGTGCGTCTGTCGTAAAGTCTTAGTAAGTTTATACAGCTGTCTGCTCCAGTTTCTATACGCACTGAACACGCACACTGTTACATACACAAACACTTTATTTATAGCCAAGTGTAGCATGAAAATCGCTGCTTTTGGCGTTTTGAGTTGGTTTTGTTCGACATTTGTTAACTTATGTTGGTTTTACTGTATTCCTGTGTTCTGTCATTGACTTACGTTTCGCTTTTATTAGCATATTCACTTAGCTATTTTGCTTCTCATTTACATTATACTCGTATGCACTTATTGATATCTGTTCTGAAGTGTTTCGAGTTATTGCTCATGATGTTAGGAAATTATCGATTATTTTTTGCCTTAGGGGCTATAAGCAAATTTTACTTCAGCTAACAGCAATGGGTTGTGCGCTGGGCTTGGGACCCGCCACGTAAAAACCACTTCCAGTGAAGAAGCAAGGCAAAGCCTCAGATGAGACCCCCCCCTTATGATGACGACTACGGCAAATGTTTAAAGGACTACGATTTGAGGGCATGCACCTGGAATGTCCGGACCTTTAATGGGGAAGGTGCCTCTGCCCGGCTGGTTGATGTCCTCGTAAGGACAAAAGCTGACATCACCGCCATCCAAGAAATGCGTTGGACGGGGCAAGGCAAACAATGTCTGGGGCCTTGCGACGTCTACTACAGCAGCCATGTAAAGGAGCGCAAATTCGGAGTTGGATTTGTGGTGGGAGAGAGACTCCGTCGCCGAGTACTGTCGTTCACCCCGGTGGACGAGCGTCTAACCACAATCCGCATCCAAGCGAGATTCTTCAACATCTCGCTCATCTGCGCCCATGCCCCGACGGAAGAGAAGGATGAGGCATCCAAGGATCTCTTCTATGAGCGCTTGGAGCGCACGTACGAGCGCTGCCCCCGTCATGATATCAAAATCGTGCTTGGCGACTTCAATGCCAGGGTGGGCAAAGAAGGGATCTTTGGAACCACCGTCGGAAAATTCAGCCTCCACGACGAAACGTCCGACAACGGATTGAGGCTGATCGACTTCGCCGGGGCCCGAAACATGGTAGTATGCAGTACTAGGTTCAAGCATAAAAAGATCCATCAAGCTACCTGGCTGTCTCCGGATCGAAAAACGAGAAACCAAATCGATCATGTTGTGATAGACGGAAGGCACGCTTCCAGTGTTTTAGACGTACGCACACTCCGAGGCCCAAACATCGACTCGGACCACTATCTTGTTGCAGCCAAGATACGCACCCGCCTCTGTGCAGCAAAAAATGTGCGCCCAAATATGCAAGGAAAGCTTAACGTCGAAAAGCTGCAATCACAACAGACAGCCAGCGCTTTCGCTACTCGACTCTCACACCTGCTCTCAGAGAGCACTCTTCAACAAACCGACATATGCGAGCAGTGGAACCACATTTACCGCACATTAAGTACCGCCGCCGAAGAAGTAGTCGGATTTCAGCGAGCCCGAAAGAACAACTGGTACGATGAGGAGTGTCAGGAAGCTGCAGAGAAAAAAGATGCCGCCTACAGGGCCACGCTGCGATCGGGCGCAACGCGCGCTATGTGGGACCGCTATAGGGATCTGAAGAGGGAGGCGAGACGTATTTGCCGCAACAAGAAGAGAGGCAGAAATACGTGAGTGCGAAGAGCTTGAAATGCTGGCCGACAGGAGGAAAACCCGAAAATTTTACCAGAGAGTTAGGCGACTTACGGAAGGTTTAAAGACCGGGGCGCACTCCTGTAAGAACAATAATGGCGACCTAGTAACTGATGTCCAGAGCGTACTTAAATTATGGAGGGAACACTTTTCCGCCCTACTAAATGGTAGCAGCACGGAAAGTTGTGGAGAAGAAGAACCCGAGCCCGCAGTCGATGATGACGGAGTCGACGTTCCACCGCCTGACTATGACGAGGTACGTATAGCAATAACGCGGCTGAAAAACAACAAAGCCGCTGGAGCTGACAGCCTGCCAGCTGAGCTATTCAAGAACGGCGGCGAGGAGTTGATAAGGTGCATGCATCAACTCTTGTGCAGAATATGGTCAGATGAATGCATGCCCGACGACTGGAATTTAAGTGTGCTCTGCCCAATCCACAAGAAAGGTGACCCCGCCATTCGCGCCAACTACCGCGGGATCAGCCTTCTAAGCATAGGTTACAAGGTCTTATCGAGCGTATTGTGTGAAAGACTGAAGCCCACCGTCAATGAACTGATTGGGCCTTATCAGTGTGGCTTTAGACCTGGCAAATCCACCATAGACCAGGTATTCACAATACGCCAAATCTTGGAAAAGACCCGCGAGAAAAGGATCGACACTCACCACCTATTTGTCGACTTTAAAGCCGCTTTTGACAGCACTAAAAGGAGTTGCCTATACGCCGCTATGTCTGAATTTGGCATCCCCTCAAAACTCATACGGCTGTGTAAAATGACGTTGAGCAATACCACCAGCTCCGTCAGAATTGGAAAAGACCTCTCCGAGCCGTTCGCCACAAAACGGGGTTTCAGACAGGGCGACTCCCTTTCATGTGACTTCTTTAATCTGATGTTGGAGAAGATAATAAGAGCTGCTGAACTGAACCGCTCAGGAACAATTTACTACAAGAGCGTGCAATTGCTGGCTTATGCCGATGATATCGACATCATCGGTAACAAAAACCGCGAAGTCTGTTCTGCCTTTTCCAAGTTGGATAGGGAAGCAGAGCGCATGGGTCTGGTGGTAAACGAGGACAAGACGAAGTATCTCCTGTCATCAAACAAACAGTCAGCACATTCGTGCCTTGGCTCCCACGTCACGGTTGACAGTTACAATTTCGAGAAAGTAGAGAATTTCGTTTACTTGGGAACCAGCATTAACACCGATAATAATGTCAGCATTGAAATCCAACGTAGAATCACTCTTGCCAACAAGTGCTACTTTGGACTGAGTAGGCAATTCAGGAGTAAAGTCCTCTATCGACGTACGAAAACCACGCTCTATAAGTCACTCATCATGCCCGTGCTGGTATATGGCGCAGAAGCATGGACAATGACAACATCCGATGAGGCGGCGGTGTTTGAGAGAAAGATTTTGCGGAAGATTTACGGTCCTTTACGCGTTGGCGACGGCGAGTACCGCAGACGATGGAACGATGAGCTGTATGAGCTTTACAACGATATGGACATAGTGCAGCGAATTAAAATACAGCGGCTCCGCTGGCTTGGTCATGTCGTTCGAATGGACACCGACGCTCCAGCTCTGAAAGTATTCAACTCTGAACCCGCTGGTGGTAGCAGAGGAAGAGGGAGGCCCCCACTGCGATGGAAAGATCAGGTGGAGAAGGACTTGGCTTCACTTGGCGTTTCCAATTGGCGTCAGTTGGCACAGAGGAGAAACGACTGGCGTGCTTTGCTGAACTCGGCCAAAATCGCTTAGGCGGTTACAGCGCCAAAAAAGAAGAAGAAGAAGAACACAAACTACTTAGGACATCATCATATGCATTGGAAAAGCTTTATTCTGCATATTTGAAGAAAATCAAGCACAAAGTTATTTTCTCAGGTTCAATTTAATGGGCAGATCCAATAGTGGCAGTGCTAGGAAATTTAATACAGTGGTTTCTGCGAGAATGGAATGGATTTTCTTCTAGACCTAATGCCGGGTACTTTATAATGCCCAGCATTGTCATTAAAAATTTTTCATTTAATGCCCAGCGGATATTCGGCACAAGAATGAGAATTATCAAATTAATGCTAAACTCAATACTTCAGAAAATTGGGCATATACCCATTCAATCGCAGCACGAATTTATTTACTTGTTAAACAAATAGTGCGCCTACAAGTATGCAAGCAGTGTACTTAAGTTATTTGGTTCTCATCGCAATATCTCTGTCGTCTACTTGGCAAATAAATGTACTTCTCATTTCCTATATAAAATCACCTGATATGCTTCAAACAGCCCTTACACTGTCTGATAAATGACAAAATTTCACCCTTTGTCGGATTGGTAATAAGAAAAAATATGTCAATGTTGCACAGCAAAATGTGGGTATTTATTAACCCAATCCACTATATAATATAAATGCAGAAAATAATGAGTTTTGGCGTTATTGTAGACGGCCATCGTTTTGTGGGAACAGAGTGTAGGCTACAACGCCAATCCTCGCAGGGATGGTCTGGCACTAACTCAACTCATAAGCACCAACAATTATGTGCAGAACGTTTTCAATCGAGCAAAAATAGTTCCGGTCCTGTTAACGTGGAAAGGAGACGAAACCAGGTCGAAGAATAATAAAAGCTGGTTGCATGTCAGACGAACTTCCAAGGGAGGGAACCTCTCTATCTAACGTCGACTACAGTCACCATGCTGTCATTATTTTCGAGGCGAACCTTGTTTAAAACAACACGACAATTCTTGGCCAAATACTTCAAGAAAATGTTCGCCTGAAAACTTCAGCAAAATGTATAAGCGGTCATTGCCCAATGAAAAGGCATGCCAGTAGAATGGACCTTCGGAAGATTGACAGCCACCGTAATGAGAAAGAAATTGAAAGCTTCGTTGACTGTCTGGGGGTACTAAGCGCAGAAGGTCCTCATGTCATTATCAAAGTTTGTCGACATAACCAGTTGGTTATATTTATAGATGAGCGGACGGGAACTCCTATACTGAAAGCAGGTCGCCACTTTAACCTAAGCCAACTTACTGTTCAATGACGACTTTGTATAACAACAGATATAAAGTAATTTGACTAGTTTTAAATGTTAAGACGTCTCTGATTTCCTATCTGCAGATCTGGATATCACTGTGCACTTATGCTATAAAACTTTTCTGGTGACAAAACTCCATAAAGTCTCATGAACTAAATATGTACTAAATGTATGCAATTTCTTACAGAAAGGTTGACGAAATCTTTAACGAGATCAAGAAGCAACAACAACAATATACAACAACAACAATTATTTTCATTAGCATATATTAATATACCGGAAGGATAGCTTTCTACTATGCCAAGTAGCAAATATTTACTTAGCTCAAATATGTGGAAACTTTTCATTTTATTAATTTTAATTGTCTTTATTAAATTTTCTCTGCGCAACAAGGCAGCATAGCAAGGAAATACTGCTTATGTAGTGACGAGTACTACTTCAGAAAACAACTCCAATACATCATTTAGTTTGCTTCGCAGCAAAATTCGATTAAGCCCCAAATGAAAATGTGAAAATGTTAACTCAGACAGCAAAACTTCACTTAAAATTCAATCACTTGCATAACGAAATTATTACAAAAGACCAAAACGCCCACATGTTCATGCACTAGCACATACATACAACCGAAAATTGAAAAATGCTCAAACAAAAGGCGATGACAAATATTGCCTGGAGGAACCACTTGGGGGGCACTGAAAGGCAGCATGCAAAACTTGAGTGAGTTTGTTTAAAGTGAAATTGGAGTTACATAACAAACAACTACAAAGGAAATTGGAACCACATAAGCACTTTTACATGGCAGTGTCTCTGTGAAAGCAATCAATTTGTCATTTATGCCTTTCATCAGGCGAAATTTAGTAGTCGACCAGCAGACAGTGGAGCCGGGAAGCGAGAGAGTTATGCACAAAAAAGCCACTACAGCCAATATTTGCAAAGATAACTGTTGTCGCAGCGACACTCATCTGCATCTTCATGTTGTTGCGTTGACGCAAAGTGTTGCATCAACAAACGGCGGCAACAAGCTAAGCACACAGGCACACAACCACTGCATGTCATGTACATACATATCTACGTATGTATGTACGCATGGAAGAATTTGTTGGCATGCAAACACTTGTAAGCCTTTGCGCCACAATGTATGCAACGCAAAATGCATAACAACATTGTCGCCACATTCCAACAACGCCGGCAACGGCAAGAACAGCAAGAACAACTGCATAGCTTTACATGATTTTCGCTGTGTGTTTGTTTGTATATACACACACACATACATATATTCATAAGACTTCGCCTTCAACTCCCCTCTTTCTCGCAGCATTTTCTTTTGCCCTTGCAGAATTTACTATGACACTAGTAAATTCAATTAAAATTCTGTTGATTCATGCTTCTCCAGCTGCATGGCGTAGGCCTACGCGCCTACATGTATGCAAGTAAAATCTAAAGTACTACATAGAGTGTTTGTTACATGCTTTTAGGCGCTTAAATATGTACACATGTAGGTACATATGCATATGTATGTAAGTAGGATGTTCATCACAACTCGTGTTTATGGTTTTGTGGACATTGAAGTGTAAGAAAATGTTACTTTTACAACTGGGGAAATATTTTTCCACTCTGTGTGCTGGCACTTATGGTGGATGCATGTAGCAGGGGCTTGGAGTTCAACAAATGCTGCTCGAGTTTGTTGGTTGTGGCAGTAATTGATATGACTTTATGCCGTTTAAATGAAGTTGTGACAGACTTGGAGATTCTAAGAACAACATTCCGGCAGATTTGATTTTATTTATTTGAATTAAATATTTAACAAAAAATATATTAAAAAAAAGTATATGCACCTGGGCCACCCTGGAGAAGTGAAACTTACGTTACATACATATCTATTTTATCTCATAACCAATATATTTACATGCATATATGTATATGTACATACATACATACATACATCTGCTTTTGCTTAGGATTATATCTTTTGTCTTTTTTCTTTCTAGACCCCTACCTCTGCCCCTGTTCGTTGTAATTTCATTTACGTTATCCTGTTTTTTTGTTCATTTTTATCTTTATACAAAATCGATAAGAATATCGATAATAAAATCGATAAGTAATCGATAACAGAAATCGACTAGAAAATCAATAAAAATATCGATAACAAAATCGATAAATATCAATAACAAAATCGATAAATATCAATAACAAATTCGATAAATATCGGTAACAAAACCCATAAAAATATCGATAACGAAATCCATAAAGATATCGATAACAAAATCGATAAATATTGATAACATCGATAAAAATATCGATAAAAAATATCGCTACCAAAATAGTTAAAAATATCGATTAGAAAATCGATAACAAATCGATAAAAATATCGATAACAAAATCGATACAAATATCGATTATATCGACAAGCTCCAAAAATATCGATAACAAAATTGATAACAATGTCGATAAAAATTTCGATAACAAAATCGATAAACATATCGATAACAAAACCGATAAAAATATCGACTGTTTTATCGATTAGTCCCGAGAATCCCAAAAATATCTAAAATCTCAAAATAATTCCCAGATTGAGTCTCTGTGTCTCTCTCTATATCCCTTCCGCTTTAATTACCTTTATTTTAATCCTTCTTTAATCTTACTTTTATCGGTATCCTCATCCTCATCTTTGTTTTTACTTTTATGTTTATTATTTTCTTCATCTACATAGTCCCCTTCACCTATGCCCTTATATATATATATGTAGAGTGTTTAAATTTACCTTGATCTTCATTTTTGCCTTAATCTTTACGAATCTTTGTTTTTGTTTTGAAGCGAAACTTCTTTAGTGGCGGTTGGTTGTTAGGGAGTGAATTGGCAAATTCAACGGAAATTGCACACGAAAATGGTACAACGGAAATGGTTGGGGCTGAAACAAGTGCCTTATGATTATGTATATGATATTAATTTAACGAAAATTTGCGTATAAAAGGTTAAAGAATAACACTTAGAAAAAGACCAATACAAGAATGAAAGTAAAGGAAAAATGATTTTAAATTTAATATTACTATGTACTTTCCTTAGGACATTACTTTTTACGGAATGGTTGTTCCGACCCACTCCGATCTGCCATTTTAAATTTCAGGTTTCTAAATAGATATATATGTATTTATATATTTTAAACCAGTTACTGGTAAAAATAGCTCCACTGACATCATTTAATTCCTTGTGTCTGAATGGTTATTCTGAGCTCGCTACCTTTCCGTCATCTTTTGCCATGCCGTTTTATTGAGTTCATTCATTGTTTAGCACACCTGCTCGCCAAACGCTTGGGGCCGAGTTCGGTTGTCTAAACAGACCACAAGGCAGAATGAAGAAACAAGAATAAATTTTCAAATTAAATCCTTAATCACATATCTGTCATATGTTTGAGATGGCGGCAGGACTATGGCGCGCATGTTGACAACAAAAGCAATAACGATGACAGCGATGAGGTAACGAACGAGTGAACTAACAAACCAAAAGCAAAACACAACAATCAGACAACAAACGGCAAAGCAAGAGCACTAGACAAAAAAACAAAAAACAGACCGACAGACACACAAGCGGGCCGGCTGAGAAAAATTGCATAACAAAGCAACAAAACGAGCGAGCGAACGAGTTAACGAGCTGCCACAACTTTGCGCTGAGTTGAGGAGTCAAGCCAAGAACCGAAGCAAAAGCTATGTGAGCTGAACGTAAGTAAGCTCAGGAGGAGCAAGGTGGGTAACTTACTACGCCGATGGCCAGCGGCACAGCAGTCTAACTTTCCCTAGAAGTATGCTTCTATCTGCCCGCCCTGCATGCGGCCACTCGAGTGCCAGCAGAAGTCAACTTTTACCTTTGCAGGTGGATCAACAGCATCGGTTTGCATTGCACACTCATACAAGCAAAGTTATGCTTTCGTATTCCAAAGTCTCGGTTGTGCAATTGTATAGCGGTACATATGTTTTTGCACGGGACATTTGTAGATGGATACTCCTGAACGTACGCTGCTTTCCTGCCATTGTTGCCGCAGGCATTGTATTGCACTTTGCTTCACTTCATCAGTTATTGTTTTCGTTTTCATTTTGTTTTGTTTTCTCAGTTTACAGCTGCTGCTTATCCACTTTATGCATTCGGCATTCCTCTACACTTTCCACACTCGACAACTCTTCTTGCACTTTTGTGCTCAAAGCATATATAATCCTACTTTACGCTTTGGTTTGCTTTGCTGCTTATGTTATTACGTTTGTTGTCACAAACACTGCCGCAAAAGCACAGATCCATAGATGCATGGATGTGTGCGCTTCCTGGAATCAGCATCACGTACTTGAGCATCCTTTTGTGGGTGAGTGGAGGTAATGTAAAGGAGCTGCTTCAGTCAGAAAGAGAGCCGCTTAAGGCAATACAATGTGCGATAAAAATGCATGGAGTGCAGGTAATACAGGGCAATATTTACATTTTAGGACATCCATTGTACTAAATATAATGGGTACATATGTGACTATGAGTATTGTATATGTATGTAGGTATAAATACTGAGCCCTCGCATTTGGTATAGAAATTCAATACCTGGAATGGATGAACATTTTCAATACTAAAAGCATTTTAAAATGACATAAAAATATATTAGTCAAAGAAAATGCCTGGCTTTATAGACTAGTTAATGTTTAACTCTGGCACAATTGGTCCAAATCACTGTTGATAAAAAAAGAGAGGCTCCAATGATGCTGAAAACTAAAACACATGCTGCCTTCCCATCACAAGGGAGCAGTACAGTGGCTGATAGACAGCTTCGACCATCTAATAAAAGAGTCTAGCCATAAAAAACTTTGGCTTCAACAAAGCCAGCTGAGCGCTTCTTAAATTCTCTTAAAGACAATTTTTCTGTGCTCGAGAAGTCCAGGAAGAAGATTTGTCAAGCGATATATGGAGCAGCAATCAATGGCAGTCTCAGACATGAGCTTCACTGCAAAACCTCCAAACGCCGCGATGAACACCTGCAATAGGCAAAAGTGGCTTCTCTCTCCCCGTGACTTTTATTTGGCCGAAGCTTTGGAATAGGATGAGAAGTAGTAATCAGTCTGGCAGATATGCCAAAGTGACTTCAGCTATTGTGGCATGGACATTTACCTCTGAAGACCGCATTGACAATATATTAATTCAGGAGGCATATGTCT
The DNA here is from genome assembly GCF_013731165.1 of Rhagoletis pomonella. Taxonomy (NCBI): domain Eukaryota; kingdom Metazoa; phylum Arthropoda; class Insecta; order Diptera; family Tephritidae; genus Rhagoletis; species Rhagoletis pomonella. The sequence continues at coordinate 79,066,080 of NW_023458560.1, read as the reverse complement.
ATGGGAATCAAATAAAAGGACTGCTAGTATGTGAGTCCTTCAACTAAGGAATCCCTAGCTCGTACCGGTCTTATATTTATTCCAATCCTCTTCAGCTCGACTGCATTTGGTCTTCTGACGTCTCTGCATTCCACCAATCGGTTTTAGTTTGTCTCGTGGTCGATATATAAGACAGAGTATTTCTAAGCACTTGGCCAGAGATTTAAAGTTTGCATTCCCCCTTCTAACGTCAATTTTGGTCAATTTTAGTGAGTCGAATACCAGCCCAGAAAATCTTGCCCCGTCTTTACTTTGCTTTACATAATAAGATTCCTAACAGGCCGTGAAACTTCTACTTCATAATCAATCGTTAAGGGTATACTTCTGCGATTCGAAAAGGAGGGCATCTTGGACATCGTCTACTTGCTAATCGAAGTTGTAGCCGAATCTCTTTTTTATCAATAACTTACTACCAAACCCTATTATGGAGCATCACATCAGTTTATTATCCTTGTTACATAAAGCTAGATTAGTAAAAATTATAACACCGCAAAAGGACCCACCCCATCGGATACTTGAAATAAAAAACAAATTATTTCCTATTCAAATCTTCTTCGTTTTTCTTTTCCCAGAACAGCACACAGTGGGCCATGTTTTAGTTTTCTCTACAATTATGCGCTTCCTGTTTCCTTAAAAACAGGAAAATCAAGAAGTAAATAAAAAGGGGCCTCAGCAATCTTCATTCGCTATACAAATGTGTGAATGTTCATTGCTGCTGTTGCTTGCCATACGACTGTGTACGTGCGCATTTGTATGCATATGCAAATTTATTGTGTTTGCCGCGGAGCAATGGGACATGCAACACACTTTTCCAGTTGAAGAGGAAAGCTAAGTAAAAGCAAAAAGTTTGAAGAAACGAAAAAGTAAGTAAGTTGAAAAAGTTATGGGGGAAGAAATTGCGCGAGAAATATTTTGTGTGTATCTGAGATGCGGTAAGAGCAATTGGAATGAGTGCAAATTTGACTACAAAGATGCCAATAGAAGCCAAGCCGCAGTTGTTTATGTTTATGTGCACAAAATTGAACAGCGAACGCAGCTGTTTCAGCAATTTCACTGTCTATGCGCCTGCAAATATGCAATGACATTGCGACGCACACCAAGTGGTTGGTATTTTCTCAAGGCTTCTCGGTAGCAATAGCATAAATAAATAGAATCGTATAGGGCGGAATGAATATGCAAATGTTTAAGGTTGAATATGTGTAGGCATGGAAGGGAGCACTCAAAGGTAGGAGGATGTATGTACATATTTATGTGTCTGCAAATTCAATTACTGAAATAACGGCGGTGTTTCGCAGCTGGTTTTGGTGCTATTCAGTTTTTTCTTTGCGCATTCGCTCTTCTGCATCTTGTTGCGCTTTGTCTTTATGCTGTCTAATATTCGGTTGTGCTGGCTTGCCACAGGTACATATGTACGTTTGTCTATCCACAACACTTGGCAGCTGCGACTAACTGACTGCGTAATGTCAGCGCGCTGATGAAAGCTGTCTATGGTTGTTTTATTCTTTTCTCAATTCCTGTTTCTATTTGTATTTTTTTTTTTTACTTTTTCCTGTGGTTCTCTTCACTTGCATGCCTTCTTTTGAATTCGTCTTCACATACATACTTTTTAATGATTTCACTCGTCGCGACATGTGCGCAATTGTTTCGAAGCAAAAAAGGTTAAATGTTAAATGTACTTGCAACACTCCACCTTTTCATGCACTTGTGTGCGTCGCGTTCGGGGAAGGAGTTCAAACGCCCGCTGTGGGTTGTGTCAACACGAACGACATTAATGACAGACAACTCAATGGGCGAAAGCAGGCAGGCAGGCCAGCCTGAGGTGAGTTTAATATCCTACTTGTACGTTTTTTTTTCTCTCTCTCTTGTTGAGGCTCATGTTGGTTTTACGCCACAATGCACACTTGCAACATTCCGTTGAATTCACAATTAAGCAAGTTGTTGTGCGAGTAGTCGCATATTTTAATGAAATATGTATGTATGTATGTATGCACGAAGGCATCGTTTAAAGTTCATAGCGTCAGAGAGTGACATTAAGGCTTTAAATTATTTCACATTTTGAAGATTTTAGAATTCGAAATTAAATGTACAGTACCGCGGCTACTATTAGAGTTTATGGAACTGAGATTGTGAACACATATTAGTAGGCACACAAACACGCTTGAGCTATGAAATGTTTGTTGTAATACCCCACTCAGCTCTTAGAACATAAAAAACCTAAATGCTACAAAAAAAAGAGGCTCAAAGCTTAACCTAGAGCAAGTAAATAAGTTAGTTACAGACGGAGACTATAAGGTTCCAAATAATAGTAATATTTGAAGCACAAAAATTGTATCATTATCTTAGACGTACGACAGCTAAGGTGGAAATGATCCTACCCAGAAGAGTGCAGGACTTGTGTATACCTAGACGTAACGACATGCAGTGCTGTCATAAACGGCTAGATGCAAGCTAGGTTAGGTTAAGTTGCAGCGGTTGTACCACAGTCGAATACATTTATACACATTATGGTCAAAACCTCGAAATTAAAAAAAGAAACTATCTGCTTAGGAAGGAAATTCTTCGTCAGACAGTGCTTGAAACCTCCACAAAAGGTGCAGTACTCTTCCCTGTGTGCACGGTCTAATTTTTGGTAAAGTAGACTTATTCAGTGTTGGTCGCCGTTATCGAGTTCTCAGAGTTGCGCTCTACCACCCGGTAGGATCAAGGCTTGGTCCTTAGTTCGAGCAATATTCAAAAGCAAAGGGGTCGCCCTCGGTTTTTTCTACATTTTTTTGCGATGTTGATGTTGGGCTTGAACACAGGTACTGCAGAGTGGAAGTGCGCACTGCTAACCACTATACAGCGGACGCCACTATATGTTACTAAACTTAAAAATGTAAATAGCAGTCGGGATCCAAAGGCGCGTGGGTTAAAACCCTTTTCTTTCGTTTGACGCACATGGTTCAATAATCCGTATACATCCGGTGACAACCCTCTTCGAAATATTTCCAAGCTGACACCTTCGTAAACTTCTTCCGCCTGACACCCATATTTTGATACCTATCGTCGTTTAAAGTACAAAAACCGCGTATGCGAGGTTGCATAAATTATTTTTAGAAAGCAAAAACACTCATATTTCAAAATTGTTTTCTTTTTTATAAAGCAAACGCATTTCTGGCGGAACGAATGGATAAGGCTAGAGCCAAGAGCTTCGGTGAGCCAATCCAATTTTTCGCAAAAAATGTCAGTTACGCGGTTTTGCAGAATGACGATTTGGCAGACGATGAATACTATGATCCAGAGAACAGGCAATAGAACACCTGCGATAGTTCATGTGCGAGATAGGTCTTTGTACTCCACTCCGAGCTTACACAGGGCTCGGCACGGAATTAACAAGCCCGTCTCTCAAGTATCCTGAGTGAACAGTATTACCCGCGATAATGAATGCTCCACCGTTTTAGCGAAATTCCCCCGAAATGAGCTTTCAAACCAGGCCAAAGTAGCTGTTAGACGTGGCAAGTGCAAGTCGTTTTCAAAAGTCTGCCGAACTCAAGAACTTGCAAAAGAGATTGCAGGAGCAGTTACAACTTGCATGTTAAGTGGCTTTCGAAAGCAGTTTTTATTTCTGAAAATCAAACTTTTCGATACTACTTTTTCCACTTTCAACTGTGTTACCAGACATTTTTATGCTTATAGCAAAATTACTTACCTGAAAAATTTATTAAAAATGCTACTCGTAAAATGCGTACAAAACGACCGCAGAATGCCCAACGCTTTAATATTTAAATAGTTCACATCAGGAGAATAAATTAATTACAAGTATTTTTTATTTGCGACGCAACATATATAAAATTGTCTATAAATTATCCAAAAATCGTGGCACACGGCAACACTCGATTGGTTTGAAAGCACTTGCAGCACAAATGAAAATTGTTAGTGCAGCACGAGCAAGTCGAAATTATTTCTCGAAAGCGACTTGAGTAATTTCTGTTGCAGTTACATCCTGCAATTTTTATTTCCAAAAGTGATTTCTGCAAATCCACAAAAAGGACTTTCTGGCTGTTTACCCGGGAAAGTAGATTTTCGATTTCGTATTTTGCATAGAAAAAGCGCTTGCATTGCCACGTTTAAGTGCACTTTAAGGGGATAATTAAAAACTTTTTGTGCGACCTTTTCTAGTACACATACCTTCGTGCGTGCTTATATGTACACACATACATACATAATAAGTATAATGCAGCAGTTTTTTGTGTGAAAACTTTGGGCCCATATTCCAATACAAAGTATTGTTTCACGTACATGCATAACTATGTGTACATTAGGGTGGTCCTTAAAAAATCAAATGAAGGATTTTTTTTTGGTCTCACCCTCTCAATCGGCGTATCGAAAAGGCGTCAAAGACCAGATGCGTCTAAGGACTCAATCAATGTAATTTTTTTTTTCATTTAATGCCCAAAATCGATACTACTAAAGTGAGAATATCACATATAAATTTTAGCTCCGATTAGAGTCGGTTAAGACGTCTTCATAGGGTAATCTGAACTTTGCCCCTTGTGCGACACGCCTCAACCGTCTCCAATCGGGACCAAAATTTATATGTGATATGTTCGACTATAGTAGCATCGATGTAGGGGTTGGGGCTTAGGAAATCTGATTTGCTTCCTACATTTAAGGACCACCCTAGTGTGCATACATATATTTACATAGCTCGGTGAATTTAATTTTCCAAGAACTGCCACTTGCTGTGCACCATGCACGTGCCAATGCATATGTTGCACTTGCATACATACAAACATACAAGTATGTATACCATGGTGCATGCTATAAACTCCATGCAACCGCCACTAAACTATCATGAATATGTTGGCTTGGCAATTTGATAAAACTTATTGTTGAAATTTTAAACTTTTCCTAGCTTGTTAATACTTTCCACATTTTCCCTGTCTGCGTCCTGCTCACCCTCTCGCCTTCGCCGATCGCCAGGATCTCTAACAAACTTTCTTTGTCACATTATATCCTGCCAACTACGGCCAACTCTCGTTTTTGGCTTGGCTGAACTATCTTCCACAATAAGTGTTGCCTGCCAGTCAGCCAGCCAGCCAATGCAACGCATAGCTCCACAGCAGATTCACAATAAACTCTACCAAATGCACTGCGCATCTTGGTATTTCGCAAGTCCCCCTCTTCTCTTCACACCTCGCGCATTCCACCGACATATATTCTGCATTCTTCTCAGGCTTTTTGTGTCTGCTGCAACTTTCTCCGCCTCAACGCACTTTTAGTTTCATTGTTGTGAACTTGCTCCTCTGCAACTGCACGCTGCTGGCACGGAGTTCTCTTCGCTTTATTGCCCGGCTACTTTGCTGCCCATAACCACACTTTTGTTGGCATCTGTGTCAGGAAGTTGGCTGCGGTTCCTGAGCTGCTTTCTCTCTGCTTTTACTTGCACACTTTTACTAGAAATTACTTGCACATACTGGGGCATAACATTGCGGTTAATAAAAGTCAAAAATTTCATATGCAAAAATAATGGAAAATGTGTACTCATATTACGCTTGCGCATTTGTTTGAAAAGTGGCTCAATGACAAAGCTAAGCAAATACGTAGTTAAGTCAATTAAAAATATGTACGCTGGCATTCAATGTGTGGTTTTAGATATTTGAAATGCTTAATTTTTCAAATTTTAACAGAAGTCAAACGTGGCGATTTAAATAAATTGCTTTCGATATTTTCAATTGTCAATTCAAGTCAATAAATGAACGCTTTCATTGCGAACGAAAGTTTCATCAATTTTTGATGGCTGTCATGTGCCTTCTGAGCGCAGAATTATTATTTCATTTGCACAAGGAAGTAATTTGCGAGAAAAAAACAAATATTTTCTTCGAAAGTATTTGCATGAATGTAAAATCGGATTTCTTTTCAGACGTCCAAGAGAAAGCTCATTAAGTTCGAGTAAAATTCTATTTTAATGAAAAAAAAATGTTGTTGGTTATGAAATTTTAAACTGTTGATATTAAGTGACAATCAATGCCTGGAGAAATGAAAACTTTAATAAAATACAAACTATTTTTTTCTTCTTTCTTAAGAAATTTACACATTTCCGTTGACCGCCAGCATAAACTTTGAATCTACTGCAAGAGGCATCAAAGCTAACAGCCATACATACATACATACGCATAGGAGTGGTACTCAGTTGGCCAGAGCAAATTGCTGGTCTGTAGTAATTGCGCTCAGTAAGAGCTTTTCCGTTCACGGAAGCTCGACCGCTCCGTTTACACAAAACTCAAAAGCGCATTTTCTTCGGCTTCAACGTAAAACCATCTGAAACTTTTGAAAATTAGGAGTTCCACCTCCTTACCCATCGGAGTGTCCACCGTCCGCGCTTCTCAATATTGTCATTCTATAGGTTTATTCTGAGGGCTACCCGAGTAGATCTATTCGTTATGAGTTCCAGAAACTCGGCGAGGACGTTGAGAAGCTTTGCATTTAGCAGTATCAGCGTTTACCGGTATGTTCCTGGGGCTTCTCAAACTTGATAGCTTTCCAATTTCTCGAGGGTAGGTGCGGAAGGCTCGGCAGTGACCCAAGCGTCAAGCTTGAGGCCTTATACAAGTAAAAACAACGACCATTCGTCGGTGTAGATGTTGCCATTATACCATACGACACTTTCGCATTTGAGAATGGTCTAGACTCTAGACCTAACTTTGGTAGACATGCGCCGTCTAAAAGCGCCTTGCGGCTTGCCGAAAACTACAGTTGAGGCCTAACTGAAGGTTCTTAAGGTGCAGCCTAGATAATGAACCCTTGGTTGTGATAGATATCCCATCCAGCAACCACATCTCCTTAGCCGAGCCGATGATGGTTTCACCTCTACTACTGCCTCCTTTATTTTCCTCCCACCAGAGACTCCGACGGTGGCTAATCTTTTAAATCTTTTTTCTTTTATGTGGGGGCGGCACTTGCCTGTCCAGGGACCGCAATTTCCGACGACGTTCCTATACTCCGACAAAGTAGCCAACCAGATCCCTTGGGGTGGGACTCGTTAGAAATACCAATTACGCTTCACACCAGTCTCAGATTATATCGGTGTACGTCATGGAGAGGGTTAACGCATGCCGTTATAGGACAAATGTTCAGAGTCGTATGGATGCAAAGCCGGTCCTCCCAACCTACCGGCGACAGGAGCTGAAAATTACATGGCGCAGGGGCCAATGCATTACAAAAAAAAATTTAAAGTTCTTCCAAACAAAATTATTCCCTCTTCCAAAGTGTAGACGACCCAGAGCCAAATGTGTTCATCTCGTGAAAAATTTGTGTAATTTCTCAAATAAGGTTCGCAACAAGCACAAATTTAATAAGACAACTTTCCTCTCATTTCGCTCTACATATTTTTTACGTTTTCATTCGATTTATCTAATCATTGTTTCATCAAATTCTCCTAACAGACATTAGCCACAACAATTCCTCGATGATAAAGTGGCATTAAGGCTGACACGACAAGGCTGACAAGTAATGAGTGCCAATGAGGATAAGAAAGATTAGCAAGCAGGCGGCTGGCAACGACAGTTTTGGAGGCCATAAGCAGGCCAGACGGTGGCAGCGTTTCCATTTCAAAAGCGACTATGGCCAGTTGCGGTGAATTTTAGGCAAATTTGGGTCATTTAAAGAATAAATTGAAAGTAACGGCATGGAAAAGAAAAGCAATGAGATAAAAAGGGAAAAGGTTTTGCAAATGCTGGGCGAGAGAAATCTCAGTCATGGAAAATGAATGCAAATAAAATGTAATAAAAATGAACGAACGAAAAAAGCAGAATACATCAAACCTTAATGGCATAATCTCACAAAATTAGCGCTCATTAACTTATTTTATTTGTGTAAACATTAAATGAAGGCGGCCAACTACATACATATGCGTAAGCCAAGGCGGAGAGGTGCAGCCTCGAGAGGGACATCCCACAACGGCATGGCTAACAACAAAAGGACATTAATGAGTTTCGGAAGGAGTACGAAAAGTTTTGCACTGGTTTGAGCGGTAAAAGCTAAGCATAATTGAATTAAAAGTGGACAGGGCGACAAACCAAAAACATACAATAGCTGTGATAAAAGAAAGCAACAACAATAGGCAACGCAAGAATGTAGTAAAACTACTCAAACCCGGCAGCGCGCTGAAGAAGGAGCCCTTCAAAGCGAACGTACTTGTATTAGGCGACTGAAATCATAAAATAACTCAGCACAAAATCTTGATAACTGCTGGCTGTGACAAAGAGCTTTCACAGCGATGCCGCGCCTTAGCAATTTTAATTGAAATAACGTAATAAAGTGGCCAAGTAAAGCAAAGAATAAATCTACGAATTGGGCTTTGAGTCGCGGCAGTGAGCAAACAAGCAAACAATGGGCGCTTACAAAGACCGAAAGCGATCGCTAAACAAATATCAGCAGACAAAGCAGTATTCTTCATTAGCAATTCGTAGTGTACATAGGCGCGCTATTGTCGCCAAACTACAAGCCATATCCCGGTGGCAAAGCCATCATTCGAATCGTCGCAGCCATCATCATCATCATCATCATCATCATCACAGCAATCAACATTAACAGCAGCAGCATTGCCATCGTCAACACAGAGAACACTTGGCGTCAGCCGCATGTAAGGAAAGGAAAGGGCACAAGGCACAAGGCACAAGGCACTTGGCATGGCAGGACATTCAGCGCAGCCTACGCACTTGCGCTAGCTAACTTTAACTAATTTTATTTCATCGGCAGCTGAACGCTTTGTCTCTCATCCAATCTTCGGACATACATATCAATAGAGTCATTCAATGTTAGTGACCACGGCCGGCGAACACACAATCAGCATCCCCCATATCTGGATTTTTATTAATGAAACTTGTCGCTTGCCGCCTGCCGTTTGCTGCTTTGTTGGCATTTCGGCTGATTATTGTATTAACAATTATTTCTTGTTGTCGCCATTTGTAATTTCATTCAGCTGGAAACCAAAAACCAGCGGCCAGCGCGCAGCAATTAGATAAATACCATGGCTGGGAATTACACAAATATATACATAAATATGTATGTACTACGGGAACCAAGTACCAAAGATATTGAGCTCAAGAGACGAATAAAAGCAAATCCGTTTGTTTCGAAGGACTTTTGATAGTTATCCTTCAGCGGCATCTTTCAAGACACTAATAGCCTGACTGAGCTGCCGTCGCGGTTATCTAAAACACTCTGTGTTGGCTGGTAATAGTAGTTGTTGCAAATGTGTTTGTTAACTCCATTTTGTTGCTGATAAATTCGCATGTAATGCGTCAGCACTTTCTAATTGAATTTTATTGGTGCGACAACAAAAAAGCAACAACATAAAAGGAATTAATGCTGAATTGCAGTGAAAGTTTTCAAACTTTGCTGTGGAATTAATTTACAAAGTTACGCCGGCGTGGGCGCCTAAAAGTATGCATTTATGAAAACATGGCATTCCAACAAAAATAAATGGTGAGAAATGGCGAATATTTAAAGCTGTTTGTATTAATCACCGAAATGGATATGAACGCGAAATATGACAAATTCCAGAACTACAAATAGTTTCTAGCCCAAGCTGCTCAACAAGTATAGAGTTTTACCGGTAAGCCAGGGTACTCCTTTAAAATTTGCTGAAAAAATTTGTCCACCCAGAATTCGATCCACGCAGTACTGTAGAGGCAGTGGTTGTTCTCCTAACTTAAAAGAGACACTGTTCATATTTTTACTTTATTTTACTTTTAGTCTGAAATCAGAGGAAAGTACCTAAAATTCTCAAGTTTAAAGAAATATATGTACATACACTAATGGCAGCGGAAACCATATCACCATTTTTGTTTTTTTTTTTTTTAATTTGGTAGAATTTTATAAAATTATAAAAAAAAAATTTTTGTTTATATAGTTCAAACCCCAATAAAAGCTTTATAAATAAATGTTTCAAACTGTGTACAAAATTTATAAAAAAAATATTGTACTTTTTTAATATAGTAGAATTTTATAAATTAATTAAAAAATCAATATAGCTCAAACCCCAATATGAGCTATATAAATAAAATTTGGCACACAGATAGGTTATAACCTATCAACGTAGAATATTTTTTAAAGAGAGCTGCCACATTTTTACAAAGTCTTTAAAAACCAATTTCTTAATAAGTAAAAGGAAATATTACAACGATGTGGGTGCCACACCAAACGGGTTCAAAAACCATCTAAGCTTAGTGTACAGCACTTAAGAAAAATCTGAAGAATTTATTTTTCAACATTTCTGTTGCTTGAAGAACTACTTGACCTTTGCTGTAAATTTTCTTGAAGAAATTAATAGTATGTAGGCGAACATTAATTTCTTGAAAGCTGTAAACTTATTTAAAAAATTTTTACAGAAGAAATTTTCTCTTCTATTTAGTATATGAATTTTTCGCATTTCTTCGCGTCTTGTAACTGATGTGGTCGATAGCTCACTGCCGATAACGGTAAAAAACGCTGAAACCGGTATGTTCAGCTCTTAAAAGTTATCAGTTCCTTTCTCCGTATTTGCCTGGCAGGTATTTTTTTATGTGCCCTTTCTTTTCTGTTGCCTGGAAATCGTTGGGTACAAATAAGTTTCTATTTTCGTTATTTGCATCTGTAAGGCAATTCAATTTTACTACGCTGGATTTCTATTTTTTGTCAAACATTTTGGCTCTTAACAAAGCCGAATTTAAAAACAAACAGGATATTTAATATTAAAATGTACACAGCTTCCTGGAAAATTTGTCTTATTTACTTCATTTTGTTAAACAATTCATCACTTCCTTTTATGCTGTGTGTGCATGGAGTGAGATTCGTACGTACAGCAGCACATTAATTTTAATTAGGGTTATTTTTTTTTTTTTTGGTATTCACCGCGTAATAAACCCGCTGTTTGTAAACAAATATTAATACTGCGGCAGTACATCCCACCGGCAACTTTTAATTGCTATTTACCTCAGAGCAAGTGCGACCGCATTTAGAGTGTGCCGAAAGCTCTATTAAGCGTCTAGGAAATTTTATTAAAAGTAACAAAAAGGTATGCTTTTCATAAATTGGACACACAAATGGACGAATTTGTACTGATAATGAAAGGGAATTAAATATGGTAGCAAGAAAATTTGACAATAGAACTTAAATGAGATCCACTTAGCTTAGGCCAGTGTTGCCAGGTTTTTTTTCAAAAAGTTGTACATTTCCGAAAAAACCCAAAAAACTGTAACTTTCAAAAACGATGAGTTTTTAAAAAATCAAGGTTTACTAATTTTACTTAACATAAGTAAATACCAAAAAACGATTAATTTAATAAAAAATAAAAAAAAATTCAAATTTTGTTTAAATTAAATGCAGTTTCAATATTTTTCGTAAATTGCATTGTTAATTTTTTGAGCATTTAATTTTATATTTGAAATTTAGTAACTCTCGGCGCTTTGTTTTTTAATCTTTGGCTCTGAAAATACCGGAGAGTGCGGGAATTGATAGTTTATTTTTTGTTTTATTCAAATTGATTTTGGAAAATATTCCTTTTCAAATGATGAAGAAACGCTGATCATTCATCGGTTCCCTTTTATATTGAAAATTTACAAAAAATAGATAGAGAAATTTAATTTCTTCGTTCGAATCGGAAATTTGAAAATAACAATAATTTTTACTAAGATTTAAATTACTTCCAATGAAAGCTTGTCTAAAAAGCTGTAATTTATAGTTAAAACTGCGAATCTGGCAACATTGGCTTAGGCTTATTTTTCTCCGCAAAAAAAAGGGCAGCAGAAGCAAGTACCCTACAATTACGAACTCGGCCAGGCGGCAGTTGCGGAAAGTATTCGCGGTAAATGTTCAAATATAGCAGCAGGTCGGAAGTCAGAGTCATTTTCGGTTGTTCGGCAGGGATGACAGACTTTGTTAATTTACAAATTTCTTATTTATAAACAGCGACTTTGCGCTAAAAAGGTCAAAGGTCGTGGTTATTTGTTTCTTTGTCTTTTTTTCATTCATTAATTTTTTTTGTTTTTTTATTTTACTTTTCCTTTTTTGCTTGGCAGTCAAGTCGGTCCCTTTTCTGCGCTCGTGCTTTTTTTGAGCTCATTTATTTGGCAGCTAAATTCCACTTGAAATATTTGTCAGCTGTAAATTGTTTTCTTATCTACCAGGGAAGATGCGTTGTCGGGGCAGATAAGCTCGGTCGATATTTTCTTTATATTTATTGTTATTTGATATTTTTTCTGTGATATACATACTTAAATACTTGTTTATTCTTAGGCTGTCTTTTTACGTGTGTTTTTTTTCTCTGTGCCGGAAAAAAACTGTCTGAATTGTTGTTGGAGCTCTCATAACTTTGTCAAGCTTTTTTGCAGCTGCGAGTATTTATTTGCGCCTTTGCTATTTTCGTCTTTCTGCCGGGATATATTA
>NW_023458560.1:79018114-79038633 GCF_013731165.1 Rhagoletis pomonella | reverse complement strand
AATAAAAATATTAAAAATAAAATGTTAACAAGCCACAATAACATTGATAAAAATGTGTTGGCTTTTATGTAGACAAAAGTGTATGAAAATATTCTTCCGAGCAGGCTAAAAGCCATGTACTGGGTATTAACGCTGTCTCAAATATCTGTAGATATGTGGGTATCCAAATTTGTTTACCAAGTGCACCACAATATTGTCTTAAGTATTTGTTGTACTTGTCAATTGCCTGCCTTTGAATAGTTTATGAAGTTGTCACTGCAGCTAATAAATATTCGACGCCTGCTGCCTTGCCACCACCCGCAAGCAATTCCCCAATTAACTTAAGCTACTTGCGCGGATTCCTAAATATATATATCTACCCACGATTGAGAGAATACAAAGGTGTATTCTATCATTCTTGATATCTACCTACCTACTCATGTATCGAACTTTGGAAAACACCCTTTAAGTGTGGCATTAAAACAAAAGTAAGCGAAGGTTAAGTACGTAGAACGGATGGTGGAGAAAGAAGGTTTTTTGTTGGGGGAAATAAATCGTAGGCTATTTTAAGTATCGTCGCAAGGAAATAAGTATTTCAATACAAAGGACAGACAGATTTCTATGCATACATATTTATATATTTATATACATATGTATGTACTCGATTTGGTTTTAAATTGCTTCCGCAAGTGTTACATTTATTGACTGATTGACAAGCGAGTGGGAGACAATTTCCGTACGCTTATATGTATTACTGTTTGTATGTGTGTGTATGTATCAGAAAAGGTTGATTGAAGGGATATTTTTTGTTGAAATAGTGCACGTGATAGATTATTTTTAGTTAAAAAGGTTGCAATGAGCATCCGTACACATATATGTATGTACCTACGTATGTTTATTCGTTTCAGCATACCCAGCGAGAAATTTTTGTTTCTAAAATTTTAGCCTACAGTGGCACAGGTCGATCATTACCGAAATGTAATTTATAGAAAGGACAGAATATATAGGAGGCAATCTTTAATTCAACATTAACATATAGATAATAAATGTGATTCCCATCCAGATGATGATAGACCATAATTGAGAGGAGTCCGAGAAACCATCTCTCTATATAAAGCAACAATCTATTCAGGCGGCTTTACCTGTTACCAACAATAGCATCCACCGTAAGAAAATCAAAGCTCTTGACGAAATTTGGAATGGTCACTGACCTCAGTGTCTCACATAAAACATCATAAAAAAACTCCCCTAACAGTTTCGGGGAATGTTGCTGAAGTGACAGTCCTAAGCTAGATATTAATCGGGGTCGTGCGGGTAACGTAGACCCGACCGTCATGGGAACGTCTCAGTTATGATGGCTCATGTCTCACTTCCTGGACACAGGAGAATATCTCAGACAATGAGGGGATTGATGAATTGGCATTAGTTAAAAAGGAAAAAAGAAAAATCCCTTACAAAAGCACTTGCCGCGCCTTCAGTCGGACGGTAGAGAAGAAAGCGTGAAGCATTTCTTGTGGGATTTTCAAGAGTATTCGGGGTTATAAAACCAAAATATAAAACATTATATTTTAAATCAGATACATATATATACAGATAGAGATATTAAAAAAGTATTTCATTCAGAACTTTTTCCAAGTTGCTGTCTTCAATCAAGCAATTTCCTACAAGGTCTTTACTTAACAAACTAGCTATTAGCGGCAAATCGTACCAAAGCTAAGGCTTTACTTTTTAAGAAGCAATTTCCTTGCTTAAACAAGCAGAATGAACCCTTTTCATGTCGGATTATTAACACATCGAAGTAGTTGCGCACTTGAATATTTTAGGGTAAATATTTAAGTAAACTCCATAAATAAAATCAACTTTCTTAATTAACTTATAGCTATGCTTAACTAAGTTGACAGGTTACTAAAGCGAAAGAATTGTAACTAAGTAAATAAAATTGATCAATTCTTTTGGTAAATATACTTAATGTGTAAATATGCTTAAGTGGTTAATGTATCGGCATAATTGTGTGAATTCGAATTATTTTTATTATACAAGTGCCTTTTATTTTCGGTGGATAACCATGGAATTAATTAAAAGTCAAAGGGAATGAAGTGGGTCGAAAGCGATCTAATAGGAATTGAAAGCTAGCGGATAAGTTTTTTTAGAAGCATATTTAATGTTTATAAGAAAATAAAAAAGAAAGAAATGCGTGTAAAAAAAGACTAAACAATAGTAAAATAGACTTATAGTAAAACAGATAAAAGAAATGAAATAAAAATGATATTAGAGCTGCCTATTTCTGCGAAACGAGCTTAGCGAATCAATTTGAAAAAAGCAATGTGATGAGAAGCAATAAATCTATTGACGAATATTATATTTCAACTGATAAACAAAGGCAATTTTGAGATAAGAAATTTTATCGCAAAATATTGTTCGCAAAAAATTCGGGATCATGTGCAAAAACCTTACCTAAATGGCACCGTTTGGCGTTTATTATCAGGCAAATAACTGATAGATATGTATTACCAACGTCAACATTTATGTGAAAGAGATAAAATGTAGGAGAGGTAACACCGATATTGAAGGTACTACATAATGATAAAATGACAAAATGATGTCACGAACACACCGGAGCCAATCACGGAAACCAATAGATAAACTATAATTATTTGATAAGTTGTCGTTTGTGGAAATTTTTGAGTTGAGCTAATTATTTTGCTGAGTGAAGGCCATTTCTATACCTTCGTTGATACCACTCATATGTGAAAACATTCATAGCAAAACTAACGGTTTAAATGACTAACTTACTAGCTAAAATTGAAAAAAATAGGAAATATCTAGTGCCACCCGCATAAAATCCACTTTTTATTAAGGTATAACTTCTTGAGCGATCTGACCTAAAGCTCGGGGTCTTCAGATGTTCATTTTTAGGTTCTCAGGAATGGTGTAATATTTTGTGTTTGTGTACTTGGGTCTGTGTAAAAAATGCTCACCTCTAAAAATTATTTTAATGGGCAGTACTGGATAGTCCTTACTAATATAAATGCTAATGGTTTGTTTGTCACTCTTTAACTACTCAACCCTTTATAATGAAATTTGGCACACCGTTGTCCTTTATCCCAATTTATCTCGATTAGACAAAGGGGCGTCGCACCTCCCTTACAAACGGAATGTTTCACACTACATACCTCTGGAAGCATTTGTGGCAGGGTACTGGAACTTGGTGTGGAGATATATGAAATCAATACTATAAGTACTCATGGAAAAAATGTGGTTTGCTGGAAAAGGGTCCGTGGCACTTCCAATGATAAAAAAAATTAACTTCAACTCAGTGTATTTGATAAGTTAAATGAATTATTGCAATTTGGATGTCGATCGAGTCGTTATATCCCAGAAATGGTGATTCTTAGGAACAAAAGTGTCATAATGCTGTTTAGAGATAATCAGTTGCGTGATCTACACTTTTGTCTAATCTAAACCTTACCGTTTAGATAAAAACATGATAAAAATCACTTTATGTGATCTTTCACCTTTACAAACCTTTACAAATTTCATTTCATTTATAGTGGTGTTCGTAACATTCGTACCCATTTTCAGCTTTATGCGAATTATTGCAACCTCGAAAATCTAACTTGAAAGGGCTAAGAGGCAACAATTTTAAAGATGTGGTTTAAATAGAGTATCAATTGAAAGATATTAGTTACACGGGGGTTATAATGTACTTCAATTAGGTTAAAACTCACAATTTATGAGAAAAAAATGTGCTACTATGTTGAAAAAACTAAAAAAAAAAAACATATATGGAGAAACAGCCATTTCAAAAGACTTCCCCATATACATACGTACATTAGACAGGTTCACAAAAATCACTATGTCTTGACTGAAAAACCCCTTGTGAAATATTTTCATAACATAGCTCACACTATTGAGTTTGCCGCATTCATTGTATTGACCAAGAACAACAGGTTTGCTGACTACGTTGCTTCAACGATTACCTCATGTGTCGTCAGCATAAGAACATGTATTGAACTAAACCAGAAGTTGTAAACATTTTTTTGAGTTGGATATAATATTTTGCAGAGAATTTGTAGGAAGACATTTTCATTTCAATCATTATTTCGAAAGAACGCAATTTTTTTTTTCGGAAGATCGCGTTATTTTATTTATTAGACTTTTTCAAAATACATTTACTTTCCTGCTAGATAATGGCCAGTACGCAGCTCTCAAGACAACGGTCGAAAAAATTGCCATTATTTCGTGTTTATGGGTCCAAGAAATTTTTTGACATCTGATACTTCACAGCCTGTTACCTCACTCTTTCCTCAAGAAATAATGGAACGGGCAAACATGCCTTCTGTTTTCACAAAAAACTTTAGGAAAACCGTAGTTGAAAGCGTAGCAAATTTCTTAAGAACTGCGTACTGCCTTAAGGAAATTTTACACAAGAAATTTTCTTAGCCAAATGGAGTTTTTGCTTTTCTCGAGAGTTGCATACTGGCATTAAAGCCGCAATCGACTTTAAGGAAAACTCGCCTATTTTTTTTCTGTTTCTTCGAGGAAAAGGCAATTTAATGCATCCCTCTCTTCGTGCTTATTTAGTAAAAAAACAATTTTTTTTTTGTTGGTTTGGAACAAAGATTATAAGTCTTGCCTATGTATTTAATAGTAAACAATGCAATTTCTAACAGATACAATAGTCTTTATTTCGTTTTCTTCGGCTGAGTTTAAGCACTGACTTTAATCGGATGGTGTATTCACTATGGAAACTATGGATGAAATAAAGTAAAAAAAATTTCTGAGTCTAACACATAGCTGTAAGCTGTTTTATATTTTACAATCTTTATAACAGCTGCTTGAGTTAGTAAGTCACCTTACTAGCACCAAATTGTTGAGTTATATATACATATGTATGTAGGAATATGTGTTACTTTCACCGTGCTATTTCTCTACCCATGACTGTACGTAGACGCACCAAACCAAAGTGGCATATTCCAATGCTCGCTGGTGTACAATACTTCATGCTTGGCAGTCGTGCGTACGCTTCGTCCTTTCGCTGGAATATCCTTAAGCCTCAAAAAGTTTTTTTCCAGCTGCTTTTATTACGTTGTGATTATTTTTTGTTAATAAATTATTACAGGCATTAAAAGGCATTCCCACATTAGCGTGTGCATATCCATGCATACATAACGAATGTACATATGTGAGCTCATTCACACATGAAACCACATTCTATACGCCGCAACGTTCGCATCATTTTTCTCGGCTGTCATTGGCATTGTATTGTCATTACCGCGGTCAGTTTTTTTACCTTTTTTTCTCTACCTTTTCACGTCTTTGTTAATTGTTTTTTTTCTGTTTGTTGTTGTTGTTGTCAAAATAATTTTTGTTGTGCTGACAATCCGAGTTGCGCTGGCAATTAAGTTGATTTAATCATCATCATACCTTTGAAGGAGCGGTTGTAAAGCATAGCGTATGAAACGTGTTGCCGCTGCTTTATGTACGTATGTATGTATGTATGTATGTATGTACATGGTGCACAGTATGAAGGAGTGTGAGTATCCTTTGTTTATACTTTCCTTTTCAACATGAACAAAACGCGTATGTGTGTAAGAACGAAAGTGCGTGAGTGCGTTAGCCGAACTGCCCAACCCACACAGGTAACACGCAACAGTCCAAGCTGAATTTACAAATGTACATATTTGTGTATGAACGAGTACTACATATGTGAGCACCCATGAATATGGAAATGTTTATTAGCGAACGCAGCGGTATTTCACAGTAAAGGTGTTATCTACTTTTCGCTTTCTGTATGCGTATAAATACATATCCATGTTTCGAGGCATGCAAGGGTGCGAGTTTTTGCAGAATTATGTAACTATCTGCTGGCCTACGCAATATTTTCAACGCTCTGTTATTTTTAACGAAAAAGTTAAAGGACTTCGGTTTGCTAAACGCACACCGACATGGCTGTGAAGCAGTTTGAATTGCGTAAATTCATCAGCATTAAGCCACTTTGACTGTGCGTGTATGTGTGCAGACCATGAAATCTGGCGATACATGCATACATACAATGTAGATAATACAATTTACATACATACATCCATTTGTACATACATATTTATTCACCAGAGGTATAAAACAGGTGTCATCCGTCCAATTTTTAATTGCGTCCTTCGCCCATAAATCCATCAATAATCGCACGACTATCACTCGCAATAAATTTTTCAGCTTTCCGCTCAACCAAAGGTATTAAATTTCAGCTGTGCTTTGTGCGCCATTTCCGCACTGACAAGTGAAAATGTTAATTAATTGCGAGAGTGCAGAAAAGCGCCGAGAAGGGCGCAGAAAAAATCACAAAATCGATTGTAATTAACGCATTAACGCATAAATGTGCGCCTATCTTTTTGTGGAGGAAAAGTGGGATGAAAAGGGAACAATGAATGAAATAAAAAATTATGCTGTTAATCAATTGAAATGATAGCCAAACATGGGTTCATTAAAAAATCTGACATTTTGTAAATAAATATTTTATTTAAATAGGCAATTTAAACAGATTTATTTTATTTAATGCGGAATTGGGAAATAAAATAAAATAAAATAAAATAAAATAAAATAAAATAAAATGAAATGAAATAAAATAAAATAAAATAAATTAAAAATAAAATAAAATAAACAAAACTAAAATTTTGAGATTAAAAAATTAAGAATTATTTTTAAACGCTTTATTAAAATTAAAATAAGTAAACAAATTAAATCAAATAAAATACAAGAAAATAAAAATAAAACATTCACTAACTTAAAAAAAAATTAACTAAATTAAATAAAACAAAATTAAATATAAGTACATATATATCAAAATGATATACTATTAATTAAAAATTAAAAATAACAATATAAAAATTAAAAGAAATGTATAATTAGATTTCCATAACAAAAAAAAATAATAATGTAAAACATAACAAAAAATGAAATTACATTACCTCAACTAAATTAAAACAAAAAATTAAAAAAAAAATTAAATATAAGAAAACGAATTAAATGCACTAAAATAAGAACAAAAAAAAGAAATTGAAAAAAGTAAAGAAATCTAGTTAAAACAAACCGAACAAACTATAACGACGCGAAGGAAGTTAAAATTTAATACATTTAAATACAGCAAAATAAAACGCACCCTGCGTACTAACAAATTGACAAAAATAAATATACTGATTCACACTCAAACAAATAATTTTCTAGTTTCTTACACGCAAATCAAGCCATTGCATTCCAGCGCTTCCCGGCGATAAAATTTTTAATTCAAATTTATTTGTTGGATAGATTCTCAAAACTTTGACGAAAGCCCATTTAAAATGCCATAAACATGACTTCAAACCCGCAAAAGCTAGTTTAATTTGGACGTATGGCAGAATGAATTTTCAATCGCCAGCAGTGACGCAATGCTTCGCCATCCATTTGATTATAACATTTTATTTTAATTTTTCCTTCACTATTGACTTCACGACTTGAACGATAGTCACGGTAATAAAATTTTATAACAACACCCCAGCATTGCTGCCAGTTTAATAATGTTGCAAGTGTTTTTGGTGTTAGTTGAGGTCACTCAACCTCGCTTATCGTTGTCAAATTGAATCTGAAAAAAATCAAATATTAAGTGAAATGAAATTCCGACACCAAGCAAAACGATTTTATTGCCATTTCAGTGCTTCTGTGCTCCGACCGGCGACCAAAACTACCAGCTGGAGGAAAGCTATGAGCATTTGTGTACTACTAATCTCTGTGTTATTGTTGTTGTTTGTGGCACTGCTGGCCGACAGCTAATTAAATTAAATCAATGCAATCGATGTTGATACGATGACAACAAAATACATATTTACGTGTATTTTTTGTTGCTGTTTGCTTTTTCTGTATGTATTAAATGAAGGCGAGGACTGGAATCAACGAAAAATTCTGTTAGATGTTCATTCAAAAATTTATTCTAAAAAAAATATTAAACGAACTATCTATGAAATCGAAGCGCACATACATATGTATGTACATATGTACATATTTACGGTGAATGAAAAATTTAAGTTAGCTCTGTAAGATGAGAAAAGAAAAGTCGAATAGAAAGCGAATTTATCTCAGACTGAAACTGTAAATATGTACACTGGGAAAAGAGTTTAGTTCGTCAACTATGTAAATATGTTTCTCTCAACACAAGATATGGTAATCGGTACGTTATTCGGTTATAGTTAGCAAATCTTGTGTTGAGAGAAATATATTTAGCAGACTTTTTTCTGAGTGTATACTTAGTACACTCGATGATTAATAGCAGGGTTTTAATGGATGACTAAGTTGCTCTTCTTTACCCATTGATCCCTGAAATTATTAATTTTTCCGATTTGTTTTTCCATTTAATTAATTTACTCTATTATTCCCTTCAACACAATAGTTTTGCGCTGTAAATTAATTAAATATGTATTGTTATACTTTTCGCCCATAAAATTTAATAACAAAGCTAAAGAGGTAAAAAAGAAAAAACAAAAGCACAATGAGGACGCATACATATGCCATTATAATGACCAAGCTGACCATATCGCGCAGTGACGCCCATTTTTGCTACGCCATTTACCAACCGGACACCTTTAGGCGCACACAAATCCAGCAGCACAGTCACCCTAATGATTTCATGTCAGTAATCAGCTTGAGGGCCTGAAACCTTTGCGTTCAGCTATTCGCCCATTTATCTACTTCCATCGCGCTCACATTGTTGTATGCGGCTAAAGCGCCCATAAAAAGTTGCTGAATAAAAGATTAAAATTACAAAAGAAAATATAAATAAATAAATGCAAAGGAAAACTCTACTAAAATGGCAATTATATCGTAAAACATTTACTGCCTACGCCGCGCTCCCGCCAAAGCTTGCATAGCTCTTCGCTTCATATCAAACTCACACATATATGTAACTACACAGAAACATATGTATGTATCTTGGTAGATTAAAAATCCACCCACTAAAGTATGGTAGGCCCCAACCTGGAATATTTAGCAAAATATATTTTTATACCCGAGCGCACTTGTGCACAAGGGTATTATAACTTTGTTCACATAACGGTTGTTTGTAACAGGCAAAACGAATCGAGATAGATATAGACAAATGTATACATAAATGATCAGAATGAAAAGAGAAATCGATTAAGCGGTGACTGTCTGTCCGTCCGTCCGTCTGTGCACACGATAACTCGAGTAAAATATGAGATATCTTAACGAAAACTGCGATATTTTAGTAACTACTGAAGATAATTGACTCAAAATTGACGTTTAGAATAACTTTTAGACGGAAAATAAGAAAATTAAAAATTTTTGGAAAATGGTCGTAGCCACGCCCACTTATAGTTACATGTGTATATCTTGGTAACCGCTGCACCAATTTCTTCCAAACTTTGCACAGTTGTTGGCCTTGACATCACCTACGAAATGACCGAAAATTTTTAAAATCGGACAATAACCAAAATTTTGGAAAATGGGCGTGGCACCGCCCACTTATGATCACATATATGTATCTCGCTAACCGTTCTAGCAATTTGTACCAAACTCGGTATGGTTATTGTGCTTGCCACACAAAGGCAAACTCTTGAAAATTGTTGAAATCGGACTAAAATTACGGCCGCTTTTCATATAACGGTAAATTTCAGAAATGCTTGAAATTTCAATATTTCGAAATTTAAGGACGCTAATTTACTTAAAATTTATACACCCCGGCTTAGCATGTAGCGGTAGCTTTCGAAAAGGTGGAAAACATATATTTAATACTTGCGCCAGGTATTTAATGTTCGGCTCCGTCCGAACTTAGACTTTCTTACTTGTTCCAACTACGCTTGACAATTGCTTGCCAACATGTAAAAAGTGCATAAATTACAACACGTGAAATTATAGTTAGTACATATGTATTCATATATGTAAATATTCGTATACATACATTTATATACAAGTATATTCATGTACTTTGCATGCATGTGCCACGTTATATAAGTATGTATGTATGTATATATGTAAAAATATGGGTTATAATCATATGAGTACATTCACGGGAACCTTTAATGTTGTAGGCTGTTAAGTGATTAGTTGCCTAGTTGCCACACGCTCGTTTGTGTAGTTCCTTTGAACTATGAATGTATTTATATGAACATTAGGTGGAGACGCAAAGAAAAATTTGTACAGAATTACCTTTCTAGCTTTCTATTTCTGACTTCTTTATTTTGAAATGTCATTGAAGAGGTGCATATCTTGAAGATCATAGCTCAAGCGTATCAATTTCTAACCAACAAAGCTCCACGTAGTTTTATAAAATTCTAAATTTTAGTAAATGGAAAATTTTTTCATGATCCCAAGCAGAATTTTGTTTTGTCTGGGCACCGACCCGGCCTAATGTGCACAGACATACTAACATATGCACCAGTGTTTTTGTCCTTGCTTCAGGTCATCGGATTGCATGTGGGGCTGTAGTGCTCTGTGCATGGAACTTTTGCGACGTGAAGTTGACCAGTGGTGTCGATGGCATTCAACATGAACCTTTCTCTAACATTTTACTGCTGACATGTCGAGTCCTCTAGAGGTAGAGGAGGTTGCCGCGGTGTAACACCATTTGGAGAATTCGATATTTCTTCCGATATTGCCTATCAATCAGGACCTTGGGCTGGCTGGTGGTAAGAAAAACTGATCTCTCTAGGTCGCTTCTGAAAACTATCAAATCAACTTGATATGTGTAAGTAGGTGCTTTCGGGCAGTTGAGCATTAAGTCGGATTAACGACCACTGGGTGAAGAAAACCTTGCAATGCATAGTTGCAAGGTTCGTCTGGCTGGTGGTGAAACGTCGGCGGTCGAAGGACCTTTTCAGGCTCCATAAGCGTCACCTTTCGCACCTCTTTAGATGAAAAGTGATCATCGAGGCGAAATCATTCCAGCATTTTCTCTTTAGCTGCCCTGATTTGGCGAGACTACTTTTTAGACATACTTAGCAAATACATACGTGCATAACTGACATTTTGGTTTTGGGTCTTGCGATGATGTGAACTGCTTTGCTGCAAGTATGGTGTTCATGGACCTCATTATAACTGGGCGCTTGCAAAATAAATGCTCCAGGCTTTCCTGGTTATCTGTTAGACTGAACATATTCTACTTATCGAGATTATTAATTTCATAATGTGTTACATCTCTATATTACTAAACGAGCGATATTACAATTACCGAAAAAATCTACGATATTTATCTTGGGAGAATTGTGTGTATAAAAGGCATTAATTTGTTGTTGACATAATAATTTGAACTTTTTATCAGCCTTAAATTCTTAATTATTGCTGATTCAAGGAAATCACTTTTGCAATGCAATTATCTAGAAAAAGCTAATAAAACTTGTTGATAGCATTGCAAGGTCGCTGTAGATAATTCCTTATCGGGCTGCGAAGTTATCGAAAAAACAGCAAAACAAGTACATTTGTGAATGAAAAAAAGAAAAAAGAGGAAAGTTTGCTAATATGATTAGCCATTTTATTGAATCATTTTTATACCCGAGCGCACTTGTGCACAAGGGTATTATAACTTTGTTCACATAACGGTTGTTTGTAACAGGCAAAACGAATCGAGATAGATATAGACAAATGTATACATAAATGATCAGGATGAAAAAAGAAATCGATTAAGCGGTGACTGTCTGTCCGTCCGTCCGTCCGTCCGTCCGTCTGTCCGTCTGTGCACACGATAACTCGAGTAAAAATTAAGATATCTTAACGAAACTTGGTACGTGTACTTCTTTCAGCCGTAGGACGGATGGTATTGAAAATGGGCAAAATCGGACAATAACCACGCCTACCTCCCATATAACGGTAATTTTCAGAAATACTAAAACTGCGATATTTTAGTAACTACTGAAGATTATTCACTCAAAATTGATATATGCAATAACTTTTAGACAAAAAATAAGAATATTATAAATTTTTGAAAAATGGGCGTAGCCACGCCCACTTAGTGTTACATGTGTATATATTGGCAACCGCTGCACCGATTTCTTCTGAACTTGGCACAGTTATTGGCCTTGGTACAGGATACCAAATGGCCGAAAATTTTCAAAATCGGACATTAACCACGCCCACATCCCATATAACGGTAATTTGGAGAAATACGAAATCTTCGATAAATCCGTAAATATTGAAGCTAATTTATTCAAATTTGATGCTTGCAACAATTCTTTATCAGGAAATACGCTTATCATAAAATTTTGGAAAATGGGCGTGGCACCGCCCACTTATGATCACATATATGTATCTCGGTAACCGTTCTACCAATTTGTACCAAACTCGGTATGATTATTGTGCTTGCCACATAGAAGCAAACCGCTGAAAATTATTGGAATCAGATTAAAATTACGACCACTTATCATATAACGGTAAATTTTAGAAATGCTCGAAACGTCAATATTTCGAAATTTAAGGACGCTAATTTATTCAAAATTGATACACCCCGGCTTATCATGTAGCGGTAGCTTTCGGAAAGGTGAAAAGGCATATATGTGATACTTGCGCCGGGTATTTAATGTTCGGCCCCGCCCGAACTTAGACTTTCTTACTTGTTATATTTGCCTCAGTGCTGTTAGGTAAAATGATGGCCACTCAAGAGCGCCACTGTTTTCATAATTACACTCAGCACAAAAAGTAGGTAGCCGTAAAATCTAAGTTACGCTCAGAGGCGCAACTGGCGCGAGCCAAAACAAAAAAAAATACATGTGTTGACAGTTGGTAGTTAAATTTATAACGTTAATAAAATAAGCGCTAAAGGGCGACGGTGTGTTTTTCTTTATTTTTTTGTAATTTTTATTTGCATAGATACCTTCTGTAAATTTCAATATGCAGTGCCGCTGCAGGAAGTCAGGCTGTGGAAAAGCGCCTACTGTGCGTAACTGTGGTAGTCGCTGACGGCAAACTGTGAACCGCAGAATGACACTGCGACAGGAATGACGAGGGCGAATATGGAAATGTGGCTTACTTAGTTATTTTCATTGCTGGAAGCCCCCGATAACCCAAATACTTCTTCATACCGTCAAATATCACCAGAAAAAAAACTCGCGCTGGCAGTTGATTGACTCCTTTTGAAGCGTTCGAACTTAAATTCTGAGGCGATAATGTGGCGGGGGTTAAGTGAAGCAGGCGACACGGGGTAAAGTGTCATATATAGATAAATATGTACATACCTATTTACATATATGTGTACATATGGCGGTACATTTAAATATATGCTTATTATGTGCATATGTTTGTATGTGTGTGTTTTTGTTTGCTTTTTTGCGGCCGCCTAACCACCCATTTGTGAGACATCGGCAAAAGGGAGAAGCAAACAGAAATGCAATTAAATAAAGCGATAAAACAAAACAAAATATACATAATAATAGCAACAACAACAACAACCACACACAAACTCACAAAAAAACAATCACACATACCAACTGTCGCATTAAAGTGCAACAAAAAAGTCGTAAATTTATATTTTATAACTTTTTGGCCATAAAAATGCTTTTTTCCTTCCACTTTTTTTCTGTACATTTTACAACGCTTTTTTTCTGTTTGTTCAGCGTGAAAAATTCAAGCCGCATACTTACATAGGTCCACCTATATGTCTACATACATTACTATTTTCGATGGTTAATTTTTTTGGCTGCGCTTAATTTGACGAAATTGATTTTTCATTAAAGTTAAAGTTCGAACTCAATCACTTTCAAGTGGCCAAAATGCCTATAAGTGTGTAAGTACGTATGTATGTATGTATGTATGTATGAATGTTTGTATAGCACTTTCGAAGAGTGTGTCGAACAGGCGCCATAAATTATGGCATTGGTCATATGTGTGAACCTTTAGCTGCTGTCATTTGCCCTGTCCGGTGGGAGCGATTCACCGCTGCCAAGTTTACCATTTCTTTTTGCTTTTTTTTTGGTTGACTTTTTTCTCAAAATAACAAATCGATAATTTCGGTTTTCAGTAACGGCTGGACCTTATCAAATTTTCAATTAAGATGAAAGTAATTGATTTTTATTTTTTCCAAAGCTAAAAACTCATGTCTAAAAGTAGAGCATGAGGAAGTCAGTTGCACAGAGATGGCATCTAATTTTCGGATTTTCGGATGTTCTAAGCAAAATATAAAATTTGGAAATATTTTTGGTTTGGGCCTGATGCAAAGTGCTTCAATTAACTTTCTTTTATAACTGTGCAGCATTTATATTTTAGCGAATGTTATATTTTGTTTTCAATTATGCAAATAATCCCGCAAATCATTTGAAACATTTAAAATAGTTTTGCTATTTTATTGGAAAAAATGCCCTTTTCAATTTCGCCGACCAGCGAAATTTTAATATGGAAATCAGTTGAGCGCGATTTAGTTAATATAAATACGTCCATGCATGTATGTGTGTACATATATGTATTTTGTACAGTAGTGGTTCAAGTCAGTGGTACGGTTTTGCTATAATTGCATTTTCCAACTTTTAATCAATAATAACTACTGACATTCTAGCTTATATTTTAAAGTGATTGAAATGCAGTTTATTTCTTTGTCATATTAAGATTATGTTATGTTTCCTTCTTTTGTTTTTATATCCTGGAAGGCATACGTACTTTCAATAAGAACATTTTTGTATGCTTAAAATTAGATTTCTAATGCATTTCAATGGTTCTGTGCTCTGAGGCCTGCCTGCTTGACCGAGCTCCTCTTTTAATTTGAGGTGTGCGCCCTGTTGTCATAACATAGATGCACCTCTAACACCTTCACGAAATAAAGAGGTACTGGCCCCTCTGAAATGATACAGATGATAGATATCTTATTTTTTGTTCAACCGTTCCCAACATTGTTCCAAAACCCTTATTCCTGTTGTCTTCCCAAAACTCAATTCGCAAGAAATTTTGTAACCGTTCTAATGATATGAACACCTACTGTATGAGATATTTTTTTGGTATTTTGTATATGTATGTATATGTACACATATGTATGTATATTTGTGTATACGTAGATATTTGTGCAACCTATGTACTCTGATTTCCGCGCAAACTATTCATATTTGCGAATCATAATAGCTCTTTATTTGAATTTTTTGATTCATCCATATAATTTAGCGCATTTTTTGCTTCAATTTAATTCATTTCGCCGTTTTTAAGACCAATATGCATATATTTGCGTACGATTTGCCAGCCTTTTAGAAATAAAAAATTGTGCATATATTTTTAATAGATTTTGCTGTAAATCAGAGTTATTGACAAATGTTTTGAAATAACTTTTAGGCGATTAAAAATTGTTATTTAAGTACAAATATAAATGCAACTATTGCTATTCATTCGAAATTAACATTTTTTGTGAACATGCAGCATGTTTATTAATCAGCGTGTTCTGTGTAAAAGAGCGCTGTTGAGATTTTTTTAATCAAAAATATTTTTACATTTATAATAAATAGTATATGTATATGGAAAAATTGAAAGTCAAATTAAAGTTCATGCCATGTTCATGAAAAAATTAATTTATTTTATTTTATTTACTTGCGATTAGATTGGAAATTTATTCAAAGCCTTTTGCGCTCAAAAAGCTGATTCAAATGATGTAACTGAACATTGAACAAATCAACTATTTATCAATGGCTACTACATAGTACGCGCATCGGCGTTATCATTCTGAAAATTGTTATTTTTTTTTGTAACCTGATATGGAGTAAATCAAGCAAAGTAATTACATATAGTTAGAAATACAGGCAGTCTTGAATGATGGTTGTTCAGTTGTTATTTTTAAACAGGTATTACTTATGTACATATACATATATGTAGTGAATTAGTTACCGCGACCTGATAAATACAAATATTTGGCTTTGGCAACTATTTTGAAAAGGTCAGTAGAACTTGTGAAAATATTAACCGAAATTGAAAAACATGAGTGTACATACAAACATATGTGTTTAAGCTGCGGATTAAGTGCAACCAGTGTTGCCGTTTCGGTTACTTTTTACCAAAATTTGTTACCTTTTTCCATTTGGTTACGTGGTTACTCTTTGGTACTTTTACATTCTATTTGTTCGAATACTCATTTATTTTTGCAACATATAATGTTGCAACATTAACATCAGTAATCATTGCTTATCACACCATTAATCGAGCTTTGTCCATTTATGTCAGTGCAGGCCTTTAATAGTATACATGTATGTTATTTTTTGATTAACAGCGAAATCAGCTGACCACAATTGTATACACATACATCACATCTGTAACAATGGCTGTGTTTCACAACAAATAATTGTCAAAATCTTTTACTGGATTCTGCTGGAAAATGTTTCTTAGCACAAAAAAATTGCAGAAGAGAGCTAAAACAAGCGAAAGAGCTGCTGGCGTTTAAGAAACAGCTGTTCAAAGCGAAAAAGGAAAAATTTGGTATGTTTATCTGAATTCGTTTTAGGGGTATTCTCGAAGTCTTGCACGGATTGCACGGTTTTGCAAATTGGAAATTTTTGCTAGTTTTTGTTTCTTTACTTTTTCCACTTTCGCTCTCTTTGTGCCTAAAATTCTGGTCTTCGCCAATCTGCTATCAACAGCTGTAAAAAGTTAAGAAACACCACTTATGTAATTTAATTTGTTGTTTAGCATATATGTAATTCAAGAAAATTTAAATATTTTAGTTTCTGTTAACCGTATACTTTGTTGTTGTTATGCTTACTCTATAATAAAAAATAAAAAATTAAACGCGGCTAACGAATTACTAATTTTATTTTGGTTACTTTTTTCTACGTTTGGTTACTTTTTCAAAAATTTTGGTAAACAAAATTTTTTCTTCAATGGTATCGCGGAGTGCAACTTCATATTCTCCTTTTTTAAGGTAAACTGCTTAGTCTACTTGTTATTCGAAAAATTGCCTTAGTCTAAATCTCAATATATCTTATCTTTAACTTTGCCTTTATCTTTATCTTAATTTTTTATTTTTATCTTTCTCTATCTCTTTATCCTTACATCTATTATCTACATCTTTATTTTTGCTTTCCTCTTCGTATTTAAATTCATTTTCATCATTAACTTTAGGTTAATCTTCATCTTTTTCTCCATTTTTTTTTTCATTTCTACCTTCATCTTCATCTATTTTCTTTACTTTCATCTTGACCTTCATCTTATTTCTTCATCTTCAGTTGCATTTTCTCTTTATTTTTGGTCTTACTCTTTGTCTGTATATTTGTGTTTTTCTTTGACTTTGTCGTTGCCATGTTCTTTGGTTTTTCTCTGTTGTTGTCCTTAATTTAATTTTTTGAAATCCTTGTCTTTGCCTTTGTCACTCCCCTGCAACAGAGTTTAACGCAGCCGCAGTTCGTTTTCTGTCTACGAATTCGTCATATACATACAAGCTTAAAACCTTCTCCGTAGCGTTAGATATTTAACGCAAATACTTATCTCCGAACTCGATTAGGAAGTTTCACTTCAAAGAACAATTTTCATTTAATATTTTTTTTATAAAATTTACCCAAACGTAACTCGAATAATTGTTACCCTGTTCTTTTTTTTTGAGAAATAAAAGGGTCCTTTATAGATTTTGCGAAACAAGTATTATATTCTTAATTTTCCACAGATTTTAGTTTAGTTGTATAAATTAGTTTTTAAATTTTAATCCTTATTTACATTTGTTAGCAGTGTAAACTTTGAGAGAAAAGTTCATTTGGCACGCAGGTCTTCGTCTGCTAATTTATTCCATATCTTCTGTAACCATAGGCAAATTTTCGCCATTTTTAGTCCCTTATACTCTCCCTCTAGACTCGGATGGTCGATGGGCGAAAAGACTTGCGTGCCAAACGAACTTTTCTCTCAAGGTCTGTGGAAAATTAACAATAAAATACTTTTTTTGCAAAATCTATAAAGGACCCTTTTGTTTCTCAAAAAACCAGGGTAACAGTTATTCGTCGCCACGCTGTACAGGTGAAAAATTTTTTTGGTTTCAAATCCACTAAGCTTTATTAAGCAAAATAAAACAAAACAAATTCGCTGAACAATATTTAAAATTCAAGTAAATTAGTTTTACAACTTCCAATAATCGGACTCATTTCAATATCACAACCGTTGGTAGTTTACACGTAATCACAGTTAAATCGTTATTTTTCCCGCATCATGGAAACTCTGATTTTAATTTTTGTAAAAAATTTAAAACTGATTGTTTTACTAAACGACTGAATGCCGATGAAATCCCCAAGCAAATTGATTGTTTTTGATTATTGCTTCCATTTCAGCAGTTTGAGTATTTCCATCGATAAATTTCTATAATTAGTAATGTAATTACATTACATTTTAAGCTGCTCCGCAGGAAAAAAATGCAATTGAATAATAATAGGTTTTGTTAGAAACATTTGGTAAAATTGGACTGAGTATTTGGATTGGATTTGCTTAATGTTTTAAAAGCTTTTCCATAAATTTATGAATGCATTAAAAGAGTATTTTTGAGTGTTCAGAAAAAATCACCTACACAAAATTTAGTTGTGGTGCTATTGCTTTGAAATTGAAAATCTGAAAATCTCTAAGTTCAAGTCAAGGTTTCAATATTTTAGATATTTTTAAGGAATTGAAAGACATAAGATGTATGTATGTATGTATCCCCACAAAATGAATTCTAAACAGAAATTCAAGCGAAATAAAAAATCACCCAAAAAGTAGCAATAACTTAAATAATGTAGTCGAAACGCACTTTCTAATTCAGTGATTTTATAAAAAATATTAAAAAGGAAAAATAATATGAAGTTCTGATACATTTCGTTATAACCATGTGTGTGTACGTTTGTATGTATTTGTCGTTAAAGAGGACTCACAATTTGTGATCACAGTGATATTGTCAAGACATCAAAAATGTTATGATTAAAAATATTTGTAATCTTAAGTAAAAATATGTTTAACCATTATATATAAAGCCAATGACATGCCGCCAGCGTGTGCGTTATGAGACCTTGCGTATCTTATAGAAACGTTATTTTATTACCAAAATTTTTTATTTATTTAATTTTTTATTTATATTTCTTATTTTTTTTATTACATTACAGTAAGTATTGGATTTTTTTTAATCTAGTTTAAATCATTTCTAATTTTATTTGATATCGAGTATGTTTACATTTTTCTTAATTTAAATTTACTTTATTTTTCAGTTTGGTTAAGTACATACATATATTACATGTAAATATGTATATTTAATTTTTACTTTTATTTTTTAAATCAATTTAATTTGTTTTATTGACTTTCGTAAATTTGGTTTTCTATTTAATTTAATATTTTTAATTTTTATTATTTTTTAATTTTTTAAAATGGGATAATTTTTCATAATGCTTATATTTTTCAGTTATTTTCTTTTAGTTCTTAAAAATGTTTCATTTTATTTTATTATTATTGTTTGTTTATTGTTTAATAAAAAATTTTAATTATATTTTTTAACATTCATATTTTTTAATTTAAAGTTTTATGTTTTCTAGTTAGTTTATTTTTTATTTTTTTGTTTATTTGTATTTTACTTTATTTAAATTTTTAATTTAAATATATTTATTTCTGTTTTTCCTTTGTATTTTTTGTTATTTGAATTTTTTAATTAATAACGTCTTTTCCTTATTTTATTGTTATAATTCAATTTTCGTCAACTTAATTTTTTTAATAACCATTTTTTATTTTTTTATTGAATTTCGTTCCATTTTAACTAACTTTTTCATTAATTATTTCATTTCATAGTTTTTCCTGTTTGTTTTTTTTCACTGTTATTGTATTTTTTCATTTTCTTTCAATTTTTTTGTTTATTCATTTTATTACATTATTTTGTTCAAATACATACATACATATTTTAAGCGTTTTCTGCATGCTGAATTCTTAATAAATTTTGTGTCTGCTGACTTTTCAGCATTTTTTTACTTGTTTCCTACCAACGTTGTCCCCTTATCCAACTCACCAATTCTCCCGCTAAGCTTTCTAACTTTAATCCATTACAGATTAAGCAAAACTTACGAAAGAAGAATTTTAAATAACATTTAAGCGGCGACTAACAATTCAAACACAGCAAACAAAAAGCAGTGACAACTTCGCGCTAAAAATGATAAATTGCTGCAGCGTTTACCTTGAAGAATGTCTCGCTGCCTGACAACTCAAATGCCAAAATAGGCGAAAAATGCGAAAGCTACACTTTGTTTTTCTATTTTTTTTTTTGCAAAAATGTGACTTTGGACAAAAAAAATTGCAAGAAAATTAAAATCTACTAAAAAGACAGTTGCTGTCAGTTGAAATGTGTAAAATATAAATATAACTGAAGTAAATAAAATGACAACCAAAAAATGGTATGAAATTCAAGATGAAAAATCTAACAAAGTGACAGCTGACAATTTGGCATTTTTTCCATTTTATTAAGCAACAAAAGTGGAGTTTTGGCAACAAACAAAAAGGTGTTGCTTGTACATATGTTCGTACGACGATTACTAGGTACATTTGTATCTACATAAAAACAACAACAACAAAAACTTCCATCACACCTGGTGGTGAGGTGTCGAAAGAGAAATGCCAGA
>NW_023458560.1:78996393-79003114 GCF_013731165.1 Rhagoletis pomonella | reverse complement strand
GAAAAGCGCATTTATATGCAGTTAATTATATGTAATATAAGGTAGACCCATAAAAAAAAATAGTTATGGAATAAAAAAAAGAAATATAGACAAAACTGGTTGAAATAAGGCGCTTCCCTTTTTCTGCCACTGGTATTAAGAACTTCTTTCAACCACAAAATAAATTTTTTGGAATAATTGTTGTTTGCATCGATCTTGTTTCGACATACCTTAAATTACTTTTTCAGATATGTACACTCTAAAGTATTATTAAATGAATATAAATTTAATTACTGTCTGTTTTTTGTTACTGATGAAATATCTTTCACTTTAAATAAAAAAGTAGATTTCAAACCCATTAACTTATGTATTATTTGGTAGGAGAGCTTCTCAAACAATATTGATGCAATTTTGTCGTGTCAAATTGTTGAAAAATAAAAAAATATCTAAATCCCGGGACTGATCTCGGGATCGTAAAAATCGGAAAAATTAACATCCCTAATACATACAATATTTAATTATGTTGTTGTTGTCGCTGCTTCTACTGTTTACTAACTGATAATAATTTACAATCCATAATGTGTTGATTATAACCATACACACATATCACAAGTTAGTAAAATTTATTTCTTCAACATATATTCATTGTAACATGTTGCAAATATAAAAATACGGCCCGATTCATCTGAATAGGTACACATATTGTCCTCAAAGATCCAAGCTTATATCTGGACTTGTGTGAATCAGAGCAGTTCCTTTCTAATCTCGTCTTGAAGAATGGTTAATTTTAAAGAAACGCGGTGAGCCAATCATCACATGGATTGTCTGACACGCAAACTTTGCAAAACATCCAATTCTAAATATTTTCCATTAAGTTTAGGTCCTGTAAATAGGACGAACTCTGAAAAAATACGACTTTCCTTGGTCATTCTCGTTTTTACAGCTCCTGTAGTGCGAATCGATATGTAATTTTGCTAGCATATAAAAAAAAAATTCCATAATTCTTTTTTTGCATGAATTATTCGTAGTTTTGGAATCTTGACATATTATCTCAACTGTTCTGGACTACGAAATCGCTGTTCAGACCGCCATACTCTCTTCTCATGGAGGGGAAACAAACAACGTTCGTCCTTTCAGACATCGTGACAATTATTAATAAATCCATTGTAGCCATCAAAGTTTAACCTTCGGCCAGAGAAAACCACAATTTTCTAGTTATCCTTTCAGGCATGCGAGTTGTATGTACAAAATTCCAGTCATAATTTTAAACTTTCTATGGCAAAATGTATGCTCTTTTTTTGGCAATTTCTGAACGCAAGTGTATAGAGCAAACCGTAGTTTCCTTGTGGTGTCATCAACACCAACATTTTTCTTTCATTTTGGTCCACTATCTCGACAGTAAGATGCTGACTTCGTTAAGGACTTTTGTGCTGTGGATCCATTTCCTGCGATGCTGTGAGCCGGCTTCAGCTGTCAAAAGCACTTGCATTTCCTTCAGTTTTATTTGCAACAAATCGCCTGCAAAGTCCTGGATCCATGAAGCCCCCCATTTGTGCATTTTTGCAGTTGAAAGTGCGCCTGCTTCGCGCATTCTTGCACCGTTAGAAGTCTAATTAGCCTTTAGGTTCCTAAAAGGTTTTAAGTGAAATTTTAATAACTTTCCTATACACATAAGGAGGCTACGCATCCTTGTACCTATTCAAGTGAAATAAAATAATAAGCATAATTTTCGCGCAGTTTGATAAAAAAGTAGAATAACATCCAAAGTAATCAAGGTGTTTCCTTCATTTCCACTTCTTTTATTTAAAATTAAACGAGATTAAAAAGAAACTTCTCTGATGCCCATAAGTCCAGATATAAGCTTGGATCTCGAGGAAAATATGTGTACCTATTCAAGTGAATCGGGCTGTACATACATACATATCACACCTTAAATCAAAAACAGTCACAACTCAAAATTTTTCAAAATTAATTTTTTCAGTTGAATCAGTTCACAGGACGCATTTCTAATGTCGCCCAATATATCCTATACTTCCGCTATCTTTTTCAGTGTGAGCTTAGCTCTGTTTGTCATTTAGACTAAGTTTTAAGCTGTCAAAATTTAGGTGAAAGAGTAGGAAAAAAATTAAACTTAGTTGGGAAATGCACGAAAATAGACTCATTTCAATAGCGGCACATACATACGTAAATAAGCGAAATTTTTATATATACTTAAGATGAAAATTGTGCACAAGAAAATTAACAAACGCAACTTGAGTTGGAGTTTACTTGCATAGGGCAATTTGGTCGTGCAACACATGAATCACCTAACAAATTCTTTAAATTTCCGTCTATTATCTTTCACTAAAAATAGTGAAAATAAAGTTTGTATCTGCATAAAGAAAAAACAGTGTTGCCCTACAAAACAACTGAACTATGCAGCGGCCTTAAACTCGCACGGAAAAACTGGTCAGTAGTTTAAAATTACGTCAAATTTAAATTTTGTTTAAACTGATTTTAAACCGGCCCTAAAAACTCGCGATAAGGCGGGGTTTGTTTTGCTTGCGCACCATTAAAAATTTTGTCTCTACTGAACATTTGCGACATTTTGAGTTGTGACAGTTTTTAATTTAGGGTGCGACATGTACATACATACATATGTACATACAAATGCATGTACAAGTGTACCTTTACACTTTATGAATCCATAAACAAATACCAGTTGTCGCTATCGTCGCATTGCAGTGCTGCGATATTTGTTTTCAATTTTTATCTGTTCCTATTTTCCTTCTCAATCGAAGTGCTTTGATATCAAAAGTGTAAATATGATTTCTTCTTGAAGATTTTTGCCGGTAAAAAGGTGCGATAAATGTCATTTTACACCTATTTATTTACAATTTAATTGCACGTGTGTGGTGGTGTTCATCAAAACCAACGTCGCACATCACCTGTATTGCACGTATTGCACTCCAATTGATTATTGATAGACATTTATGTATGTACATTAGACTGCATCACTCCCCATACAAAAAAAAAATAAAAATAAAAAATCGGTACTGTGTTTCCATTGGAACTATAAAATCTAGTATATTTTAAGGCATCCACCAAAATATTTCGATTTACGTGAGCTGGACCAATTTAAAAATACTTCCAAAAATGGAGTTTTTAGTGAATAAAAATAGTCGCTTAAAGATTTTTTTTGGAAAAAATCTCCTCAAATGACAAAACGGCTTAAGCTTAAAAAATTTCCATAAAAATATTTAAAAGAAAATGAAAAAAAAAGATTTGCATGCTGTTTTTTAACTCTTTTCAAGCATTGGTATACGAAAAACTTGAGTAACAGAACCTTAACTATTTCGATTTAGACTTTTGAGGTATCATTGGAAAGGTATTTTTTCACCCTTTCTATTCCTTTGTTAATAAACTCATTCAAAGGATAAAAGAGAGAGGTAAGATGAACAAACGTCATTCAAAGTTGAATTAAGACGTGTTGGTATTTGAAAAAAAAATTGGGACATTAATGTTTTTTTTTGGACAGAAATAAGAACAGTGTGAAAATACCTTCCTACTGAGATCCCATAAGTCTAAATCAGAATAGTTTTGGCCCAGTTATTCAAGTATTTGGATGATGCAGTCTAATATACATACATACATACATATCAGTGTGTACTTTACTATTTAAGTAAATAAACAAAGCACACAGCAAAATATTAAAGAGGAAATTGGGAGTTACAATTCTACATACATAAGTAAGTACCACCGATGCAGCCAGTGGGTAATATCAATAGTTATAAACAGGATTGGATGCACGCAGGCAATTATCATGCTCTTCTCATGCACGAACAATTGAGTATTTTTATTGCACGCCTCCTGAAAAGAAACAGCGTTTTCCGATCGAAAAAAATTGATTTTCAAGAATTCTGTATCATTTCTACGAAAAAGTGTTTTTCCTCATATAAAATACATGGAAAACTTAATGGGCTTTGAGACAGTTCTAGATAAATCTAATTTTTTCAAAAACAAAAAATATGGGTATTCTTTTTTTCTATTAAGAAAAATCTTAGGGATGAGAGTTTAACATTTCAAACTTTTTTGTCCCGCATATATTCTTTTTTTCTGACCACCCTAATGTATATGGATATGTTTTCATATACGACCACTATTTGACAACAAAATCTAGAAAACTTTAAAAAGCGCATACAAATATGCACTCCGAGAAGGCTGGTATGTATGTATGGATATAAATCTCTTTTTCCATTAGGTTATCCTATCGATCGCCACTCGCCAACATTAGACCTGCTCCGGACACTTTAACGTTGACCTGGAGGGTACTTTGAACTACAGCCACAATGCAAAGCAAATAGTGTTCATTAAGTTTCTTCGCTATACACTATACATACATAGGTATATTAAAAAACATAAAACGAAGTAAACAAATACTTAGTACAAACAATTATCGATACAAAAACAAAAAAAAAAGTTTATCAGTCAGTGGCCTAACGTTTTATTTGCTAGTTAGGTATGCCTGTATGTATGTATGTGGTTTACTAAGCTGATTGACCGACACTATTTATCGTTGTAATCAGTAGAAAAAATAAAAATGTGCGATATAACCTGAATAGTAGCTATCCGCTGCAATGGTGCTAAGATGGACTACATATATTTGTTTAAGTGTGCGTATGTTAAAGTACCCAGTGGGAAAATGTAATCGAAAAATGGTAATCAGTAAAAAGGCCGTTTTCACATTCGAAAATGCATTATTTTTTCCACGGCGATGTCCTAAGGAAAGTGGGTCATTCAATTTTGCATTACCAGAAATGCAGGAATGAATGCCATTTAATATGAATTTTTTGCGACTTTTTGGATACATTAGAATGCTGATTACATATTAAACAGTAAAAGAATCATCTAGAACTCATAAGAAATACATTATATTATTTACCTATCACGCATGTAATCCACTACTATTTTTCCCACTGGGTAAGTCCCACCGACGAAGTCGACGATGTCTTCATTTTAATGATATTTTATCACAATTCCCCAAACGCACATAGAGCGCTGCAGCGAGATCAGAAAACACACATATGTACAAACATTCATGGGTACATGATATGGTTTCATCGCGCTTGTTGTCCATCATTGATTTTCTGTCATGTTTTTTCTATTTATGTTTTGCCAATATTTGTTTAGTAACCTTTTTTTATTTTCGCTTTTTTCTTTATGTGATAGATGTTAATAAACATATATGTATAGTATATCAATTTTTATATTTGTGCAATAACGCTGACATTGAATTGAACTCTGTCGGGGTCGGGTCTGCGCTTGATTCCATATGTGAAGCCAATTGGCGACAGTGGTTTTATCTAAAAAAAATATGTATGCATTTATGTTTGTACTAAATATGTAGAGAGTATTTAATTTTGGTAAACTTTGTTTTTTTTTCACTGCCTAAACGACCCTATTTATGTTACTAATTTGATGCGTATTTGTGGGTATGTAAGCCTTGACTGTTTTAATTTTTTCACTCCCATAATCCTCCTTAATTTACCATCTAGCCATTAATCAAAGTGACAAAGTCGAGTCTAGGCCTGCAAATTGGTTTAATCAGCGCTCACTAAAAAATAAATTAATTAACAATTCATGCCAAGGCTACGAATGGGCACAGATTTATCAAATATTATGGGTCCATCAAAAAATTTTAAATTTAAAGCAGTCCTAGATAAACAGATTTTTTTGCATAAAATGTTTATATGTATTGATGTGTCAACATACATATGTAAGTAGGCATGTACTTACATTACAATGCTCAATCGTACAAAGTTACAGTGACGTCTAATACCCATATAAATCTCCGAGAGTTCCTTATGGATTATCAAATCTTGCGCTCGCGAAAGCCGGGCAGCCTGGCAGAACCTTTTGAAGTTATTACACCCAGGCTTAGGTTTAACTATAATTTTATAGAGCCAGGAAATTAATCCATATTCTGGATATGAGCATATGTATACTAGGGTGGTCTTAAAAAATATCAACATCTAAATTGGGTATTAGGCACGCTTTTGCTTTCTTCTTCCTACAAAATCATTCATGAAAATTTCCAAAATCTTAAAATATTTTTTACCAGACTTTGAAAAACTGTAAATCTGATAACACTGGTTTACATAAAAAATGGTTAATGGATGCCATTATCCAATTCCTATGTAAAAATCGAGTTAATTTTTTTTCTATGGATACGTTCTCGAGATGTTTTCAATTTACCGTTATTCAGATTAAAAAAGAGTGGTTCGACTTAATCACGTATATCTTACGAAACAATTGGGCAATCGTAATACGAAGTACGGCAGATAAAAGCCAATGAAATTCCTCATGAGCCGTGTATACATCACTTTTCGATAGGCCTGCTAGCTTCTGAGAAATCAAATTTATCAAATTTGAACACTATAACACTGGTTTCCAAATATATTTAAAAAATACCAAGAAACTCTTGTATAGTGGAGAGCTAGCATGGGCTTCCTGAGCTCAAAACTTATTTCAGTTTTATTTTAGTTTTATTTTAATTTTACCTCATGATTGTTTAGGGAACGTACCCATACTCCGTGACCCACTTTTTGCAATTTTTAGGGGCTTCCATATAACGGACTCTTAATGGGCATTCGCTTTCAAGATCGTCATTGCATTCAGAATTGAAAAGTTCGAATAGAAAGGCACCGAACTATCTTCTGATACATCAGAGAAATCTCGACGTGAACTTTTTCACGGATGGATC
>NW_023458560.1:78992592-78996293 GCF_013731165.1 Rhagoletis pomonella | reverse complement strand
GAGAGGGACAACTGTCAGTTTATCGAACCTTGTATTATTGAATCATGATGGTGCGCAAGCAAAACAAAACCCGTCTTATGGCCAGTTTTTAGGGCTGGTTTAAAATCAGTTTAAACAAAATTTAAATTTGACATAATTTTAAACAACTGACCAGTTTTTCTGTGCGAGTTTAAGGCCGCTGCATAGTTCAGTTGTTTTGTAGGGCAGAACTGTTTTTTCTTTATGCAGATACAAACCTTCAACTATTTATTTTCACTATTTTCACTGAAAGATGATAGACGGAAATTTAAAGAATTTGTTAGGTGATTCATGTGTTGCCCGATCAAATTGCCCTATGCAAGTAAACTCCAACTCAAGGTGCGTTTGTTAATTTTCTTGTGCACAATTTTCATCTTAAGTATATATAAAAATTTCGCTTATTTACGTATGTATGTGCCGCTATTGAAATGAGTATATTTTCGTGTATTTCGCAAATAATTTTAGTTTTTTTCCTACTCTTTCATCTAAATTTTGACAGCTTAAAACTTAGTCTAAATGACAAACAGAGCTAAGCTTGCACTGAAAAAGATAGCGTAAGTATAGGATATTTTGGGAGAAATTAGAAATGCGTCCTGTGAACTGATTCAACTGAAAAAATTAATTTTGAAAAATTTTGAGTTGTGACTGTTTTTGATTTAAGGTGTGATATGTATGTATGCACAGCCCGATTCACTTGAATAGGTACACATATTTTCCTCGAGAACCAAGCTAATAT
This sequence comes from Rhagoletis pomonella, assembly GCF_013731165.1. Taxonomy (NCBI): domain Eukaryota; kingdom Metazoa; phylum Arthropoda; class Insecta; order Diptera; family Tephritidae; genus Rhagoletis; species Rhagoletis pomonella. The sequence continues at coordinate 78,995,539 of NW_023458560.1, read as the reverse complement.
CTGGACTTATGGGCATCAGAGAAAGTTCTTTTTGCTATCGTTTTGAAAAATGATTAATTTTAAGGAAAAGTAGTGAAAATGAAGAAAACACCTTGATTACTTTTTTATCAAACTACGCGAAAATTATGCTTATTATTTTGATTCACTTGAATAGGTACAAGGCTGCGTAGCCTCCTTATGTGATTAGGAAAGTTATTAAAATTTCACTTAAAACCTTTTTGGAACCTAAAGGCTAATTAGACTTCAAACGGACCAAGAATGCGCGAAGTAGGCGCACTTTCAACTGCAAAAAAAATGCATAAATGGGGGGCTTCATGGAACCAGGACTTTGCAGGCGATTTGTTGCAAATAAAACTGAAGGAAAAGCAAGTGCTTTTGACAGCTGAAGCCGGCTCACAGCATCGCATGTAATGGAGCCATAGCACAAAAGTCCTTAACGAACGAAATCAGCATCTTACTGTCGAGAAGATAGTGGACCAAAATGAAAAAAAAAAACGTTCGTGTTGATGACACCACACGGAAACTACGGTTCGCCCTATACTCCTGCGTTCAGAAAATGCCAAAAAAAGAGCATAAATTTTGCCATAGAAAGTTTAAAATCATGACTGGAATTTTGTACATTTGTACAACTCGCATGCCTGAAAGGATAACTAGAAAATTGTGGTTTTCTCTGGCGGAAAGTTAAACTTTGATGGCTACAATGGATTTATTAATAATTGTCACGATGTCTGAAAGGACGAACGTTGTTTGTTTCCCCTCCATGATCATGAAGAGAGTATGGCGGTCTGTACAGCGATTTCGTAGTCCAGAACAGTTGAGATAATATTTCAAAATTCCAAAATTACAAATAATTCATGCAAAAAAATAATTATGGAATTTTAAAAAAATTTTTTTTTTTAATATGCTAGCAAAATTGCGTACCGATTCGTACTACAGGAGCTGTAAAAACGAGAATGACGAAGGAAAGTCGTATTTTTTTCAGAGTTCTTCCTATTTACAGGACCTAAACTTAATGGAAAATATTTAGAATTGGATGTTTTGCAAAGTTTGCGTGTCAGACAATCCATGTGATGGTTGGCTCACCACGTTTCTTCAAAATTAATCATTCTTCAAGACGAGATTAGAAAGGAACTGCTCTGATTCACACAATTCCAGATATAAGCTTGGATCTTTGAGGACAATATGTGTACCTATTCAGGTGAATCGGCCTGTATGTATGTATGTATGCGCAACATGTTACAATGAATATATGTTGAAGAAATAAATTTCACGAACTTGTGATATGTTGCATATGTTGTATGTATGTATGGATATAATCAACACATTATGGATTGTAAATTATTATCAGTTAGTAAACAGTAGAATCAGCGACAACAACAACATAATTAAATATTGTATGTATTAGGGATGTTAATTTTTACGATTTTTACGATCCCGAGATCAGTCCCGGGATTTATGTAGATATTTTTTTATTTTTCCACAACTTGACACGAAAAAATTGCATCAATATTGTTTGAGAAGCTCTCCTACCATAAAATAAATAATACATAAGTTAATGGGTTTGAAATCTACTTTTTTATTTAAATTTAAAGTTATTTCGTCAGTAACAAAAAAAGGCAGTAATTAAATTTATATTCATTTAATAATACTTTAGAGTGTACATATCTGATAAAGTAATTTAAAGTATGTCGAAACAAGCTCGATGCAAAAAACAATTATTCCAAAAAATTTATTTTGTGGTTGAAAGAAGTTCTTAATACCAGTGGCAGAAAAAAGGAAGCGCCGTTTTTCAACCAGTTTTGTCCATATTTCTTTTTTTTTGTTCCAGAATTAAACTTTTTTATAAAAGTCTACCTTATATTACATATAATTAACTGCATATAAATGCGCTTTTCTCTGACATGATTTTTTTTTAAGGACTAATTTCAATGACATGATTAATTCCAAAACTTATTTAAAACAAGTAAGAAAGTCGAATACTATGTCACGTTGAGCCTTTAACTCGAGTTTATGGGCCATTTTGGCCTTCTATATTAAGGTAACGGATATGTATGTATGTACGAAAACACACCATGTTGGTGTATTAGCATGTAAAATTGTTTATCACAATTCCAAAAGCTCTTATTAATATTTAGCAATTTCCTACCAATTTTATGTAATAACCTGAAATTGGGAAACCCTATTGCGTTCTGCGCATTTTCAAATATTTCTGTTAATTTAAAATAGTTACAAGTTCGCTCCACTGTTACAATCCACAAATTTGCCCAACGAACATGTTGTAAGGCAACCAGCGCAACAAGTTCCACACCAGCCAGCCAGGCAACATGTTGCGCTGCTCTCGCTGCTGCAGCAGAATTTTCAGTTCTTCGGTGAATCGGCAAAATCAAAACAGATTGTTGTCGGTAAAACATCGCGAAGGTTGGACGTGCGCGCGGCTGTTTACTTCGAAATCGTTCAGAGAGTTTTCCTCACCGTGAAAATTCAGTAATTTCTGTGTGTTAAATGAAAATGTGCATGAATTGTTAATAAAACGGTAAATAAGGGATGCTTGAAAGCAAAACATAAAAATTGCGTAATAAGGAAGTGAATAAAGTGGCAGAAATTTGCAAGTGAAAAACCATTGCTGGCGCTAGTACAAACTAGTGACGGGCGAGTACCTACTACTTAAAAAAAGTGTTTTTGCACCGTGAACGGAAATTGGAAAAACTGCCAGCTGTCAAGGTGAGAGGAAGTGCTGGAAGTGTCGCAAAGGTGGCGTGAAAGTGTTGAATGGAGTCATTTCCTTACACGCGCTAAGTGAAAATCTACATTAAGCGGCAAAGTGGAAAAATATACATAGCGAAATTTATAGCAAAACATATTCAATACTTCGATTATTATTATTTTTTTTATATTTTTTTATTAGGGCTATTCGCGATCCGGTGCAAATGGCCTAGCATCATTGCAT
>NW_023458560.1:78988126-78992492 GCF_013731165.1 Rhagoletis pomonella | reverse complement strand
CATAAATTTGTCAGCTCTTATACACCGAATCGCGAATAGCCCTATTATGTTTGTGTGGCAGCAACTATCGACGAAACACCTTTTCCAAGTGGTGTTGAAGTGAGTTTTCCAATTTGCCCAAATCATAAAAGCAAACAAACAGAAAGAACTCTGCCACCCACCCAAATACGGGGGCGCACACGGATATTTCTGAAGGATTAGCGTGCTGTGAAAGCGGCGTTTGCTGCGCTGCTTTTCTTAAAGTGCAAAGTGTGCGTAGGAAATGGGAAAAAGGAAACGCTGCAAGCGTACTTAAAAATTTACGTTGAAAAGTGGGAAAACTCACGCATATCCGTTTCGTTGTTGGTTGACTGCCTTGCCGGTGATTGTGTTTATTTATCCTCAGTGTCGGCAGTGGGTGGTGGCGCTTACCTGCCACAAATATTATTGATTGGTTAATTTTGATTGAAAGCGTATTAAAGGAAAGGTGTGGACAAAAGAGATTTTTGTGGGGTTCGCTTGCAGAAACGATTAAAAGACAAATGCGTGAAAAGTGGTCGGGGATTAAGTGAAGATGATTGCAAATGAGATTATCGTTTTAGAGAAAAATAATGATTACTTATCGCTAAACACGTACAGTGGTCGAAGAAATTATAGCCGCACCACATGTTGACAATTTGGTTTTTTTTCTACTGTTTTTAATTCATTGCCAAACCTCGTGTAAATCCAAGTTGAATTTTAGTAGAATAAAGTACCTATCTACAAGTTTGAAATGGCTTAAAATTTACCCTTGATTTTCTTAGAAGTTTTTTTTTTGTGGAAGAGATAACGGTTTTCTTCCATTTAAAAATAAATTGTGTATGTATTTGTTATGTAAAAGCAAATGAGACGAACAAATCTAAAAAAATCGACCGTAATTCTTTACCATTTTAACCTTCTACTTTATTCTATTAAAATTCAAAACTCCATACTTATGTAGGTACTTAGAATCTTTTTAAGCAATCTAATTAAAAAGCTCGAAATTCTTACGAAAGTTTGTTATTTTATTTTTAATATATGTATATGTATATGCACAAATTTTGAACCTGGATTTACACGGGTTTTGTTAAGGAATGGCCAAAATTAAATAGCTGTCTAAATGTGGTGCGGCTATAATTTTTTCGACCACTGTATGTAGGTACATACATACGAATCCAAGCAAAACACAAATAAGTTGTAGGCATATATTACGTATGATGTGGCAGTGACCGTAAGCTTACGAAAATTAGTTACCTACATACATACATTTAATTAACAAACGGTAGAAAACAGTAACATTAAAAAACTAGGCTACATTTTTTAAATGGGTTGATGATGAAAATTTTTTGGGGGATTCACACTAGGTAGGTAAATATGAATAAAACGTACATGCAACAAATTTCCTTTTTTTAAATTCTATTAGAATTTATAATTTAATATTTGGCTTTAAAGAAATTAAAAGTTGAATTGAGCAGATACGAGAATTAAATTTTATAAAAAATCCAATTTCATATTCGTTTCTTTTTGTTTTCTTGCATTTTATGTAAGACCAAACTAAATTTATTTGGATACTTTAGATTTTTTTTAATATCTATTTTTTTGGCAGTGTCTATACTCACGCGCCACGGTAACTTTTACCGCAGATCCATGGTAAAAAATATCGTAGATCCACGGTTAAATATTACCGTAAATCCACGGTAAAAATACCGTATATTAAAAGTAAAAATATTACCGTAGATCAAAAAATTACCGTGGATCCACGGTAAAAATTTTCCCAAATCTACGGTAAAAATTTAACGCAGATCCACGGTGATTTCCGAGAAAGAGCATATTTACCGTGAATCCACGGTAATTTTTTGATTTTCGAAGTACGCGAATAACTGTCTTTTTAACAGTGGATCTACGAAGAAAATTACCGTGAATCCGTTATCTATTTTTTTGAGCACACTTTAATTTAATGATCTCCGATTTTAGGGGTAGAATTGGTACCGTTGGAAAGCTGTATACCCCCTTTTTCAAAACTACCCACTTATAGGTGCGGAAGCGTTCTGGTTTTTAAGATATTTAGGGCCAAATTCACAGTTAACTACGTACTGAGTTAACTACGCACTGTGAATATGGCCCTGAGTAAAACATAAAATTAACAAATACCTATACATACATATGTATATGTATGAATATGTACATGTCGCAAACCTCGTCATTTTTTTTGAAGTCGTTAAAAAGATAGAAACAAGAAGAAACTTTTACCGCAGATCTACATTAAAAGGTTGTTATTTGCGCACTTTGGAAATCACCGTGCATCCACGGTAATTCTTTGCCGTAGATTTACGGCAAATAGACGCTCTTAGAAATTGCCGTGGATCTGCCGCAATTTTTTACCGTGGAGCTACGGAATTTTTTACCGTGGCGCGTGTAAATAGACACTTCCTTTTTTATGGAAGTATAGCACGCTATCTAACAAAAACCATTTAAATCAGAACTTAAACTTTTTATGAAAACCAGAAGAATTCGACAAAAAGTTCATAAAAATTTCAAACTTTTTAATCAGAATTTTTAGAACAAAATTTTGGTATGCAATTTTGTAACCCATCTAATTTTAGTGTTAGTTAGAAGTAGCTGTGACTTTTCTTTTATAAAAAGTACAGTGGCTAAAATATAAATAGGGATGAGGCATTTTGGCATTCTTTGGCTATATCCCTTTCGTTTATTTAATATTTATCAGGGAAATATCAAATAGTTATAAGTTTTATCGAAAAAAACGTTGTTCCGTAACAGTTATTAGATGAGCCATTTTTTATTTACTTTTTCCGTTGCCTGATAATTTTTATGTAGGAGAAATATGTTTTCTGTCGCCAATAAGAGTTATTTCCCAACGTTTATTTTTTACGTTGCTTGATAACAGTTGTAACCCATCGTTTATTTTTACTTTGTTTGATAACAGTTTTTTCACTCCTCCTCTTTTATTTTCAACATCTTCTTCTTACTCCCCGTCTCCGTTTTCGTCAATATTCTTATCTTACAACGTTTACCAGACAACGTAAAAAATAAATGTTGGATAATAACTGTTATCAAGCAATGTAAAAAATAAACGTTGCGCAATAACTGTTATAGGCGAAATAAAAAATATTTTTCATTTAATAACTGTTTGAAACAGCGTTTTCGTCAAATTTCAGAATTCGGACAACGTTTTTAATTTGTAAATTCGAGATAATAGTTTTTTCTGTTTTCTGAAATTTATTATTTTTTATGAAAACGTAGCTCGTTATCTAAGAAAAAAATCATGAATAATAATAATAATAATAGATTGGCGCTTACACATTTGTTAGTGTTTGGCCGAGCTTCTCCTCCGGCTTGTGGCGTGCGCCTTGATTTGTCACACAAAGCAGAGGGACCTACAGTTTTACGCCGACTCCGAACGGCGATTGTATTTTTATGAGAAGCTGTTTTTCATGGCAGAAATACACTCGGAGGTTTGCCATTGCCTGCCGAGGGACGACCGCTGTTAAGAAAAAAACCTTTTTCTATATTTTTTTTGCGATGTTGCTTTGACCAGGGCTTGAACCCAGGTGCTGATGAGTGAAAGCGCGCACTGCTTACCACTACACCACAGCGGCCGACAAGAAAAAAATCATTAATAGACAATAAATCAGGAACTGTTGAAACATGTTAACGTAGAAGGGAAGCTCAATCAGAAGAATCCAAAACTCTGGCGATAAGTACTACAGAAAACAAGTAAGAAAGTCTAAGTTCGGGCTGAGCCGAACATTAAATACCCGGCGCAAGTATTAAATATATGTTTTCCTCCTTTCCGAAACCTACCGCTACATGATAAGCCGGGGTGTATACATTTTAAGTAAATTAGCGTCCTTAAATTTCGAAATATTGAAATTTCAAGCATTTCTGAAATTTACCGTTATATGAAAAGCGGCCTCAATTTTATACCGATTTCAACAATTTTCAACGGTTTGCTTTTATGTGGCAAGCACAATAACCATACCGAGCTTGGTACAAATTGCTAGAACGGTTACCGATATACTTATATGATCATAAGTGGGCGGTGCCACGCCCATTTTCCACAATTTTACGATAAACGTATTTCTTGGTAAAGAATTGTTGCAACCATCATTTTTGAATAAATTAGCTTCAATATTTACTCATTTTTCGAAGATTTTGTATTTCTCGAAATTACCGTTATATGGGATGTGGGCGTGGTTATTGTCCGATTTTAGAAATTTTCGGCCATTTGGTATGCTGTACCAGGACCAACAACTGTGCCAAGTTTGGAAGAAATTGGTGTTGCGGTTACCAAGATATACACATGTAACCATAAGTGGGCGTGGCTACGCCCATTTGCCAAAATTTTGTA
>NW_023458560.1:78982125-78988026 GCF_013731165.1 Rhagoletis pomonella | reverse complement strand
GAAACTGGACGGCAGGGTTGGTAGTGGGGTCTTCTGTCCAGAGCTTTGCATCAACACTAAGTTCAGGCTCCCGGACTTCTGCAGTGTATTCCAGGCGGAAGTGGCTACTGACAAGGAGGCGCTGTATTCACTGCTTCGGAGTGCTTTAACAGTTAGAAAAGTGAGCATTTATTCTAATAGCCAAGAGGCTATCAGGGTCATCAGCACGCTGGAGGAGCGCTCTAACTTGGTTAAGGAGTGTCTGCCCTCTCTTTCGGTCGCGTCGGAATACTTCTGTATTAGAAACTGTGCGGCTGACGAAATGGCTAAGAGAGGCTAGGATAAAGAGCGGCTGGGGGTGACATTGATCACTTGCGGTACACTCTTAGTTAGATGCGCCTCATGTCAGCTCAACGAGCGTTGGTATTTCTGCCCGAGGGTGGACAGGCGAAGGTAGAGGGCACTCCTCACACTCAAAAAGCCACAATTCTCACTTCTGGTGGGGGTTTTAACGGGTCACTTGCCAATCGTTTCATGAAGTAAGGCTGAGCATACTACCGGACCCCGTATGTCGCAGTAGCCTGGAGGATGACGAGGTGAAATCACCTCAACACTACCTCCTTAGGTGTCCAGTGTTTGCGAGGCTAAGGTACTTTGGCTCTCACATCCTAAATAGCCCTGAGGAGCCCTGGGGCATTGAGTTTAGCCGAATTCGTAAAGACAAAATTGGCTCTCGCCGTTTTACGATGAAGTATTGGGTGCCGTTCAGAATGTGGTATCACAAGGGACAATCTCCAAAAACGTTTACACGGTGTTGCCACCTAATTTAACTTAACATAAACTAACTTAACGTGAACGATATCTTATAAGGATGATAAAGATTAATGTGCAATCAAGCGGTGGTTGGTCATGGTCAGGTGAAAAGATCCTTGGACTCGGCTCCAAGAAATGGACAACGTCTGTTCTTATCCGTTTTGTTTTCATAAGATCTGCTTTTAAATATTAAATTTGGTTCTAAATATCTTAAAATTTGCCGATATATCTAAAAAAAAAATCGTTACATATAACCACCAAATTTTCCATGAAGTGGTTTGCTTGAATTAAGTCACTTCGTCCCTTACACTTTTTTAAATGCAAGTTGGTAAAAAAATTTTACTAATTAAAATTGCCCCAAAGCTTCTAACAGTATATTTCGTTGGAAAAAAACTTACACGAAAAAATCTACGAATCATTGACTACCGAAAATCCATATTATTTTCATAGCAACGCAGCGACAAGTCGAGTTATTTTGATGGCAGGCTAATTTGTCGCGTCGCGTCCAAAGGCATTGTTTCCTTTATCTGAAAAAAAAATTGTGTGTAAGTAAGGATAAGCCTCTGAAAAAAACACGAGCATGAATAAATAAAAAAATATTTTTGGTATTCTTTGTAACCACGCTCATAAATGCTGCCGAAAAACAACAGCATTTATTTTAATATTTTTGCAGCAGATAAAAAAAAAAAATATTGTAGATAGACAGCTGAAAATAGCATTGGCAAAAAAGTGAGTGTGAAGGACGAGCGTTTCCTAGAATATGAGTCGAGTTGGAAAACAAGTGCGATAAGCTGCGAAAAATATGAAAATGTGTGAAAAATAAAATTTCAAAACTGAAAAGTTTAAGTAGCAGCAGCAGCAGTTGGGTAGGCATTGAAGTAGGTGCTGAAGTTGAGTTTCGGCGGTGCAAAACATGCAGATAAATGCCAGCAAATGGAGTCGTGGCTACTTCGATTGTGGAATTGGACTAAAGAGAGGACTAAAAGAATGTATGGCTGATAAACGTTTGCATACTTAATGGAAAAATTAAAACAAATTAAAGAAAACTATGTGGGAAAGATGAGCCTTCAAACAAAGTGTGAAGTATGAACGATAGAGGCAAGTTATGCGGTAGCATATCTATATATATAAAAAAATATTCCGATGAATTGATAACCTCCTCCTTTTTTTCGAAATCTGTTAAAAAGAGAAAAACTAATGAGGTAAATTATTATAAATTTTTAAGAGATATATTTTAACATTTCTAATAAAATTTAAATTAAAAAATTTACAGCTTTGGGAAAGTTTTCTTCTGTGGTCCTGAAAATCTCAGTTATTGCAATGTAGCCATCATTTCGCGTGGATAATTCCCAACCGAGCTTACATAAAAGGATAATAATAATAATAATAATACTTAACACAGCGCCATGCCATAATCACGCCCACCGAAGCATGCAAACATACTTCCGACACTTCCTCCCTCACTTTCACCATTCGCTTTAACACCCTCGCATTTGACTAAATGAAAGTTTTCACCACAGTATTGACAATGAGCAGAGTGCAGCGAAAAAAATTATTTTCGAAGGACATCTGCATTGTTGGCGGTCGGTCACCACGGGTGAACGCTTTATTTTATTGTTTTTCAGCGAATTTTTTTTTTCTTTTTGTTTTTACACTTTTTCGACACTGAACTTTTATTTGAATTTTCACTTTTCGTGCCATGGCAACCCACGCGCGCGCGTTCGCTACCACTTTTCAACGAATTGTTGAGCGTTCGCACAATTGCAATAAAACGCCAGTGTATATGAGGGTGTGCGTGTGTGTGCGCGTACTCGCCAATATTCCTGCGGTTTGGCTTGCTGCCCCAAACCACAGAATAAACAGTATACAGAAGACGCACCACATACAAATTTATTTTTCTTCGGCGGACGTAATATTACAACCCGGACCAGAGCAGAGAAGTTAACATTACGACCACTATGAATAACATGGCGACCCGGAACAGAGCAGAGGAGTTAACATCACGTCCACTATGAATAACATGAAGTTAACATCTCGCCATAAACACACATCGGGATCAGCGTTGCCGCGAGCTGGAAAAAAATGTATCAGTTGCCAAGCAGAAAAAGTATCAAAAGCAAACAAAACTGTTGTTTATTAAACAATTATTTAAAAAACAAATAATAAATAAAATTTTATAATTAAATCCATAGTTATAAAAAAAATTATATATCTTGCTTTTGTCTGCTTATTTGCATAATGAAAAACAAACTTATAGGGACCCTAAACCACACAAAATCCTTGCGCAACCCGAGACTTGTACAAGTCAATATTGTGGAATTTACTACAGCATAAAATTGCGCAAACTTCATCCTTAAAACGTAAAAAAAAACTAAATTCAAAAAAATATATTTTTTTCGATATTTCGTAATGTTTTTGTGTGGTTTAGGGGTCCTATAACAGTTATAAGAGTTACCCAATCAACTTATAAATATCTATATATAAATTGTGAGACTTCAAATAACAATAAAAAAATATTAGCCTTTAGACTAGTAGTACTATTCATAGTTTTCGAAAATTCATTTCTGCCAGCCGAAAGTATCAAAATACGGCATTTGGGAACAAAAAAGGATCAGATATTAAAATTTAGAAAAACAGTATTAAAAAATATACAATTGTACCAAAACGGCAACGCTGATCGTGATGGAAAACGTAGTTAACATTTTGTCGTCATAGCGACGATGGAATTAACATCGTCAGCCGAGTGAAAATACTGCTAAAGTAACAAAGGCAGCGCCGCTTGTGATACCCTTGCTTGCCTCACCGCTCGTGCCATAAATTCAAATTGGTTGGATAGTCGACATGCGTCTTCTGTATACTGTTTATTCTGTGCCCAAACCTACTTCGCTACTTTAGCATTCCATTCCTGCTGTGCTACAGATATTCACAACGGCGTCGACATCGCCGTTCCGCGCAATTCCGAAATTCATACTTCCAAATAACTGGCATGGCAACCAGCTGACCGCACTGAAACCACACACACATCTCTCTTACCTCTTTATATGTATGTATATGTATGTATGTGGAGTCATGTATGGTGTGGCTTTGACGCCGAAAAGCATGCAACAAACCTTTCAAAGCGGCGCATTGGATGGCCAGACGAAAACGCAGCGCCGAAAATGAAGGCGACGAGCAGAGCGAAAGTGCGATGCAGCAAAGCGAAAGGCGACGATGCGCCAAATGAGATTAGGAAGGATATGCGCGTATTTAATCGGCAAATGACTCACATGAAACAAAACAAAAACAAATACAAATCTACACAAAAAAGAAGTACGAAAACAATAAAAAATATGAAAACACTGTGCGCCGCCTAGCAGCAACTGTTATGATATCCTGTTGTGTCCTGCACGGCTGGTGCTTTTGCTCGCTCTGCAGGCGTAGATATATTCGGCATTACAGGCAGCAAAGTCTATTCTTATTTCATTTTAGTATTTGCTACAAAATGTGGCTCTGCCACAAATGAACTTTTTTTGTAATGTATTTTTATCATTGCGTGCCTCCTCATTGCCGCTCTACACTTGCTTTATTTTTCTTTTTTGTGTTTTATGCTTCTGATTTTCGTTTTGATCCTCTCAATGTGCAATAATTGTTTTCCCATTGTTATTACACTTGTTCTTTCGCCTTCAGCAGTTATCGCCTTTCGATTTCCTGGTTGCCTCCATTAAACGTCTTGCTCACAGCTTGTGGTCGAATTTAAGATTGTCTATTGTTTCCTACCACCAATAAAGCTAGTAAGTATGTATATGGACTGTAGTCTGTCTGTAAGCTCTTTAGGTGATTCCTTAGCAGAAACACACAAGTTTTGCACTTGTACACGCATGCACACAAGAGTTGTGCATTCGGGAAAGAAATTTAACAGGTGTTCTGGCATTAAAGTTTTCTGCGCTGTTATATTTTGACCTGAGTAACTGAATGTGTATTCGGTTAGGTGTTACAAAGCCTTAAAATATTGAACATTTTGTATAACAAAGAAAGGTTTTCCATAAGATTTATAGAAGATCTTTCTTTCGCTTTTAAAGTTGATGCTGTTAGGCGAAGTCCTACAAAAAAAGCTCAAGATTTCAATTCAAGAATGCCTACATATCGTCACCTGAAATGCAAAAAGACGTAACTGAAATGGAAAAAGTCGTGACTAATAACATTTTTTTTTTCAACCAAATTTTCTATCTAATGCACTTTTTTTAACTGCAGCAATTATATTTAGGCACTTAAATACATAAAAACATAGATATGCATGTATGCTTTGCTTCTCGACAAATATGTTTTTTGTGCTTTATAGTTTGCGTGTGGTACATACTTATACTTCTCTACTAGACACATCCGAAGTTTTGCTTAACTGCAACTATTTAAGAATCTTCTTGTTTTAGTTGCCTCGAGTTGCTTTGGAATTTCTTCTTGTGTTGCCCATGTGCAATGTTTTTGTTTGTACTTTGTTTTGCTTGCAACACTTCAATTAATTCAGTAAGGTTGGAACGAGCGAAACTCCTGTACATAATAGACATACATACATATCCTCGCCTGGGTAAAAGATTGCAGTTTGGAAGTCTCGAAAAATGTTACTAGTTCACAAAATGCATTCCCAACTCAACAGCCACTTTGTATGAAATACGACAAAATGTGATCAAAATTTCTACTAAATTAACGACACTTTTTACTCAATATCTCGGAAACTAAAAAAGATATCCAAAAATGGAGAAAGCCATTTTTAAGGTATTGACTAGTCTAATATGACTGCATCACTAACTAAATTTTTACTAAATTGTCGAAAAAATTTCAGCCAATATCTCGGAAACTAAAGGAGATATCTAAAAACTGATAACACCAATTGAAAGACCTTATTTCAGAATATATAACTGCACCTAGGACTAAAAATCGTCAAAATTGCGCTTACGACAATCTTTTACCCAGGCGACGATATGAATGTGAATACATGTGCACATTAGGGTGGTCCAAAAACAGTAAAGTCGGAATTGTAATGGTCTTACGCTCTAGGATTGTTTTTTATTTTAAGTATACCCCTACTTTTTTTATTTTGAAATCAAAAAATATTAAGAGGTCGCTTAAAGTGCT
>NW_023458560.1:78956867-78977125 GCF_013731165.1 Rhagoletis pomonella | reverse complement strand
CGTCGTCGTCCTCATCATCACCGTCTGCGTCTTGGGAATTATGTTCAGCTGGTGTTGTCTCTCCTTCGTGTGTCTCCTGGCTTCAGTTACAATGCAAAGTAATTAAGCTGGCGAAATTCTACACTACATATTTATCGCTACTAAATATTCCTGTTCACAATTTATAATTGCTCTTAGAAAACAACACACTTTTTGGTTGATGCTATCATTGTTATTGTTGCAAGTTCATATGGTTGCTCGTTGTTTGCTCGCTAAATGCTTGGCTTGGCTTGGCTTGGCTGGGCTGGCCCTCCGCAAGCTGTTGCATTGATTGTTGCAAGTTTTCATTGAGAATTTGAGATCCTTTTAAACTGATGCAACATCTTGTAAGTGGCAAACGAGAAAAATACAAAATTACAATAGCAATAATTGTTTTAAGAAAACAATACCAGGCGCTGCAAACACCCAAGCTGCTGCAATTAAAATCTTCACTCTCCACTCCACTTTCCGAAGCACACAAAGAAGGCAAAGTGTGTTGCACTAAGGGTTGCCTGGACGTCCTGTGTCCTGTTGCAGGGATTGCTGCCACTGCTTTAACTCTGATACTAGAGCTCATTAGTTTCTGCCCGCTGCTCGATCTTGCCATAATTATTCCGCAAACTAAACAAACTGCAATTATGAAATTCAATATTCAACTCCGGCGCCGTTGGTTATGTGTCCTGAGTCAGCGGCGGCCTTAACCTTGCACGCTGGCGTTCTGAAAAGCTTTGTGTGTTCTACTATTATTTAGTCGCAATAATAAAAACCTGAAAAAGAAACAACAGCAACAATGGTAGTTGAGCTCATGTGCATACCGCCCTTGGCCAGCACCCAACTCGTAACCAATGGCTGCTGTCTGCCTCTCCCCCTTCTTGTTCAGTTGGTCTAATGTTCGCCCGGTCCATCGGCTAATATGGTAATTGGAGCTTGTGCGCAATGGAAATATGTAAAATTTTATGAAGCTATTCCGTTGTTTTATTTTATTACACTCGAATTGCGCTCTCCCACTTTTAAAATTTCCTCCGAAAAATTATATGCGTTGCAAATTTTAAGCCTGGCTGAGTGTTGGTTGATGTGTACGTTTTTTACCAGCGTCCTGTGAAGTTGTTCTTTAATTGAACATTCGATAAGGGGTATTCACGATCCAGTGCATGCATAAATAGCATGATTGGCTAATTTTGTTGTTGTGTGAACACATGAAGCAGCAACAATCATGCTATTTATGCTATCTGTGCACCATGCAGATCGTGAATACCATTACAGTATTTAATATGAGCACATGTACTTGTGTGTGTACATTATTTAGTTTTATTGAAATTCTAGCTGTACTTAGAAAGTTTGAAAAGCATTCTAACATTTATAGCTACAAGTATTAGAAGGCTTTAAGCTGGACCTGCTCTTCAGGTATTATAGGTATTATCTAGAATCACCCTAATGTTAGTTTAGTTTTGGAGTGTGTATAAGCAAAGTTTCATACTTTCACTTGGAGACGTAAGTTGTCCTCTGTGAGTGCAACACATTCCTGGTACTATGGTTCGGGTGTAAAGAACTATCAACTACTTCTATGCCAAATAAAATTAAGGAGGCTCAAGTGTTCCATCTTCGTTTCAATTCCGCTAGACTTGTGAAGACACCGGGTGGTGAGCCGCTTCCAATGCAGTCCCAGACATCGACACAGAAAGTGGCCAATTGATACCTCCTCATTCCCACGGCGCACATTGGTCTGAGAGTGCCAGAAAGTCCTAATTTCGAAATGTGTGGAAATATTCAACTAATTGATTGACTCGATTCTAAACATGTCTGCTAACGAGCTTTAAGGAATTCTTCCTGAAAAAAAACTACTCAAGCAATTATCAAAGCACACATGAAGTCGATGATTACGAGCTCAGCAATGGCAGTTCAATGATCGATTGAAAATTGGTTTTGTCTTCATCTTCAATATCAAGTCCAATAACACGCAAGGGTGGCTCTAAATCAGGTGCTCATAATTTTTCCAAGTCCTTACAGAGCTAAGGACATTTATGTGATATTATGAGTTTTTAGTGTTTCTCTGTTAGTTTTATTTCGGCATCGTGCGGTGTAAAGTGATATCTACAAAAATACTTTGTACACTTTGAACTAATATCAAAACAAATTTCAGCTTCGGCCGCCTGCGTCTATGTCGTTTATCTTCCATAGACTGGACGCTTCACAGTGGCTTATTAGAATCCAGACCGATTTTTACCATCTCTCGGACTTATGCCTTCCTAAGTTAATCCAAGTTACAAACCGAATTTCATTGAAATCGTATAAGATTTAATATATCCGCCCCTAGTATAGTGGGCGTGGCAGTCCGCCACATTCTACCATTTTTCATATTTATTTATTCTTTTCAGCAAATTCGGAGCACATCTACTACTTTTAGCCACATTTTATATGGCGTTCGTCCACTGAGCGGCGGAAGCTTCTCCTCGTTCGAAGATAGTGCCTATTCGGGCTGGGTATTCGCCTCTCTGTAGCATAAGCCTCAGTTTGGATGAATTCGCAATCGCTTGTCAGACGAAAATACTGCTTGATATGCAGTTTGTCCGAGTAAACACCGGCACTGGTTATTGCTCTATCTTTAAACCATCAGTGTCGATAGATATCCCATCATTTGCCTGCCATCATAAGTCTGCCATCATAAGTTTGTGTCTACGAAAGGGTTAAGGCAGGTTCACACGATCGGCAAACATTTGGAAAAAAATTTACAGTTTTATTGTGGCCTATTCCAATCACAATTGGAAATTGAATTGACAAATGTCAAAAAATTATTTTTCAAGATTTGGTTAAAGCTAAAGCCCAATATTTTTCCGTCATACGATTCGGCTACACCAAATTTTCGGCAAATGCAAAATCGTCTTTTGACTTTTTGAAGAGTTTTCGTAGAGAACGACATATTTTAGTCTTGGGCCACACTATTGAGATCAAAACGGGTTCGAATTGATGAGAATGTTACTTAATATCATTCCCACATGAAACCCTTTGTTCGATAAGAACAATTTAATTTCGTATGTAAGGATCGTGATCCAATGAAAAAGATGGCAATATACATATGACACATTCTACCTTAAGAATCCACAAGTGTATATATAAATAGTCAAGCATCAATCAATTGAGAACCATTTACTCCAATGTTTTTAACCAGAAAATACAGAGACTATATCGACGGATGGGTGAAAGATGGACCTATCTCAGCTGCCGAGTTTTGAACAATCTTTTCAAAACACACTATCTCATAAAATAGTTCAAGAACGCAATTTTCTGAGATAGGGCGTTTCCAACCTTCTGTCGAGATAGGTCGATATTCCGCTCAACCGTTGATATATTGATGATAAGAAAATGAAAAAAATTTGAGAAAATTTAAATGGCCCTATTTTGACAGCTGTGCGCTACTTTGTAGTACATTTAAAATTCCCAGCTTCGTGTCGCAATAGCATGTCATATAGTTAATTGGTCGAATAAAAATGGTTTAAATTAGAGAAAAAACTTTGAAGTGGCAACCTTTACTTTAAGCTTTCGTACAACTTTCACTCGAGCCGAATCCAACAAAAGAAATTATTTATCTTTAATCAATCATAATCATTAACAATGACCATCAGGGTGTGACAGTAAAATTTTTCCAATTCACTATAAATAGGTTAACAGTTTAAAAGTGTTAATTGAAATATTACCTTAAAAAGCTTTTACTGCTGCTACCTTAGACCAACACGAATTCTTCTGCGAGTCATAACCATATAAATAAGTATGTATGTATGTGTGTATGTATGTGTGTATACAATCGAAGTATTTTATGTGTATAAAAGTTTTCAAAGGAAATCAAATCCAAAAATTTAAATACATATTCAAAATTGGGGCTAAGTAAAAGCAAACAGGAGCTACTGCAAGGCAAAGGATATCAAAATGAGAGATAAACATTTACACACATACATACATGTGTAAGCACGTACGTAAATAGCTATATGGAAATATAGTTGGAATTCATGTTCTATTCGATATGTAGATACTCAGAGGAATCAACATCAATGCATCAAATGCACTAAGAATGTCATTGAGTGGCTGCCGGCTGTTGCATGCAACATGTACTACAAATGTAACACAAAGCAACAGCATACAAGGCGAAAATCCGATTAAAAATTTCTGTGTTTATGTAATTTCAGCTTACCGGAACAGCACCTGGGGGCGTGAAAATCTCGTAGCGGGTCAAAGGCAAGCAAAAGTACTTCAAATATACATATACATACATATGTAAATGTGTGGGGCTATATTCAATCACCAAAAAGGACGAGCTGTCACTCAATGACAATGCGAACATCCCACTTGCCACACGTCACATCAGCTTGTATGTTCAGCGCTCACAGTAGGCACCAAGGGCGCATGTGACTGTGCGAGCGGTTATGTTTGCGGCTTTGGCCATTCCAGCATGGTGATCAAGTACGCCGCTCTGCGCCTAATACCACCAATACATTTGTTTGCCCAGCGCGCTGGCACTGTCAGAATGTTAGACCTGCAGCCTACAGTCTGCAGTGGCCGAGTGAGTGCGAGTTGTGGAGCAAAACAAGTTAAAATCTGATAGTGCAGCCAATATTTGGAAATCGAAACGGGCACTGATTTTTCACACACCGCCCCTTTTCCACTTACCGTTAGTTTGTTTTTCTCGGCTTTTTTCCTCCGTTGCTCTTTAACTCTGTGTGTTGTGTCCGGCACAAAATCTTCCTGCAATTGCTGCTGCTGCTGCTGCTACTGCTTCTGCTGATGCACATTAGCATATCCTCTTATCACATCAGCTCCCATCACTGGCTGTCAACTAGGACAATGTGTTTGCGCATAAGCGGCGTTTGTGTGTTCGTTTGCTTAAGGCTGCCCCCTTTCCTTACACCACATAACAGTTTGGCTGTCAGGCTTCAATGCCGAAAACAAATTTTGCACTGTTTTGTTTCGTTTTATATGGAAATTTGCCAAAAATCGCCAATGTATGTATAGAAGTGGCGCAAAAGTAATATGTACTAGCACAAGTAGGAACATCTTTCTGGCGTACACGTAAAGATATGTACATATCTCAGATGTATGTATGTTGTATTGAAGAGACAAAATTAAAAATATATTCCATATGAGCAGTACCCCATTTTTTCCACGAATCAAAAACAGATAAGGAAAGTTTCGACCATTAAACAAACTCCAACATTGGTCTGGTGAAAGAGACTGCTAATAGAGGAGTAAAGCGGTAAAAGCCGGTTGTTCATGGCGAATTAGTGAATTTCCGGACTTAAAATGGTGGATATCGACCTCTACTATGTGGCCGTAGAAGGCACGGTGAGAGCTGCACTAACGCAAGGAATAATTTTCAATCTTGTTCATTATTTAATTACAGCAAAGAAAACCTAGTGCTGCGGATATCATGAAAAAAGAGGCGACATTAATCCTAGCTTCCCGCAGCATGGCCTGTCCGCTTAACTTAACGTCGGAGATGGTTTGAAAGCTCAGACAAGCATGAAGCGGCAAGCGAATATTTGAACATAAAAAAATTAAGTTCTTATTTTGAATTACATATGTTTTTATGGATCTCGTTTTCCAAATATGTTCATGCATATGTCCTGTGGTAAACCTAAAATCGGATATATTGACAATTATTGGAGATAAAACAAAAATTTGTGTTGATTCCATGCGTATTTTTTCTAACAACTATGTTCTTAAACTATAAACCAAACCTTTCTTCAATTTTACAATCGTGAGCTTTTTACTTAAGGGTCCCACAGACATGTGGCAGGTGGTTGTGTGACAATAATTTGTGGTAGGTAGTAAAGGGTTAAAAAATTGTATAAAAAGAAAAGATTGAGTTAAACTTTCCTCTATTAGGGCACGAACCCATGACAAACGTCTAGCTATGAATGCATTCTTGCATATTTGCATACATATCTACTACATCATTTAATAATAGGCTTTAACTACTTACGCAGCAATTCAAAGACAAAGTTCAAAACTTTCTCAAAATCATTCGCCCCAACCACATGATTTCTCCACATGGACAAATATATTAGTGTACATAGTAGTGTACATTCACAATTACACATAATACAACAAAATGCAAACCAAAAACATAACCAAGAATCAAAGATTTCAAAAGCATCCCAACAACAACAATGCTTTCAGCCGCATTCTAAGCCAGCTCATAGACTGAATTCCGTACATGCAGGAAGCTACCTACGTATTGTTAGTTATTTCGGTTTTGTGAATATACCCTCTAGGAAAATTAATGGAATGCTTCCAATTGGTTCTCGCGAAAACTTTGAAGAAAAAATTCAAATTTACCCGGTTTCCTTCTCGCTTTTAACAGAAGCCATGAGAAAAGCTTTCGCTTGGAAATAAAGTTATCAGTTCTCATAAAAACTTCGATATCAATAGCAATTCACCGTTTCACCGAACCAAGTTTGAATTAAAACCAAACAAAAAATGTAATAATTCCAGTTTTGATTCGGAACCAGGCAACGCGCCTTGTACATGAATTTAACACAATTTAACTAAGATTCCATTTCTTAAAGGGTATATATGAATGTATGAAAGTACATAAGTATGTGTACTTTGGTGAGTGTTTTGGCTTTTGCATGAATGCTTGCAAATTGAATTTGTTTCTGGTATTGCACTTAAACTACGAGGACGATTATTATTCAGAAAGTTCAAAAACATCTTCGACAACGACTGGAGACATAAATATAAGAAAAACAAAACTTTCATTCAAAAATCTTTAAATACATATTTATAGGAAACGCTGATAGTACTTGCGATTTTTTTTTTTTTTTGTTTGCACTAGTTTGGTATCAACGAATTTCTTTCAGTGATAAAGGGTTCTAATACCAGTTCTTTTACCAAAAATCTCAGTTAGTCTAGACTGAATTTACTAAACTTAAATTAACATTTTGCCCATCCTGTTATATGAAAACTTGTGTTTGCGGTTAGTGAAAACTTAGCTTATAGCTTACCGTAAGAAACTTAAGAACCTGTAGATTTTAGAGTCTTAAGTTACGGTTTTAAGAAAATTGAGACCGGTGAGAGAATGGGGCTGGCAAACTATGGAAATGACTGTCGATGGTTTCCGTCTGACGGTAGTTCTATCGATTTTCAAGCAACTATCGACAATCGACAGAAACGACCATTTCGTTTTTTCTCTCCCTTGTCTAGCAACTAATTGATTTTATACATATTAAAGCGTCTTTTCTATCAATCCAGAACAGTTACTCGATTATGAACTTTATTAGATGCGTCCCACATCTTCTTGAAAATTAACATTAGTTATACGGGGATTAACAACAAAAATAACACTTTCAACTCCTTTAAAGATGAGCATCCAAATACGGTTGTTTGGCAGACAAAGCAACGATGTATCAAATCAACTGTTTGGCTTCTTAGCTCAAAGAGTTTGCAAAAAAAAACTCGATTGGCCAATGGGGATGCAATTATTAGCAATGCATAAAATCTTGAACAGCTTAACATTAATCCGGATATTAAGACATTGCAATACTGGAAGATAAGTTGTTTAATTATTAAAATTATTTTTAATTGAAGTTATTTATGTCTTTTTACGTATCAACTCAAATAAATTCACTACCCGGTATAGCAAAAAAATATATCTGTGCATCCCAGCCTAGCTGGCTTAATAATAAATGACCGCAGGACGTCACTTAAACCAAGCAAAACCAGTGAATAAATTAATACAGGGAGTCAGTCTCGAGTTATGTAGACTCCAGATCTGTGAATGCCTTTCTGGGCACACAACCACCGATAACATCGACGAAACGGAGCTTCATCTGCCTCGGGAGACTAGAACCACAATAACCCAACTTCGCTCTGGCTACTGCAGCAGGTTAAACTCATACCTGAGCAGACTAAACGCGGATGTGCCAAATGAGTGTCCGGCATGCGGAGAGACACCCCACGACTCAAAAGAGCTCTTCGTATGCTCGGAAAACCCGACGCAGCTAACGCCTTTGTCCCTATGGACCGACCCCATTGAGGCTGCACGCTTCTTAGGGCTTCCGTTAGTTGAGCTTGACGACTACAACTGAGATATTAGCCGATCTGAGAGGGGTTATTCTAGCCGCTACAATAACAACAACAATAAATTAATATTTCTACAAAAAAAAAATTTATAAAATTTAATTTCATTCTATTTTAAAATAAACAAAATGTGCTCGCTTCCAGCTAAAGTTGAGGTGTTGTGTAATCGTTCACTATTTCTTATTAAGTTAAGTAAAAACTACCCTAACTGAGCTTGAAGAGCAATGCACGGACAGCTGTACCGAGGTAGCTAATATATAGTCTGTTCCAATAGCAGTCCGGTTTACAGGATTTAGTCAGAACTTACAGGAAGTCGTTCCTATTGACATAAAACCTGTAAGTGGGAACACATTTGAGAGAGTAACTGAGCAACTGTTCCTAGTCAGAAGTTACAGGATTTAGTCCGGAGTTTTTTTCCTGTAAGTTCATGAAAAGTGTCAAACGATCAGCTGATTTACATGTGCAAACAAAAACAGAAAGCGGTGAAAGCAAAGAACCTTATATTTGTTAAAAAATGGAAGTAAACAACGAAATATTTGAATATGTATAGATTTTAATAATTATTTAGTGATATTTCAGCCAAATCAGTGTAGTACCAATGACATGTAAACAAACCGTCTGACGTTTTTACAGGAAATAGTGCTTTTTGCGTTCCTATGCACTTCTGCATCTGTTCTCCTTTTACTCTCATTTGAGAGCGTAAAGTTGTAGTTTGACAGTTCCACAGGTTTTTGTCCGAAGTTCAAAGGAACAGACTAATAACAAAAACACAATATAAGTATGTATGTAAATACATAAGAAAGCAGTTACAAATTTTGACCAAAGAAATAATGGAATTCACTTACACTCTTCAATCAACCATTCTTTATTTGATGAACACACACACACATTTATTTATTTTTGCTTGCCTAAAACTAAGGCGATTATATGAAATATTTAATTCATGAATTCTAGACAAAAATGAAGGAAATCAATATTTAATATACATATATTTCCACTTCAACTGAGAGCTTTTGATTTCAACTCTTCTTTTCCATTTCGAATTTCATTTAAAATAACAAATGTTTTTTTATTAACACTGTTGGTGTTAGGCATTTGATACACTTGATTTAATAACAATAACTACAAATACAGTAGATACTAACACAAATGTATATAAAAGCAGTCATGTGAAAAATAATAGGGACACGACATTTTAACCAGTTTTGGGTATTTTCTTTTGCTTGATTTAATGTTTATTATTTATTTGTAAGAATACAGCTCATTATCTGACCACAAACCATCTAAGTCTTACTTTCAAAATTTTTAGAAAAATTTAAAAAAATCGCGTTTTTTTTTGGAATTTTTTCTTTTGTCGATGATGCTGTTATTTACTTTCTTACAAAAAAAAAATGTCGAACATACTTTTTATGGAAGAAAATGCGTGACACTGTCGGCAAAAACAATTCTCAAAATTCAACGCGACTATACGACTATAAAAGTGCGTATTTCGAATTTTTCTTAATAAAAATATTTATGTTGGAACAAAATTTTTTTGAAAAAAGCAGGAGGTTAACAATTCGTCGGAATATTTTTTTTTTATTGTTACCGCATAACTTTAGACCACGTTAACTGATTTCTATAATTCTTTTTTTATTAGGAAAGGTGGTACCACAGAGGTAATCCCATAACAATTTGGTTTAGATCTGATCATTGTATCATTAAGAAATTAACGGTACTCTTACACTTTTATATGAAAATTGAAGTCAGTCTTGTTTTTGATTAAAGATTACTTCTACTACTTCTTCTACAAAATTTTAAATTTAGACTTTTACAGTTTTTGTTAGAAGATAAGCTGTGTTTTTAAAAAGAAATATCAAACATTAAACAAACGAAAGAACAATAGTTAGTCAAGACGGTCAAAATGTCGTGTACCTATTATTTTACACATGACTGTAAAAATAATATCTATAATACCCACGTAAAAGGACTTAAATATAGACGTATGTAAGTTAAAATTTATATATGTACATATCACTTACGCGTACAGATACCTTAAAGAGCTATAGAAATTCGTGAAAATTCGGTTTTGCTTCAAAGGTCTCCACGCTCAACCAATTTCATCAGCCGCAAAATTCGATCGTACAACAGCTTACGTGCATCCACGCCCCAAACAAAATCCAAATGACTGAACTTCGGAAAGCTCACTAGAAATTTACCGATCACATTCGGTAGCTGCACGTGGAGTTCCTCGATATCGATTGGCGTCGCCAGCCAATCGTTTTGTGAGTAGTGCAGCGCCACTTTGCTGCGCACTTTCTTCAAATTATAATTGGGCGGTGTGATCTGATTGTAGATCCAGTAGTTGCGTATCCAACCGTAATCGAATTGGCGGAATTCTCCCGAGCGTTTTAGTTGGCCGTAATGCTGCATTTGCTTGGTGGAGGCACCCGCGGGTGAGTGGCCGAGGACAACAGGCAGCATTGTCTGGGGAATAGATTTTGAAAGTGGACTAATTAGTTTCATTTGAAATACAGGGGTATATTCTTGTTTTCGTACGATCACGAAATCACGAAATTTTCTTATCATTTTCTATACAAAAATTTCAAATTTTCGATTCGTACAAAAACAAGAGCAGCGTAGAGACAGATGAAACCCGAAACAAAACACAAAGGCAGATATTAAAACTAGACCAATCCAAAAAAGAACAGATAAAGAACACACTAAAGATTTAGGATATGCTGCTGTTGAAGCAAGTTGGCAACCTCAGGAAAACATGAATCCTCCTTTCTCGACGTGAACTGACCAAAGGGCAAAGAGAAAATGTGGAAGTTATGTGGGAAAAGTCAGCTGCGAGTTAGAAGATGCAACTAGAATCCATGCTACAGCAATTAGCCTAGAGGGCAGGAAAGTCAATATTCTAACGGGGCGGCTTACTTGGCCCTAGATCGGATAGTCCTTCAATCGTTGTCGCCAAGCTTAGCTAACGGTAGGACGAGGAAAGCTGATGTTTCGACGTGGTTGGACCAGAGGGAGAAGGTTGTTAGTTAAGTTGGATTGAGTGGCATGTGAAGAGATAGTTGATGTCTAGGGAGGAATCTCGACATGCTAGGCGCTCATTGGGGATGATGTTGTGGGTCGATTCTGGATAGGTAGCTGTTTAGACCGTAACTGTGCCAGAGTGAAGCGGGTCGCCCGCTGTAGTTGAATCGCACTCTTGTCCACATGTGTGCTTGGACATTGATGACGGCATTCACAGGACTGGAGTCTGTATAGGAAGGCACGATCTCCTTGTTTGCTGCAGGCGTTGGTGGTCTACGAAGAAATCATTTATCAGGTCATCTAATTTGGGACATGGAGTATACTACTGCACCTGGTCTTAAAGATCTGTGAGATGAATTCTGAGTGCCTGAGTGAGATGGGTCGATTTCAAGCAATGACCTGCAGGTTTTTTACGCAAGATACAAGTCCAGTTGTATGTTGATTTATCGCAACATTAACAAAGATAAATTAACTGAAATGCAATCCACTAAAATCCTGATTCTAAACAAAACCTTCTTCACTTGGTATTTTCAACAGGGTATTAGGACAATTTTCCAGCTACTACGCACCTCGTTTGCCTCCGATTTATCGAAACCGACGATCAAAAATAATATATTTGAACAAATTTCCATTATAATGACATCCTCATCGCAGATTAATTGACTGAACATTACCCTGAATTCGGTGCTGGGTAAGAATTCATGAGCGCCAATGAGTTTCAAAAGTATCTATACAGAAATAAAAAATAAATAATTCATGAAAAAATTGGAAATCGTAAAATTCGTAGATTTACATACCCCGATTGGCTCTTGAAAGTAAGCCAAAAAATCCACCACCGGACTTTTGCTGTGCTTTATATAGGCTATAGGCGCCAATGCCTGCATTGATATAATCTTATCACTATACTCTGGACGCTCGCTGCACATTATCCAAAAGGTCATAGTGCCCTGTGAGTGTCCAATGTATTGTAGTCTCTCTTGGCCCGTCTGTGCCAGTATGTAATCAATGCTGGCCGGTAAATCATATTTGGCAATTTCATGGAAGGTAAAATCCCAGAATTTCGCACGTTTCGTACTGTACTTGGTGTGATTGCGCGAGTAGGTGTTGCCGCGCACATTCGGCATCCATACATCATAGCTGGAGTTGTAGAGGAGATAGGCTGGAATGGATAAAAAGTAGTAGAAGTAGTAGTGAAGTTGTCGATTACTGAATTAAAGGGTAGCAGTTATGGGTGCAATCTCCACCGTGAGGGTACAATTTATAACTGATTTGAGTTAAGCAAATCTTTTAAAGAAGCTTTTAAAAGCCTTCAAAAACTCCAGTTTTTCGATTGCAAAAAAAATTATTAAACAAAAAACCGCTTTATAAAAAATTAATGTAAACTAATGACTAAACAAGCCATTGTCATTAGATGAAGTTTTTAGTGCGTGGGAAAAAATAAAACAATGAAGCACTATTAAGGCGGGGAAATATGCCTCAAACGGCTGAAATAAGCATGAATTAAAAATTTGGATTTTCTTTCGATTTATCTTGTCCCATCTCTTGTCAATGCTTGTCCCATTATATATACTTGTATGCGTACGTATTTGAATCGCGATTAGTTAAGTGGTGGCCTTAAAACCTTAAAATTGTTCCTATTTTTTAGTACTAACTAGCAAATACCCGGCGTGCTTCACTGCGCCCTAATTGTATTTTTGTGCTGTTTGATACACGTTTTGTAATATTTTATTTATTTATCAATTTAATAGAATACAGTTTTTCAAACAGGTGGCAACCCTCCTCAAAAATATTTTCTGCTCTAATTTTTCCTAAATCTCTTCAGTTTGATGCCCATATTGCAATATTCAATTTATCTTATCAATTCAATTAAATTAAAACTTTCAAACTGGTGGCAACCTTCAACAAAGATATTTTCGGCTGTAAGCCTTCTTAAACCTCTTTCTTTTGACAGCCATATTGAAATATTTACTTTATCTTATCAATTTACTTAAAGTGCAATTTTCAAAAAGGCTTGCAACTATGTAATTTTTTTTCTTTGGATATTTCAAGTTAGACCTCTAGCAATACAAAGGAGAAAACTTCATTTAACTCTATGTATTAGTTTTCGAGTGATGCGTGTACAAACATACAGACAGATAGACAGACAGACAGACAAATATGCTAAAAAATTTTAGATTTGGCTTCTATGGCTCTAATAAAGACCCCCCTAATTAATTTTTCTTTAAAATCTATAATGTACAGACATCGGCCTATTACAATTTTATTATATGTATATCCATTGGGAATTAAACGACATAAATTTTACAATGTTCAGAATTAAAAAATCGTTTCCCTGCAAGACCTGAAAAAGCTCGCACCTCGCCGAAAATTGTCAATAAATGTAAATGGAAGCTAAATTGGCTGGAACTTATGTCAAGTTTCGGATAAATGTTCTTTAGGAACCGTAGGGCCGTGTAAAAAATGGAGGCTTAACATCTGAGGACCAACAACAACGACAAAAAGAATTTTGTACGGCATTATCTGTATCCACTAACGATTTCAGAGAAGCTTGCATTTTTCATTGATTTATGAGTAACAATGAACGCGGTGGGGTGTTTGCCTCCTTCTTTAAACGATGGGCTAAGTAGTACAATGATCCTTAAGTCACCAGAGAACTCTTTACCCCTTTAGTCAGAGCAATTTTAGAATATGCGTTCATTATATGGAGCCCTAGATATCAAACTTATTGTGACAGAAGAAGTATTAGGACCAGTTTCTCAATGTCTGGTTAACACTAATTATTGGTTAAACATTGTTAACGAGTCCCCTTTGTGTGTTATGCAGTCGATAACGATGTTTAACCTGCAGTTACGGTTAATCAGTCATTGAGAAACTGGCCCTTAAACCATACAATGACCGCTTGAGCTTATTAGTCTGCCTACGCTTCATAGCCGCAGAGAGCTGCTTGGTGTTTGTTTAGTCCGTCTTTGAGATTAGTTGGTTGACACTAATCTTCGGTTAAACATCGTTGTCGACGTCTTCGACATGTAACAGGGCGTCGCTAACGTGCGCTTGCAGTAAGCGTAATTTCGACATTCAACTAAAATATGTTTTTTTTAGATGATCATTCAAAATGATTTCGAAGACGTAAACGCAAGATTCAGTATTTGGGTTGTTCTACCAGTTTCGACACTTCCCGCGTGGTCACATTCATATCCAAGCTCATTTAATCACTCAATAGCCCTTATGACAGTTTGTCGAGGGGTGTTAAAACACCAAATGTTCTTTCGCTTGGCTTGTTGAAGCCTTAACTTATTTCCCGTATTTGCCACTTGGAACTAAAGCACTAACCCGAGAAGTTGATTGCACTTAAAAATTTATAGCTTTCTTTACGTTAGAGTACATAACAAGATGATGATGTCCATTCATTTTGGTCACCCAGTACATCCTACAATAAATATAATATTTTTACTTAGACACAACTTACCTAATCCCTTATCGGGCCCCATCATCACCCATGTCGCTGACGAATCCAATAATCCATGCATTAGCAACACTGGTGTGGCGTCTTTCCTAACGATGCGATGCAACTCCAAAATGTAACCATCATCTGTGATGGTGTGATGTATTTCAGAGGGAAATCCGTATTTGTTTATTAACTCCGGCTGTTTGAAATTCGTAAAGAGAAACACACTCAATTAATATTCGCAATATACACAATGCAGATGCCACAATTTTCTCATTACCGTTGTCAAATGCGAATCCTCTAACACATTTGGATCTACGCGCGAATGAAAATCCACTGTATTTAATAGATTTTCGGGACCAACACCAACCGATTTCAAAAAGGAACGACCAAGTTCCGGAATATTGAAGAGTGAAGTAGGGCCCAAACTCAATGACCACAGACCCGACTGCGCTGCGATGTGCGGTAGAGAGCAGGCGCTGAACGCAAGGAGAGTAAACACAAGATGCTGCACGCGTGACATGTTGCGGACGGCGCGACGTACAAAAGTAAACTGAACGCGCGCAGCACGAGATCAAGACTCGATCAAGCAAACAAGAAGAGTAGTTATTGTGTTTGAGCTGTGTGTGTGTGTGTGTGTGTGGCTTGTTGTGGTCGTAGTTTATCAGCTTGAAAATTTTGTGCGCGTCCAACAAAAGGGGGCTCGACGCGTTTTACGTTGGTCTGCACTGGGTGCTTGGAGTACGCGCGTGTTATTCAATAGATATCACCGCTAAAAACTGGAAATATTTCCCTTTTGAAACAAACTAAATAAACACCAAAGTGGGCTTCCAGTATTTTTCACTCTTGGGCGATTACGCGTCGAATGCGCTGCTGGCTGGCTAGGCGTTTGGCCCCACAGAGCGTGACACTGACCAATATAGGTATGTAGCACATAATAAATGGTTTCACACAAATGGCGTTGTTGTTGTTTTTGTCGTATTATTTTATTAATATATATACATTGTAAATTCACGCTGCTGATAAACGAAAGTGCTGGCTATTCGAGTTCACTCTTATCAGCGGCTGGCATGACGCACAAAGGCATATAATTTCCGTTCCGATCGTAAATCAGGCGGCTAATGCTCGGTGCGCGGCGGGGTGCGTGTGCGTCCTATTACTTGCGTTTTCAATCTCGACTTGAGCGCAAATAATGCGAAATCAATTGGTAAATATTTTACAACGTTCGTTCTTCGCGGGCGCCAGCTGCAGACTTGTCTTCGAATTAGCGCTTGTTTGTAGCATCTACTCAACCGCGCAGTGGCTTGAGATGAAGATTCGTGCGCACTCTTGCCGCTCAAAGCCACTGAAGCGTATCAAATGTGGCTGGCTGCAACATGTGGCTGGCAACATTTCGCGCGCACACGCCTTTGTTTGGGTGCCAGCGGCAACGATTATCACTTTTTTTTATTATTTCGAATCGGAATTTCGAGCGCTGCTTACTGCGCTGTTTGCGATTATGAAATAATTTTTTAATTTACTTCACCCCAATTCAATTCACCTCATTGCGGTTGGCTTGACGAAGATTCTTAGCAGTTTCACTTTTTAATATAAGTTTTCTTTTTTTCTTCATATACCGGTGCATATTTTAGCGAATTTGGATGCCAGCGGTTGTAGGTACACCTTTGATGAAGTCCGGCGAGCAACTGACTAGGGGTACATCTATGCAAGCTGTTTCTACCGACTCAAGTTCAAGTTTAGCAGCTACATATAAAAAGATTATGCCGACATGCATTATAAAAATTTACATCTACAAACTATGTTTATGCCTTTGTACATACGTACTTATGTATGTATGTATATTATTCTCTCTGCGCTCATAGCTAAGCTTGGGTTTCATAAAAATCGCTGTAGAATTGCACTGCATAAATTTAAATTTATTTACTAACATCGCAAAGCAAATGTTTATGTAAATATCAGAGTAGTTTTAAATTTCGGTCGTTGAGGTTCGAATTTCCTATTCAACAAGTAAAAGCAGTGCTGTCTTCGCCTATGCCGACGGCTTCATACCTTTCATGAGCATCAGAAAATCTGACTTTAACAGATCACTGCATTTAAAGAAGTAGTTGTTTGGGAGCTAAACAAAAGTTTTACACTCACAACATATCGATGGCTGAGTGGAAGATCGACCTATCTCGCCTGCCTGTTCGAAAACGCCCTATCTCAGAAATTTTTTCAAGAACACCATATTTCAAATTTTTTTTTTTAAACACCCTATCCCAGAATTTGGTTGAAGAATGCCCTATCTCAGCTTTCGATTCAAAGGCGCCTTATCTGAGCACATTTTAAATGTATTTTCGTTTGAGGTAGGGCGTTTTTAAACCGATCTTGTGATCATATAAGTATACCCTTTCAGGGGTCCATCTCTTCTTATTCTTATACTTAAAAATATCGGACCAAAGTTATACTACCATTTCAGAACATGAAAGGTATAAAAAGAGCGCAGAGTGAGAAAGTTCTTCCAACAAAAAAATCTCGTAGTAGACTTAAAATTTAGCCTGGGTTAGTTTCGAAGTAGACGGACGTCCATTTACTAAGTATATGGATAGGCAGAAGGGAATGGTAAAGGGAGTGTCGGTTGATTGACCAACGCCGGCTAAGGTTTTGTGGCAGAACAACGCTCCACGCTCACAACAAAGCTTTGAATGCGGGTAATCTCTGCTCGGGTGTGAGAAAGAAGTGAGGCGTAAGGCCGTAAGCCAACGAAAGCTGGGCAGCTGAGTAGCGCTTGTTCAGCTGTTTCCACTTCCACCATCCCCCACAGCCGCAGTAGGGACGTGAATAGATATTGAGCCTTATCGCATGAATTGCGATCAAACAATGACCATTTAAAACTAAACCGGACCTAGAAGGACCTAGCCACTTTGCATATCAAGGTTCTCGCTCAGCGTTCGCTAAGCTGGCGAAAAGTCCATCAGCAGATCGTGGAGGCGAGAGTTCCTCTTACTAGCTCATCGGTAATTCAGTTACCTGCAAAATCGCTATGGCCTGGATTTAATCCGATACAATCGAGAAATACATAAGTCAGACATTCTCGGACCATTTTCTACGCATTATTAAATAGCTGCGAGCTCTCATTTCTGCCTGTCTATTAGAAGATATCGACAGTGCATACATATAGAAAGACGTACGAAAGAGAAAAGGCAGCCGCGATGTGCGAGATGTACTTATGCCGCTATCTGACGGTTTGCTAAACCGACTGGTATTAATTAGTGTATTTCGTTATACCTACTTTTATTTTTGCCTTCTTTCATCGCACGTGTTTCTTCGCAACGTTAACCTTATTTACGTGTAACTTTTTAGATAAACGTTTTCCATGCATCTTTTTCGACAATCCTTTTTAGAGCGCCCATCTTCCTTCGTATGCACCAACGATATGTTGGCCTCCAAAAAATGTATTACATTCGTCAGTAGCCAGTCCGCTACTTACTTTATCGCGGTTATCATTGCTTGGAAACACTGAATGATCCAGGAGTCTAGATTAAAAATTGATGGAGAGTTCCTCACAAAAGACATCCGCAACTACCTTTTCATCCAACTTCGATCCGTCCGTCAATAAGTTTACATGGCCATGGTTCCAGATAGTACTCGCCGACCAGTCTGGAAGGGATGTGGGAGGTGAAAGAGCCGATCGCACCCGAGTCAGCGCAAAGCACACAAACCGTAGTCTGCGACGCACAGTGCCACCAGTATGGTCAAAAAGATCAATATTTACAAATCTAAAAATTTCAAACATTTACTTGCACATTGATAGCTAATAAAAGGCCGTGTCGATATGTACGAGTACATAAATACTGTAGGGGCATATGTCTATGGTTCTTGGAGTATTCGAGAGAAAGATTCTGTGGAAGATTTACGGGCCTTGCGCGTTGGCGACGGAATATGGCCTGAAAATATTCAACGTGATATCCGCTGCTGAGAGCAGGTAGCAATTGCTTAGGCGGTTACAGCGCCAATGAAGAAAGAAGAGGTGTTGGCCAAACAAAGCTATTACTCTGTGATCGTCTCATTCATTCATAAGCGAAACATATGTATCTCGCGTATCTTATGTGAGTAGAAGGCCTCTCTGATCGCCACTGTCAATGACCCAGAAAATGCTCACCTCTTTTCAATAGTTGGTTAGCTTAAAATTAAACCTGATGAAGACACTATAAATATTTTGTGTGTATTGGCTGTTCGAACATGCTATACATAGAGTACATCTATATAAACATCATGGTAATTATACATTTTTTTTTATATCGCCCTAAAAAGATTAGACTTGATATTTTTAATTTAATAAAAACATTTTTTTTTCACACGACAAAAGAATAAAGCGAAATAAGCAAATCGAATGCGATGAATGGTAACATGACTAACGAATGTAAATAATTGATCGTTAACAGTGGAAATATATGCATGTATACGTTATTATCAAATTATATTTGTAAGTGCATGCAATATTAGGGTGGTTCATTTTTCGCGATTAATAAAAATTTTTATTCTCCGGATCGTTTTTGAAAAATAAAGAAGAATCAATAATTTTTAATTTTGCTGCACTTCATAGATGCTTTTTTAAATTCAGGACGGAATACGAATATGGGAGCACCTATAGCAGAACATTTAACACTTAAAAAAATTCGAAATTGTTTTTTTCTTATTGATATTTTATAGCCAAAAGTAGTTAGTTACAAGCTAGTTGACTCCTAATGTAGAGGAAAATAAAGTTGCTTAAAGTTTAAAATCTACAGACCGTATGTTGCCGTGGTCGGATTGTGGAAATACGATCACATTTTGGTCCCTACTGAAGTCGGTTAAGGCGTGTCGCACAGGGGTCAATGTTCAGATTACCCTATGACGACGCCTTAGCCGACTTCAATCGGGACTGAAATTTATATGTGATATCCTCGACATTAGTAATATCGATTTTGGGCATTAAATGAAAGAATATTTTTAATTTTTTGAGCCTCCATGAAGCATCTGGCCTTGGACCCCATTGCGACACGCCTTAATCGACTCCAATCGGGGTCAAAATTTATATGCGATATCTTCGATTATTATAGTATCGATTTTGAGTATTCAATCAAGAAACATTAATTTAAATTTTTTGATTCTCCATAGAGAATCGCCCTCTGTGCGACACGCCATAAACGTATCCGATGGGGACCAGAATTTATATGTGATATCTATGACCGATTGAAGGGGTGAGACTGAAAAAAATCGTTCATTTGATTTTTAAGGACCACCCTAATGCACACATACTCTTATAAGTCAGCAATTTAGTAATATGACTAATTTATTGAAAACAAAAAAATGCAGACTGCTTGGCCTTTCAGCCCTCCACTACTAGTTATGTGTATGTATGTATGTATGTAGCTCAGATATGAAGATTGCATTTAAGTAGTTCGCTGCGCAAGTAAATATGTTTGATCAAGTATCATGTATGTTTGTATTTAACCCTCCGATGAGTGACAGTGCCGATGACGTTAGATTCGTGAGAAGGTCCTTAGGGACCTACAAAGAGTTGCTCGATGTTTCGACTGTACATGTGCAACTTCTTTGGTATTTATATTGTCTTTTGATTAAATTAACGTCCTGCATATATATTAGGAATGAAATAATTTGAAGAACAAGTGAAAAAAAAAATCAAAACATGAAGACAAGTAACTTGTTATTTCTTCTAAAA
>NW_023458560.1:78951774-78956857 GCF_013731165.1 Rhagoletis pomonella | reverse complement strand
TCCCTTCGAAACTTATTTTAAACGATTCAGCTTAATTTATTCTTGGAGTACATGTATAAATTCTTTTCAAAAATGCATTGAACAAAAAGATATAGGCACATGAAATACGAAAAGGTCCCTAGGGACCTTCTCACAAATCGAAGGGTTAACTGCATACGCAAAAAGCTTCATTAGCATTTTATCAGCTCATTAATACAAATGCAGCCATAGATGACTTCAAAGAGGGAAGCGTGAAATTGGGATTGAACTTTGTGCGCAAATGAATAAACGCAATAAAAAAAACGATAGAAAAAATAAAAATAAAAAGGTATAATTATAGGCAAAACAAAAGTTAGCCTAAAGCGATAATTACATGGATAGTTAAGTTGCATCTACGCGCATATGTATATGTATATGTAAATACATGAAAATATTATTAGAATAAGCACTCTTTTAACGAAAATTGCACTTTAGTACCAGCTGCGATCGTTCAGTTGAAACATAAAACAAAAATCTAAGTTTATTACGGGAAATTAATTTTTTATTTAAATACATTTTATTACATTCATGAAAAAAGGCATGAGTACCAAGTACCTACTCATAAAATTTTATGTGCAAAGCGTTGTGCGATTCAGTCATGTACATGAAACAATAATTTAATTTCATTTTGTCGGGACCCGTACACGACTTTTTCATAACCACTTCGGGCAGACTAATTTATGACTAATTTCGTTACTGGTTTCGAACTACCCCGCAATGATCCCGAACTAGTCCCAAATTTGTACTGAACTAGTTCTGAAAAAGTCGCGAGCTTGTCCCAAATTATCTCTTGCAAGTCTTGAAACGGTCTCCAACAAGTCTCGAATGGATCATCCCTAACTAGTCCCAAAATTATCGCAAACTAATCCTTAAGTTGTCCTGAACTAGGCCAAAATTGTTTCCGAACTAATGCTGGTATGTTGCTGAAATAGCTCTGAGCTAGCCTCAAAAAAGTCCAGCACAAGTTTTAAAATGGTCCTCAAAGAGTCGTGAACAGTCGCAAAATTTACTCAAATAGCGCTGAACGAGTCCAGTCCAGATTTTCTTGCGAGTTGCACAGGCAACAGTTAAAGATTTTCTGATGGGTTAACCCAAATTTTACCCATACCGAGAGCTAAGATGGTTTACACATAAAAAAAATTGTTCTAAGTCTTGCGCTTAACAATTATTGCGTAT
This sequence comes from Rhagoletis pomonella, assembly GCF_013731165.1. Taxonomy (NCBI): domain Eukaryota; kingdom Metazoa; phylum Arthropoda; class Insecta; order Diptera; family Tephritidae; genus Rhagoletis; species Rhagoletis pomonella. The sequence goes on along the minus strand of NW_023458560.1, from coordinate 78,955,663 downwards.
TCACCAAAGTTACGGGGCAACCAGTATGGGGGAACCCTATAGACCCCAAGTTTGGTTTAGTTTTCTAATTTTCAGTTAGAGATTTCAGTTGGAGATTAGGAGCTGCTGGGAAATTTTCTACGCAGATGACAAGGCATTTTTGGTGATCGGTAAGTTCATGGATATCCCAAATATTCTCGGGCCAAACCGGCAAATGATTGTAGTGCCAAATAAAAAGTCTTGGCAAATTTTCGTTTCATTGAAAAGAAATTGTCAGAAATAGAATAAGTACTTACTTCGGTGCATGTTTACTTTTTCTTGCTTCCTGCATCAAAATGCTAGTTTTTGCTGGACTTGGCAACTTCTCGCTCGCTCTAAGCTAGTAAAGTATATTACGAGTATTCATTTGAACTTTCATATTTGCAATCAGGCACTGCAGCAAATTTACGATTTCTATTGTTTTTGCTGAAATTAAAATGTCATTATTTTCAATTAACATTTACTTAAAATTCTAATTTATTTTCATTGTCCGAACGAAAACATCTTTGCAGCTTTAAGATGCAATCAAGCGTTACTTTTTCGTTTTTTTTTTAAATTGAAGTACTTAAGTATTGCGAAATCTACAGAAATAAACATAGTAAATATATATGTATATGTACATTAAACTCTATATAAGAATAGAAGTTTGTATACAGTGGTCACTCGCTGTACTGACCACGAAATTAAAATTCATTGGAGATTCTAACGGAAGAGGATTTCAAACACATCGAGCATGGACCTCGAAATTTAAAAAAAAACGGCACTATGTTGTGTATATGCTAACATTTGTAAGCCTTGATTTTCCCATAAAATAGCCTTTTAGATGAACTTAACTTATATTTTTTTTTTTATTCCACGTACAAAAATTTTTTGGCATTCTAAATTTTATATCAACACATCGCTATTATAATGGAAAACAAAAATTTTAAAGAAGTATTTAGAGAGACTTGTCGGCGCATTTTCTATGCCGTGGAAACAATTCATAGAAAAGATCTATCATTACCTTGCAAATTATAAACGTCAACGTGCAAGTCATTACCAAGTAATTTAACATATATGTATTACATATGTATTTAATCACATAACTGACTACATTTCTTTGTATTATTTGAATAGACAAAACCAGTTTTTAAATATTTACCTAACTATTTGCGGATATATTTGTTGCGAGAGCATTAAAACTCTGAATTTACTTGTTTTGAACCACCCTAATGTACATACATACATATGTACTTAATCGCATTACTGAGACATTTTTTTTTTATTTCTTGAATGGACAAAACCAGTTTTAAAACATTTACATAACTTTTTGGGGATATAATATTTGTTGCGAACATTCGAGGAAAGATAATTGATACCTGAGTGGAAGATCTCGGCAGCCAGTTCGAAAACACGCTATCTCTGAAAGCTTTTCAAGAACACCCTATTTCAGAATTTGTTTGGAGAATGACCCTATCCCTATCAGCATTCCTAATAAATGCTATCCGTACCGTGGTAGTTCAAAGATGGTCGACTTGAATTTAATTTAGGTGTTTTGGTCTTGAACTGACCAACGCCGCACAATCGTAGAGAATATGCTCTGGACGTCACTTCAATGAGGCCTTGGAGACAAAGAAGGCGTCTGCGTCTCGTCTCCGTGGTCAGGCTATTCCGGTAACATGTGGGAGCGCATATGATTGTGTCCCCGGCTGGGTAACCAGTGGACAAAAATATTAAAAATACTTGTAAAATAATTTTAAGTAAATACAAAACACAAATGGCCGCTTGACTCGCCGAAAAGGTAACTATAGAGGCAACCTTCAAACCCATTTCAAGGTTAAATCGCATATAGGGCACGAAGTTTTCTGTCACAAATCGATATTGCCAGCAGCTCGGTCTGAAAAACTGTTTACTATCTGCCATTGGCGGAGCCTTAAACGCCCGTACTTGTTCTGTTATCCATCCTTCTAGGGCTGTGTTGAACCAATACTCATTTATCTGGTGACCGGTGCCCTTACCAGCCTAAAGGGGGGACAATCATATGCCATATCCAATCTAGCAATGCAGAGTTATAATAAAAAATCGGCCATCAACCCCCATCGCTTTGCACCGCTTTGCTAAAAATTAAGTTACCGATAAAACTAAAACATTTAACCCTAACAGATTATTCCAAAATTGTCCCTCCGAGAGTAACCATACCTTCTTGCGAGACCCTCACTGTAGCAATAATTACCAGTTTGACAAATTAACCAACGGCATTGTAACCAGTACTGAAGTCTCGTTAAGGGGTCATCCGTTACGAGAAACAAACGAAAGAGAGAGAAAGCTTTCTCTGTCTGCATCCTCTTACGTCTCTAATATTCACGTAGTATATTGCCGATCCAGTCGACTATCGATAGATCTATGCCCTTTTGGACTAGTGAACCCTTTATGATCAAGAAGACAAACGAACACGAGGCCCTGATATGTGAAGGGTAAAATGTTATTTTTGCAATATATAGTATATAATGCGTGACCAAACTTTGAAACAGCTGGCACACTTCACATTCGCTAGCGAATTATGACTAATTGGAAGTAGAAACAAGTAAGAAAGTCTAAGTTCGGGCGGAGCCGAACATTAAATACCCGGCGTAATTATTAAATATATGTTTTCCACCTATCCGAAAGCTACCACTACACGATAAGCCGGGGTGTATAAATTTTAAGTAAATTAGCGTCCTTAAATTTCGAAATATTGCAGTTTCAAGCATTTCTGAAATATACCGTTATATGAAAAGCGGTCGTAATTTTAGTCCGATTTCAATAATTTTCACCGCTTTGCTTTTATGTGGCAAGCACAATAACCATACCGAGTTTGGTTCAAATTGCTAGAACGGTTAGCGAGATACATATATGTGATCATAAGTGGGCGGTGCCACACCCATTTTCAAAAATTGTATCATAAGCGTATTTCTTGGTAAAAAATTGTTGCAACCATCAATTTTGAATAAATTAGCTTTAATATTTACTGATTTATCGAGGATTTCGTATTTTTCTAAATTACCATTATATAAGATGTAGGCGTGGTTATTGTCCGATTTTAAAAATTTTCGGCCATTTGGTATGTTGTAGCAGGACCAACAACTGTGCCAAGTTTGGAAGAAATTGGTGCAGCGGTTACCAAGATATACACATGTAACCATAAGTAGGCGTGGCTACGCCCATTTGCCAACATTTTTTAATATTCTTATTTTTCGTCTAAAACTCATTGTAAATATCAATTTTGAGTGAATTATCTTCAGTAGTTACTAAAATATCGCACTTTTCGTATTTCTGAAAATTACCGTTATATGGGAGGTAGGCGAAGTCCACGTACCACGTGCTGTACCAAGGGCAACAACTGTGCCAAGTTGGGAAGAAATCGGTACAGCGGTTGCCAAGATATACACATGTAACCATAAGTGGGCGTGGCTACGCCCATTTTTCAAAAATTTATAATATTCTTATTTCTCGTCTACAAATTATTATAAGTATCAATTTTGAGTGAATTATTTTCAATAGTTAGTAAAATATCGCAGTTTTCGTATTTCTGAAAATTACCGTTATATGGGAGGTAGGTGTGGTTATTGTCCGATTTCGCCCATTTTCAATACCATCCGTCCTACGCCCGAAAGAAGAACGCGTACCAAGTTTCGTTAAGATATCTCAATTTTTACTCGAGTTCTCGTGTGCACAGACGAACGGACGGACGGACAGACAGTCACCGCTTAATCGATTTCTCTTTTCATTCTGATCATTTATGTATACATTTGTCTATATATATCTCGATTCCTTTTGCCTGTTACAAACAACCGTTATGTGAACATAGTTATAATAGCCTTGTGCACAAGTGCGCTCGGGTATAAAAATATAC
>NW_023458560.1:78884279-78921774 GCF_013731165.1 Rhagoletis pomonella | reverse complement strand
ACCCGGGCTGTTTGAAAATGTGCGAACAAAATCGAGAGCTCTAATAAATACACGTGAATACATGCTGGAAAAGCATATTTTAAGATTAAAGCCCAAAATGGAAAAAGAGGTTTTGTGAAATAGTGAAAATTAATAAATTGCGTTCAAACAAAGTACAATACCAATCCAATGAAAGTTAGCTCAAATAAAAATTATTATCGATCAAAATGGTGATGAGAACGTTACCCAATAACCGATTTGAGTTTACAGATTTATTGAAAGGATTTACTCTGCCTTCGACTACTTTTCTCCATACCTCGCAAACTTTCGATCATTTATAGTACGATGGACTATTTTGTCTGCTTTGTGATTTCTTTCCTAACGGGTTAGTTGAGCGATTCTTGTGCGTACGGTTCAAATCGCAGCTCACAACGTCCGGATATTTATATCCACGTATGCTCTGGGTAGCAACCAAACACCCGTTTGGGAGCGAGCTAAAGTGAGAAGGCGTAAAACTTCGCGTGCGCTGGGTTTGGGTCCCGCCACGTTAAAACCCCGCCCAATGAAAAGAAACAAACAGCCTCGGATGAGACCCCCTTTTTCTGATGACGACCACGGCAAACGTATAAAGGACTATGATTTAAGGGTATGCACCTGGAATATCCGGACCCTTAATGGGGAAGGTGCCTCTGCCCGGCTGGTTGATGTCCTCGGGAAGACAAAGGCTGACATCACCGCCATCCAAGAAATGCGATGGACGGGGCAAGGTAAAGTAAGCGTGAAGCCTTGCGACGTCTACTACAGTTGCCACGTAAAGGAGCGCAAATTCGGTTTTGGATTCGTGGTAGGAGAGAGACTCCGTCGCCGAGTATTGGCGTTCACCCCGGTGGACGAACGTCTAGCCACAATCCGCATCAAAGCTAGATTCTTCAACATCTTGCTCATCTGCGCCCATGCCCCGACGGAAGAGAAGGATGAGACGTCCAAGGATCTCTTCTATGAGCGCTTGGAACGTACATATGAGCGCTGCCCCCGACACGATGTCAAAATCGTGCTTGGCGATTTTAATGCCAAGGTGGGCAAGGAAGGGATCTTTGGCGCCACTGTCGGAAAGTTCAGCCTCCACGACGAAACGTCCGATAACGGACTGAGGCTGATCGACTTCGCCGGGGCCCGAAATATGGTAATATGTAGTACAAGGTTCCAGCATAAGAACAGCCACCAAGCTACATGGCTGTCTCCAGATCGAAAAACGAGAAACCAAATCGATCATGTTGTGATAGACGGAAGGCATGCTTCAAGCGTTTTGGACGTACGTACACTCCGAGGACCAAACATCGACTCGGACCAAGCTACGCACCCGCCTCTGTGCAGCAAAAAATGTGCGCCCAACAATGCAAGGAAAGCTTAACGACGAAAAGCTGCAATCACAACAGACGGCCAATTTATTCCCGACTCGACTCACACACCTGCTCTCTGAGAGCACTCTTCAACAATCCGACGTACGCGAGCAGTGGAACCACATTTCCCGATCATTAAGTACCGCCGCCGAAGAAGTAGTTGGATTTCAGCGAGCCCGAAAGAACAACTGGTACGATGAGGAATGTCAAGAAGCCGCAGAGAAAAAAGATGCCGCCTATAGGGCCACGCTGCGATCGGGCGCAACGCGAGCCATGTGGGACCGTTATAGGGAACTGAAGAAAGAAGCGAGACGTATTTGCCGTAATAAGAAGAGAGAGGCCGAAATACGTGAGTGCGAAGAGCTTGAGATGCTGGCCGGCAGGAAGAACGCCCGAAAATTCTACCAGAGGGTTAGGCGACTTACGGAAGGTTTCAAGACCGGGGCGAACTCCTGTAAGAACAACAATAGCGACCTAGTGACCGATGTCCAGAATATACTTAAATTGTGGAGGGAACACTTTTATAACCTACTGAATGGTAGCAGCGCTGAAAGTAGTGAGGAAGACGAACCCGAGTCCCCAGTCGATGATGATGGAATAGCTGTCCCACCGCCTGACTATGACGAGGTACGTATAGCGATTACGCGGCTGAAAAACAACAAAGCTGCTGGAGCTGACGGCCTGCCAGCCGAGCTATTCAAGTGCGGCGGCGAGGAGCTAATTAGGTGCATGCATCAGCTCGTATGCAGAATATGGTTAGATGAACGCATGCCCGACGACTGGAATTTAAGTGTGCTCTGCCCAATCCACAAGAAAGGCGACCCCGCCATACGCGCCAACTACCGCGGAATTAGCTTTCTAAGCATAGGTTACAAGGTCTTATCGAGCGTATTGTGCGAAAGACTGAAGCCCACCGTCAACGAGCTGATTGGACCTTATCAGTGTGGCTTTAGGCCTGGAAAATCCACCATAGATCAGGTATTCACAATACGCCAAATCTTGGAAAAGACCCGCGAGAATAGGATCGACACACACCATCTATTTGTCGATTTCAAAGCCGCTTTCGACAGCACGAAGAGAATTTGGTATCCCCGCGAAACTAATACGGCTGTGTAAAATGACGTTGAGCAATACCACCAGCTCCGTCAGAATAGGGAAGGACCTCTCCGAGCCGTTTGATACCAAACGAGGTTTCAGACAAGGGGACTCCCTTTCGTGTGATTTCTTTAATCTTATGATGGAGAAGGTAATAAGAGCCGCAGAACTGAACCGCTCAGGCACAATACTTTATAAGAGCGTACAATTGCTGGCGTATGCCGACGACATAGATATTATCGGTAAAAACAAGGGCTACGTCTGTTCTGCCTTGTCGGGATTGGATAGAGAAGCAAAGCGAATGGGTCTGGTGGTGAACGAGGACAAAACGAAGTATCTCCTGTCATCACACAAACAGTCAGAGCATACGCGTCTTGGCACCCACGTCACTGTTGACAGTTACAAGTTTGAAAAAGTAGACGACTTCGTTTATTTGGGAACCAGCATTAACACCAATAATAATGTCAGCCTTGAAATCCAACGGAATCACTCTTGCCAACAAGTGCTACTATGGGCTGAGTAGGCAATTGAGAAGTAAAGTCCTCTCTCGTCGTACAAAGATCACACTCTATAAGTCACTCATCATGCCTGTGCTGGTGTATGGCGCGGAAGCATGGACAATGAAAGCATCTGATGAGGCGGCTCTTGGAGTTTTCGAGAGAAAGAGGGCTTGTTCGAGGCACGTAATAAAAGCGGCAATACTGCTGCTCTGATTGTCGTTTGCAACCCTGGTGCAACTGCTCAGCTGATACTTTTCTGATGTTCAGCGCTTGTTTTGCATAGATTGACAAAAATTAATACGCAAATTAAAAATAATGGAGTTTTCTATAAATATTTTGCTGGATAATTTCGAAACGGACGGTAATTTTCTTATGATAATGGCAAAAAAAAGAATGAAGCGCATAAAGAAAAGAAATTGGATGAGACAGGAATTGTGTCGGAGGAGAAATGTGACGAAAACGGTTCACTTTTTTAAAACGATTAAATTGTATCCAAATGACATTTATTTTACACATTTTCGGATGTCCCGTGAAACATTTAGTGTAAGTTGTGTGACTTTGATTTTGAAATAAAAAATTGTAATAGGTATATTTATAGAAATTGAAGACTGAACTCGAACCATTTTTTTCAAATGTTCCCGGTGAGTACTCATTGGAGCAGAGCTTGCACATAACATTATGGAAACTGGGCAATAGTAGGGTCACCTATCGTGAACTTTCTGACAGATTTGGTATTGGAAAAGGAACAGCCCACAAAGTCTTTTTTAAAACCGTTGAAGCTATATGTAAGCTTAAAAACGAGATTTCTTGGCCATCTGCTTCTCAGCAGACCAAGATCATCGAAGATTTCCAAGAAAGCCGGGTGAACTCCTTTCCATTTGTAGTAGGGTGCCTGGATGGAACCCATTTCCACATAAACACCCCGAGGACAGATGCCATAAGCTATTATGATCGAAAAGGAAGCTATTCAATAATTATGCAGGTATGCGTTTCCAAAATATTTCTTAAAAAAAAAATTATATAAGTTGGTATCATATTTCTAGGCCATATGCGACAGCGCCTTTCGTTTTTTGGATGTTTTTATCGGCTTTCCGGGCAGCTGCCACGACGCTAACGTGTGGAAAAATAGCCCACTTTACAAAGGAATAGCTTCTGGACAGATTCATCTAGCTAAAGATGCTGTAATTTTAGCAGACTCAGCATATCCCCTTTCCAAATACATAATGGTTCCATACAGAGATAATGGACATTTGTCAAGAGAAGAGAAGCAGTTTAATTACTATTTAAGTTCTACTCACGTTTTTATTGAGCAAGCCTTTGGAATTTTAAGGCAGAAGTTTAAGATTTTAAATCACATAGATGTGAAATCTCAAAAAGATATTTCAAAAGTCGTGTTAGCTTGTTCAATTTTACATAATTTTATAATACGAAATAGTACAACAAATTTCGAAGTTGAGAATACGTTTGTAAATTTAGAAGATGGAAATAATCCAGAAATCGAATTACCGGAAAACATCAATGACACTAATGAAGGCGTTGAAAAAAGAAATAATTTAAAGATGTTATTTGTTTCATAATGGTTTTTATTTACATATGTACATGCACACATTTTCCTTTTGTTACATTGAACTCATTTTTATTTTTAATGTCTACATTTGTATGCATATACATATTTGCACTACATAAATTATTAAATAAAATCATATTCATTTCAGATAAACTTTTTTTAAACAAAATTAATTTCTCCGTTTATGTTATTAAATAAAGTCACATTCAATTCAGATAAATTAAAAAAAAAAATAAAGTTTTGTTATATGACTCAGTTCCGCGTCCTCATCTCTAACACTTTTCTCAACTCCTCCATGGCTTTAATTTTCTCCTTTTCAATTTCCAATTTTTCTTTTTCCAACTTCAATACTTCCTCATGGCGCTTTTGTTCATTGGCAGCTTCTTCCTTGAAGAATACAAGTGTTTCATTTGCTGAAGGCTTACTGCGTTTTCTTGGCGTGCTTGCAACACTCGTTTCAAAGTCTCTTCCATCCGAATCACTCTCATTTTCATTAACATTTATTTCACTCAATCCTGGAAGAGAGGACTGCAGATTTTGCTCTGGTGGTTGAATGGAGTGTCGCCTGCCATACACATTATCGAAGTCATCATAAAAATCCCATGTTGTGGCATCCCTCCCAGTTGAGTTGTTCCGCTTTTTGATCCTTTTATATGACGCCAGCAAGTTCAAAAACTTTCTTTGGATCACTTCTTTCGACTGCGTGATTTCAGGGTTCACCTCTTTCATTTTCACCAGGACTTTGCCCCAGAGGACCGATTTTTTCTTTTTTCCTGCAACGAATTCCGGCTCCATATCTAGCCGACACCGTATTAGCAATTTATTTAAAGTGCTGCTCAGGTTTTCACTGAAATATACAATAAACACAAATATTGTTAGATAATGTATATGTATATGATAAATTAAAAATAATACATTTTAATATAAACTATTTTGCTCACCTTTCGTCTTCCATAGCAATCGTGCAAACAAAAAATTTGTGATGCCGATTTACTTACAGTTAGAACGCGATGCTTTTGCCAATGTTGCCACAATTTCACATCGAACGTGATACTTTAAGAAATCGTGCAACACAGCTGTTGTGATTGCAACTCGAACAAGCCCAGATTCTGCGAAAGATTTACGGACCTTTACGCGTTGGTGATGGCGAATATCGCAGACGATTTAACGATGAGCTGTATGAGCTTTACAACGATATAGACATAGTGCAGCGAATTAAAATTCAGCGGCTCCGCTGGCTTGGCCATGTCGTTCGGATGGACAGAAACGCTCCTGCTCTGAAAATATTCAACGCGGGCCTCGATGCTGGTAACAGAGGAAGAGGAAGGCCTCCTCTGCGTTGGAAAGACCAGGTGGAGAAGGACTTGGCTTCACTTGGCATTTTCAATTGGCGTCAGTTAGCACAGAAGAGAAATGACTGGCGTGCTGTTTTGGACTCGGCCAAAATCGCTTAGGCGGTTACAGCGCCAATTAAGAAGAAGAAGGGTTAGTTGAGCACAACCCATAGGTTGCCACACAAAAAGTCGTTGACTCATTAACTTAACTTTGCATTGGTTATTATTTCATTTACTTTTAAATGTGCAAATTCAAGGATGTGAAAAAGAATCGCGGACCGGTAACAGAATTTGATGTGCTTACGTCTTATCCCATCCTTGAATCCTTTTTCATCAAATTCCTTGTTCTGTTCACAAAATAGCATTACCATTTGATGGAATTAAAAATGAATGAAAAATACGAGTCGAGAGAAAGTGCTAACTTGGGCGCTGTGAATTTGTGTGTGCCGGCATGACAAACCAGTTGCAATAGAAAAATTTAGGTGAATGTAAAAAACAAATGAATTTAATAATATTAATTTTTGCAATGGAATGAATGCATGTATAAATGATGGTCTGAATAAGCGAAAAATCTACATTCAGAAAAGTGTATGTATACATACATTCCACAGGATACTCACATATATGTATGTACGTATGTATATGTGTCTACGTCTAAGTCACACCACTAAAAGTGGATGTGTTCTTTTACTACAAGTCTCAGCGACCGAGAAGTGAAAACGGGTGAGGGGTTGGTTTTGCATAATGGCCATGCATAAAATATTACCTATTTGCCTTGTAAATTTTATTTTATTTATATCGACACACTTTCTTGTGCCATTTCTTCTGTTTTTTGGTAGAACGCAGCTAGCGAACAGCTAGCCCACCGGCTACGCGTATCAATGACGTTAAGTATCGAATTACAAATAACGGAACATACGAGGAGGAAGGGCAAAAAAATGGCAATATAAATGCTCAGCACCCCTCCTCTATGCGTAAAGAGCCGTGAAAAGACACAACTTTGCTACTCTTCCCCTTGCATTACTTTTACTTTTTTTAAACAATATTTGCTGTTATATTGAACACATAAATCAACATTTCAAAATTTGCGATAAGCGGGGCGAAGGGAGTGGTTTCATCTAACCAACCGAAAGCTACATATGTAAATACATTCGTGGCTGTATACACAACAGGCGGTCGTAAAACATCATCAGCAGGATGAGGATGCATGTCTGAGATCGAGAATCTCGGTGCGATATCTGAGTATATGTATGTATGTAGGTGTGTGCACTATATGCATTTTACGGCGTTTTTTTTTTTTCAATTTTAAAAAATCGTTTAAGTCTGAGGTATTGATACCCGATGAAAGAGGGATGAAAAAGCTAAAGAGTCGTATTATTTTATTTTATAGATTCTGTTCAAAGTGATTTTTTAACAGTTTAAACAAATGCGTAAATGAAGGGTCATAAAAGTGCGTTCTAAGTGAAAGGCAATTTTAGAGACTTTAGGATGGAGTGGAGAACTAAGCAAATGATTTTTTGATGGATTCAAATGGGAAAAGTGAGCAAGCTATGTCTTTAATGAGGTAATCGGGCGTTGTGGCGTGTTTGCTCCATGCGGAAAGAGAGAAAACTTTATAGTAGTTTATATAGTGCTTATCATAACTACACGACACTCACATATTGACAACATTTGACTATTTTTTTTTTATTTCGTATTTTTTTATAAAACTATAGCTTATTCTTTAACAAACGTAACGTATCAATCCATGATGCAATAATAGAAAGGTTTTGTAATAAAACAGTATTCTCGCTTCCACACATAAAATCGGCTCCTTTACTTGGGCAGAATGTTGCTTACTCTACAGTTTCTAGTGATATTAGTAGTAAAACCAAAAATTCTTCATACTAAATATTCGTGAGCATCACCTTCGTTTGCGTAATTTTCTAGAACAAGTGTAGAATAGCGACCGTTTAGCTATGAAATAACTAAAATTCCGATTGATTGAACTTTTTACGCTGATTTCAACGATACCAAATTTATTTGGCGCAGGTAAAAAATAAAGAAGATATAAGAGGTTTATTTGCTTTATTTATTTGTATTTTTTATTATCACTAAATTGTTGAAACCCAAAAGTAGATTATGACAAAATACGTATATTACGTATTCACACAAGATGGCACAACGCCGAAACCGGTTTGTCTCCAAACCAAATTTGACAAAGGATGACGGAAAATCGTACCACATTACATAAAAAAAAAACAAAAACGGTTAAGCAAACATTTTTGAATTGTATTGCCAAAAAATGTATTTTAAGTGCCAAACCGGTTTTTCAACCGTAAGTCAAGATTTTAGAAATGTTTGGCAAATTCCATATTCGGATACTTCTTTTACTCGGCAATACCTACAAGAAAATTAGCATCATTTCCCAAGTATTTTTTATTCATTCTTTTTTGTGCCACTGTGCTATTCTTTCCTTTTTATTTTTTAGCTCTTTTTCACTTTCATTATTTTCCAAATCACTGCTCTCTGCACACTAATGGCCTCAGGTATATTTACTTATATTTTTCGCCTCACTAAGTTTCTGATTTGTAATGTCCCAAATGTTTATTTTTACGCAAAGATGAACGATAGAAGCGATTGATAGAGTTCCTTGCTAAGCCAACTATTTCGAAATGGGGTTTCTTAATACGTAAATATATATTTACATATATATGTACGTTTGTCTACAAACTTTCATGTACACACATACATATGTATGTATGTATTTCGATTATTTTAGTTTTAAACCAGTTAGTATCACAAAAAAACAAATCTTTCTTTTGCAATTTAGTATTGCTTCATATTTACATACTTCTCTGAAATTCACACCCACCTAAATACAAAGGATTCCAATTAACTACATATCGAGCCCTAACCGCCAAAATAACGTAAGCGACATTTTTTTCAAAATTTTCTTTTTGATGCAGAAATGCATCTAGATGCTCTAGGAATATTTCTGCATCAAAAAGAAAATTTTGAAAAAAATGTCGCTTACGTTATTTTGGCGGTTAGGGCTCGATATGTGTATGTACGAGTATACAAATTAAAATTAAATATAAATTAGCCAATGGATCCCGATAGTTGCGCTACTTGCAGAGCGCATAGTGAGAAAATTTTTTTCTTTTGCGAAATTTAAATACATATATGAATGTCATGTGTATGCACGTGCTTATCTACAAACAAACATACATACATGCATATGCATGTTAATGCAAACAATTTTTGCATACACCACCCACGCATAGCCGCCAGCAGCAGCTCAAGCCCAAGATGTGTTTACTGTTACGCAAAATTCGCATTTTTCGCTTTGATGGCTTCAATGTTTATTTTGTTTACATTTTCTGATGTTGGTTGGTTGATGGCTGTTATTTTGTTTGTTTTGTCGATTGTTGCGCTTCTTGTAATTATGAATTGGTAAGAAAAGGGAGAAAAATTGCGTGGCCAAAATAATCTACCTACATACATACATAGATACTTATGTATGTATGTATGTAGATACGCATATATACATACTCGCACATATACCCAGCAGCGAAAATGCGATTGCATAAGAACGCCACCAATTCCAGAGTCGACTCCAAAGTAATGCAATCGCATTACAATATGAATGAACTGCCCCTCAAATGTAATCAATTCCAATGTATCAAATACTACATAAATTTTTTCGAAGTACATTTATTGATTGACATTTCTGTTATCATCATCACATAAGCTGCATTATCTTTTGCCTAAAAGTAATCTAGTGCTTAATTGCCGCATTACACTTTAAAACATTCTGCATTACTTAGAGCGTAATGCTATGCTAGAGGTAATGCATAAAGAGTGAGATTTCTTCGTTAACGAAAAGTAATACAATGTCAATACCAATGTCACGCAATGTTAAATGTAATGCATACTTCAATTGAAAAAGAATCGAGACCGGAATCAAATGCCATTACTTGTCATCAGTGAGGCATCGATTCGGAATGCATTCCATTCGCTGCTGGGCTACGACATACATATATACATGTACATATACATATATACATACATATGTAAGTATTTGCATACATACAGTTGTCCACAAAATAATGGGAGTGCGACCAGTTTTGACTATTTATTTTTACTTTTTATTGTTTAATGTTTATTAATTTTGGCATAAATGCAGTTGGGCTCCAAATCTCAAATTAAAAAAAACAAGTAAGAGCAGCGCTGTCTTCGGCTATGCCGAAGGCTTCATACCTTTCATGAACATCTGCAAATTTTACTTTGACAGATTACTGCTTTTGAATACATCTGCATACATCGATAGAGGAGTTACATACTTATATAAAAAATCGCATCTAAACAATCAGAGGTATGGAAGATATACTTTATATGGCACCAATCTAAGTGATTTTCACTGCTATGTGATCGGTATGTAAACCGGTAACACAATTTATTGGGTTTAGTTTCCTACATAAAGGAGATATATGGCAAAAACTGGTATCTGAACAATCAGTGCTATAGGAGATAAAGCTTATACAGCATATATTTTGATGATTTTCTCAGTAGACTTTGTATTATTATTTATAAAATAGCTTACGAAATTTATCGGTTTTAGCTGTTCAAATAAAGAAGTTTTACAGTAAAATCCCATATCTGAACAATCAGATGTATGGAAGATATATGTTGTAGTCATCCGATCCTTGATATTTTCACTGTAAGTATTCTGTTAATGATGAGTGAAAATGGTGCGAAATTTCATGTTCGTAGCTGCATAAATGGAGGAGTTATGATAAAAGACCTCATATCTGAACAATCAGTTGTATGGGGGCTGCAGGTTATAGTGACCCGATCTTTGTTATTTTCGCTGTAAGTCTTCTGTTGATAATGAGTGAAAACAGCGCGAAATTTCATGGTCCTAGCTACATAAATGGATGAATTATAACGAAAAATCTCATATCTGAACAATCAGTTGTATGGGAGCTATAGGTTATAGTTACCCGATCTTTTTAATTTTCACTGTAAGTTTTCTGTTGATAATTATTGAAAACAGTGCGGAATTTCGTGTTCCTAGCGATATAAATGGAGGAGTTATAACGAAAAATTTTATATCTGAACAATCAGTTGTATGGGGGCTATAGGTTATAGTGACCCGATCTTTGTAATTTTCACTGTAAGTATTCTGCTGATAATGGGTGCAAGTACTGCAAAATTTCATGTTCGTAGCTGCATAAATGGAGAAGTTATAACGAAAAATCTCATATCTGAACAATCAGTTGTATGGGAGCTATATGTTATAGTGGTCCGATTCTTCCGGTGAGAGACTAGATTGCATACAAACAGACGGACAGACGGACAGACGGACAGACGGACATGGTTAAATCAACTCAGCTCGACGTTCTGATCATATAAGTATACATTTTAATGGGTCTATCTCTTTTTGTTCTGGTACTTACAAACATCGGACCAAAGTTATAATACCATTTCATGCTCATGAAAGGTATAAATATTGGAATCGATAGAGATGATTGAGCTGAGTATAACGGTATACTTCTTTTTTTGGGCGAACAACAACAAGAAGAATTATCAAAGGTTAAAGTTCAAAATAAGCAATTTTTGAAATCAAAATTACTCAGAAACAAATGATGGATTTTGAAAATTTTGATCTCATTTAATAGCAAATTTGATTCCCTTTAATTTGCTATACGTACTTTATATATATGTTGTATAGTTCTTACAAAAATTGAATTAATGTAAAATAATTATAAAAACAAGCTTACAAACCCTAAGTGCGGCCGACGCCGCCTACGCAGAAAGGTGTTCTCTGCAAAAGGTGTTTTTTTTCCAAGATCCATCCATCCATTTTTAAGAAATCTTGATTTTAAAAATTGCTTATTTTGAACTTTAACCTTTGATAATTTTTGTTGTTGTTGTTTGCCCAAAAAAAGAAGTATACCGTTATACTCAGCTCAATCATCTCTATCGATTCCAATAGTTTTTTTTTTAGATTTGGAGCCCAACTGCATTTGTTCCTTAATTTTTATACTAGTATCCAGTTTAAAACTAAAAGAGAATTCTACGTTGTAAGGGTTATAATCCCTAAGTGCGGCCGAAGGCCGCCTACGCAGAAAGGTGTTCTCGGCAAAAGGTGTTTTTTTTCCAAGATCCATCCATCCATTTTTAAGAAATCTTGATTTTAAAAATTGCTTATTTTGAACTTTAACCTTTGATAATTTTTGTTGTTGTTGTTTGCCCAAAAAAAGAAGTATACCGTTATACTCAGCTCAATCATCTCTATCGATTCCAATAGTTTTTTTTTTTAGATT
Organism: Rhagoletis pomonella; assembly: GCF_013731165.1. Classification (NCBI taxonomy): domain Eukaryota; kingdom Metazoa; phylum Arthropoda; class Insecta; order Diptera; family Tephritidae; genus Rhagoletis; species Rhagoletis pomonella. The sequence goes on along the minus strand of NW_023458560.1, from coordinate 78,909,588 downwards.
TGGAGCCCAACTGCATTTGTTCCTTAATTTTTATACTAGTATCCAGTTTAAAACTTATTTAGAAAAATTTTAGATAGATACGAGTTTTATATCCGTTAAATTTTAGTAAAATAAAGGACAAGTTTCGAATGGCTGCAAAATACCTTTGATTTTTAAAACATAGGGTGCCATAGTGAAAAATTATCAAATTGAAGATCGAAATTTTATATTAATTCGAATATGGGACCCCCAACAGCAGAATATGTAAACGAATTTGATTTTAAATTAAATTAATGTAAATTAAATAACTAAAAATGTAAAAAAAAAACAAAAAATTTGTTTATTGATATCTTATGTCCAAAGTAGCTAGTTACAAATTAGTTGGCATGTAATGCAGAGGTATCCGGCTCTGACTTTTTTGCGGCCATCGCCCCACAAAATTAGTTAGCTTTTTCCGAACAAAATATATAGTTAATAGTTAGCACACAATAGTTAGTCAGTGTTCGTGGTAACAGACTAAAGTTAGGTATAAGCTAATGTCAAACTTGCAGGGCGGTGCCACGGGTTTTCTTCCATACAAAGTATGCTCGACAATTTTTTTTATATGGAACAACAGCAGTCAACAAATAAAATTCACAAAAAGCAACGGGATTTTTCAGCAACTTCAAACTTGCATTTTGCACGTATGTAATTTAATGGGCTATATAACTGCATACCTAAAACTTTCTAAAAATTTGATGAATTTTCATAATTTTTGCACAAACATTGAAATTGGTGTTTATGTCGTTTTTGTAAGATAACTAGCTATACTTTTATCATGATAAAAATATAGTAAGGTAGGACCGCTGAGAGTCACTTTTAAAATTCTTGACGTTTCCAAACAATTTAATTTTTAAATTTACTCACAAACTCACACACACATTTTCATTTTCAATCTCAAGCAAAGACAATTTCGTACAATTTCAATTTTTTATTTTCACTTTTATGTGATTTTAAAATGTTGGTAAACTTCAAAAAAAAATCATGGCCGACAAATTGAGAGAACGGCTATGTTTTTATCATGACTTTTATAAGAAAACTAAAAAGCACTAAAACCAAAGAAAAATTGTGAAAATATCGCACTCCCATTATTTTGTGGACAACTGTAATTATGTATGTTTGAGTGACACCAATATACATTTGTACAAGTTTATTGACTGTCAAGTTTGCGTCGGTTTTAAAAACGCATTCAATTGAAACTGATTTTGTTACATTTTTCCTGTTGAGTTTTCTTTAATTTTTTTATTGATGTACCCGGGGGGCAACTGAATTGATAACAGGACATAAATACATGGCTACTTTTCTGTTATACCCGAAATTATTTATTTATTTTATTGTAATAGAAAGTAACCGAAAATGCAAGTAAAGGGGTTCGAACACATTTATAACTTAAAATTTAGTATTCAGATGGGGAGAAATGGTTATGGAAATGCGAAACGGTGGAGAGATGAACTGAAAAAATAAAAAAAACTTAATTATGTATATATTACTAGTAAAAATATTGTGTGGAGGAAAAATCTGTCACGTCCGATTTTACACTTTAATTCAAAATAAAACCAATGACCAATAGCTTTCGATTGAATATGAATTGGTTTAATGGTCTGTAATTTAACTTTGTTTCAAGAAAGTTTAAGAAAGGATTTGTGAACAATTAATGGATTTTCTTCGTTACAGTCGGAGGACGATTTATTTGATGATAAAATCGAAAAAAACCCTTTATCATTACAAATCAAAGACCGCAACACAAAAGTATGCAAATATTTCTCATTACTAGATGAATTTCCATTATTGTGACCAATTAAATAAGTGGGACACATACAACCACCTCTAAAGCATTGTTTTCCAGGCCCATTTCGACAATTCAGTGGCATTATTAGAAAGGTAATATAGTAGCACTCAATTCAATTAGATAGATACACACGTGTGTATGTAGGTGTGCACCTGCGCAACTCCTTTGATGATTTTACCTTTGTATCCACCTTCACACACATACATACATATGTATATACAGCGTGGCGACGAATAACTGTTACCCAGGTTTTTTTGAGAAATAGAAGAGTCCTTTATAGATTTTGCGAAAAAAGTACGTTATTGTTAATTTTCCACAGATTTTACTTTAGTTGTATTAATTAGTTTTTAAATTTTAATCCTTATTTACATTTGCCAGCAGTGTAAACTTTGAGAGAAAAGTTCATTTGGCACGCAGGTCCTCGTCAGTTAATTTGTTCCATATCTTCTGTAACCATAGGCTAATTTTCTCCATTTTGAGTCCCTTATACTCCCCTTTCTGTCCAAAATAAGGCCTCATACTCAAAAATCTAATAGACTCGGGACTGGTGACTAGGACGGCCATTCATTCGACCAACCTTATACAGTTTTTTCTTTTTTGTACTTTTTTTATACAAAGCCTAAGAAAAAATACACCTGAAAAAGACTTGCGTGCCAAATGAACTTTTCTCTCAAAGTTTACACTGCTGGCAAATGTAGATAAGGATTAAAATTTAAAAACTAACTAATACAACTAAAGTAAAATCTGTGAAAAATTAACAATAAAATACTTTTTTCGCTAAATTTATAAAGGACCCTTTTATTTCTCAAAAAAAACTGGGTAACAGTTATTCGTCGCCACGCTGTAGATGAATGCCTCTGTATGAGAATGTTGACATCAAACAGGAGCATCATTCGCAAATGAATTGAAATTTATGTCAATTTTCTTATGACATTTACCATCTACATAGTAATTTTATTTCATTAGGTATCGCATTACTTCGTCGTTTTATTGTACCTGTTGTAATTTTAAGTGCATATGCGTAAATGGAAATAATATATTTTTTTTATTGTTAGGCCGAGGATTCCTTACATATAAACATCAAACTAATTTTCACAAAGGTTAATACTAGTACGAGGTTCAGAGCTGGGAAAATTTAATTAAAGAAAAAAAAAACAACAGTGTATTCTTGTCATGGAAAATTAAGAATTAAAAACATATTCATAAAAGTACCTTCTTCAATTAAAACTGAAGGATAATTTGTTGAAATGGTTATAACGAACAACACCAGCTGACCCCACTTGACCTGTGAAGGGTGTATAGTTTTTAATCCTTTTGACTTTTTAGAAGTTTCTATTTCCATCACTGAAATTTGTTTTCTTAGACATTTTTCACATTGAAGTATCCTCTGATTTTTTAACTGTAACGCAAAAAAGACAAGTCTGCTACACCAAGGATGATCTATTGAAGCAGTCATCGGGTGCTACATAATTTATCTCAGGCGCATATCATTGAGGGACCGAACGAGGTACTTTGGCTGAAAGCTACTTAAGTCATATGTTCCTACATACTGTGATCTAGCCAGGCCTAATGAAGGCTTTACAATGACATATAATTTTACTTCAAATCAGCAAACTTTTCTTCTATGTAGAAGAACTGGATGAAGACAAAGATTTAAATAAAAGTAAATAAACCGTTGCACAGTGGTTCGGATCGCAAATCTAGCTGGACGAAACTATTTAAACAAATACTCGTTGATGGATCTTTACACCACTTCTTACCTAGGGGATTTCGAATCTGAAGTCACTTAACAAAAATTCAAAATGGGGGATCCAATATGGCGGACGAAAATTAAAAAAAAATCGGTAGATTTCTATGAAAGTGGGTATCTGGGGGTTTTCTGGGTCGGTGATTACATATCTAAAGTCATTTACCAAAAATTCAAAATGGCCGATCCAATATGGCGGACCAAAATTTAAAAAAATCGGTAGATTTCTATGTAACTGGGTATCTGGGGATTTTCTGGGTTGCTGATTACGAATCTAAAGTCATTTACTTAATTTACTTTATTTACTTCGGAACGAGCATTTTCATCAGATATTTCTTTCAATTTACTAATCACATAATCACGGACACCTTGTTGTCTTTTAGAAGTTTCTGCAACACCAAATGTCAAGCAACTCACTTCTTAAGATTTTATTTACCATGACTAAAATTTAAGATCACAAATAAATTTCAGAAAAAATTTTATAACAGCGCTTCGAGATTTGCATGCCTGTTGTATAATTTTTTAATTTCAGAAAGCAGAAAATTCGCGAGGAACTATTTTTTTTAACTCTTACATAACCAAAGTTTTTATAACTCCAAGTATTTTTCTATTTTAACACACAACCCCTCTCCCCCCCCCTCTCCACCGTGGATCAGCCACTGATCTTCTATTTATATTCAGATACATTCCTGATAATAATTACTTTTGAATTTTGAGATTTGATATAACGTCACTAAAATGTAAATATCTAAGCCAATTGGTTAGACTTGGTTATCGAACTTACCCTCTGCATTTGCGAAGGTGTAAAGAATAATATGCAAGTGGTTTTATAACGGCCTTCTTTTAACGGCCTTTACTTTTCCTACTCTTTAATTTATTTTTTTAATTAATCAAAACGACGATTTTTCAGAATAAATTTGCTTATACCAATGTGGACATAAATTGCGTTATGACCTCTGAATCTATAACGGAATAAGTGTAATTTTTTGTTTTTAAAGTCAGTTTGCAATTATGCAAATATTTGTGAGTGCAATTAGCAATCTTTTAAGTTAAATTTCAGCTTTTAAAATAGAGTTCTCAAATAGGCGGCGTTGACTTACCTTTTTTTGTTTGTTTTCATATGTTAATGCTTTAATAAATGCAATTTCTATTTGAATGTATTGTCAGCAATGTATTCCAAATACCATTAAGTATTTTAAAAACAAAAAAATTTTGACTTTCGTCCAGCTAGATCTTCTATCCGAACCACTGTGCGTTGTGGTGTAGTGGTTCGGAGTCGGCGTAAAACTGTACGTCCAAACCGGAGGAGAAGCTCGGCCAAACACTAACATATCGTCACTAGACACGAATAAAGGCGCGAGCTCATAAGTTGACGGCGAAAAAAAGCGCATAAAAAAACTTTAGCGTCAAAAACTCTTAACATACTTCGCCGAAGTTTTTCTTAAGCATCTTTTTTCGAAAACTTTTTTTACGCGCCATTTTTCGCCGTCAAAACACTATCGCGCCTTTATTCGTGTGTAGTGACGATATATATGTGTAAGCGACAATCTATTATAATTATTAAAGAAACCTAAAGATGAAGTCAAAGAGGAAAATAAATTTAATTACTTAATAAATGTTATGTTATGATATGTTATAACATGTTATGTTATGTTATATTATGTTATGTTATATTATCTTATGTTGTATTCTGTTATGTTTTGTTATGTTGTGTTTTGTTGTTATGTTATAGTATGTTATGTTATGTTATGTTCCCCAGTACGTAATGTGTTGTTATACTATGTTATTATATGTTGTGTTGTGTTATGTTACATTCAACGAATTTCACCTCAACTCACCACAGTTCTCTTCAAATCACCTAAACTCACCCCATCTCACCTCAACAAATCTCACATCGACTCCTAGCAGTTCACCTCAACTCACCTTAGCTTACCTCACCCCAACCCACCTCATTTCATCTAAACTTAGTACACCTCACTTCAACTCAACTTACCCCAACTAATGTTATTTCTCCTCAACTCACCATAACTTATCTAAACTCACCTCATCTTTGCTCAACTCACCTCAACTCTCCCCAATTTTAGTGGTTGAATTTAAAACGCTGTTCGAACACTAGTTAGTATAGTACCGAAGAACCTTGCAATTCGCTCGTCGTTTGCTGAGCTGGAATGAAATCCATCTGTTCAATAGGGCACCACAGGCTGTCAGTGGCGCTTAAACACTGTGCGATCTTTTAAAAGATATCCCTTTTTCGACAGCTCGTAAGTCCTGGTGGCCTGACACCCGTATAGATACATACATAAGTATGCAAATGACAGGAAGGTTAGGCATTCCCTACCCAATTTTGAGCGTACCAACACTGAACTTAGGGCCTAGTTTGTGACTTGGCTATCAGAGTAGATGCTTATCACCCTTTAGATGTGTGCATTTTGCTTCTTTAAAGGCAGTCACTGCTGTCTTAAAAGCACTATGGAAGTCTGAAGCCAAAACTTAATGACTGAAGATAATTTTTCTTTAAATCGGTTAATAAAGTTCGAAATAATGCACGCGAAAAACACGAAGAATTAAATACTAAACTGGGTCAATACATTTTTTGAATAAAAACATCGGAAACTTACCTTTGTGTGCAAGCCACCAGCAGGTCTACTTGGCCCCATTCTAAATGTCCAATAGGGTTGTATGCTGCAATACACCTCAATTTGAGCGCGAGCACCCCTTCCACCTTAATGGTTTACTATGCGTGTGACTTTGATCAATACGACGAGAAAGCCGGAAAGCTCAGCAACCACTCCCCCTATAATTAAGGGCAGCCAAGTCCGGCCATTTAACCTAACATCCAAGGAATGCAACAAATGTGTTTTTGCCTTTCGCGTTTACTCCCCTCCCTCCCTTCTTCCAAAGCCAATAGTAACTTCGCTTCGCTAACTAAACATTTTTTCTTTTCCTCCACTTTCCTTTGTAGACAAACCAAATATTGAGTATATTAAAAAATTTGCCCCAAAGCCAGAAGATTCGTGCCCTTAGCGCAAGCAATGAACCTCAGCGCATAAAGCAAAGGCAAAAGGGGGGTTGCTACATAGTACCAGCACCGACAAATCAAAGACTTACCCAAACATAGGAATTTTGCTGTTAAACGACGTATCAGCTGTGCAACAACAACAACAACAATGCCAACCTGCATGCCAACACCGGCAGCGGCAAACAAAATTTATCCACAATTTGCGTGCATCAGCAAAACTTTATGACATTTTGTGGTTTTGGTAGAGGGGGCAAAGTCGTCGGAATGGTGTTGGAGTTGGAGTTGGAGTTGGTGGCGCACAGCCAGGCAGTTTACTAATGGCATTTGGACGGCGATAGCAAGACATTGCGAGTGCCTTTGAGTCGCTTATCAGTGGAGTTGCGGGCACACAAGGAAAACGCATAAAATTCCAGTTAAACGCGGAAAATGCAACCGAAGTGTTGTAAATTTTTGTAGCGGCGAGGACGTGCAGCCTGTGATCTCAGCTGTTTTAAGAAGAGTGCCTAGTAGAAGCTATTTAAGTGAAGTTAAGTGACAGCTTTGAAGCAACAGCAACTGCCTTTCATGCCGTGACGTGTGGCCCCACTTTATAGGGGACTTTGCCAAAGCCGACTTCATTCGAGTTGTGAAGTAACCCGCCCCCAAAAAGGCGTTGCAAGTTGCTTACACTCGCCTTGCATATGAAAATAAATGCGCTGCCGTGCTGTGGGACAGACGGAAAGTCAACTCTTACAAAAGGCATTAAGCTCTAAAAAGAATACGGAAATGTGGTGGAAAAGGTTGGTGGGAAAGAAAGCATTAAAGAGGACTGCAGTTATGCTGAGCCAGGCGAGTTTGTAAAGGAAGTTGGGGGGGCAACTGCTGGTATTCCAATTTGAACGACAGCATTATCAATTTCTAATCTCCCTGCCGGCCGTGGCGCTATTATCCACCCAAGCAATCAGCAAAGTGGCAGTCGAAAAAAATTACCGTAATTTCGTAAAATATTTTTTCTACACAAATTGAAATTAAAATAACACACAGCGAAAGAGGCTGATGGCGAATTCTGAAGTACTTTGATTGCGAGTGCACGCGAATTTTTTACTCCACACTTTTGTATTATATATATATTTTGTAATATGTATTTGCCTTTCTTTTCTATGCAGAGACAATAGGGTGAAAATGGCTTTTTGTGTTCGCCTGATTGCCGCAATGTTTGGCTGAGGGCGTGGGCCTGCTCGAACCCACCCCATCCTATGTATAAATAGTTGGGCGCGTGTGCAAACCAAATAAAAATTGTGATAACAAATTTTCTCTTGTTCACTAAATAGTAAAAGCAAAATATTGCACTTATGTATGTACATATGTATGTACATGTTACGACGACCACGATGATGACAGCAACAACAATAAATACAAATACATATATGTAAATAGAAAAGTAATGAAATGTTATTTGTGCTATAACAGTAAATAAATAAGAATTATAATGTTACGGAAATTGGAAAAACAATGCATAATGACATCAAAACCGTTATCAGATGAAAGTCGTTTGAAGAATGCAAACTCTATGAAATGCATTAGGCAACATTTGGAAGTAAGCAACATGTTGGGTAACGTGGCGGCAACCTTTTTGGTAAGATATGTTGCTAAGTTGGTGGCAAAGCGATAAGGTCGGAAACGGGAATCAAATTTACGAACTGGCCAGCAGAGGCTGGACGCAAACAACCGTTCAAATGTAAATTTTTTTAATATTTACACTTTTCAAATTAATAGGTGCAATCCCGTATTCCTCGGACTCGGACTAGTAAATGTGTCAAAAAATAAAAATTCGCTCAGAGCGAGAGAGTAACATTGAAAAGTACGGGATCGCTTTCTAGTACAAAATGGTAACTTCTGTCAACTTCAACATAACCTCCAAATTTTGGTTGTAAATTTTTGCTTATTTTGTATGTAAACAGATCCAGCTCACACATGTAAAAAACCAAAAATACTTTCAAATTCATTAGAATCCACTTAAGCAAGTAATTAAATACTTTTCAACATGAATTAGCAGAGCGCACTTTTCTTTTGTTTACAATTTGGTTGCCAAACACACTTCAGCTGATCGTTTGACACATTTACCAGCAAAAAAATCTCGGACTAAAACTGGTAACTTCTGACAGAGAGAGAACCGTATTTACTCTCTGTTTTGTCCTCTTAATAGTCAGAGAACCGAGTACGGGATCGATTTCCAGTAAAATCTGACTGATTCTGACTATTTCTGACTAGTCCGGACTCGTACGGGATCGCAACTAATTTATTATTTTTTTTTATTTTTTGTAGAAATATTGGGGCATATTAATAGTCAAAAGGGAACGATGAGAGTGGCCATTGGACAAACCGTGGACCTTGGTAATATATTCCCGCGGAACCCAATTTTTTCAACATCAGCATGCATATTCCGCCGAGTTAATAGCTTTGGTGAAAGTAGGAGCCGCACTGGCTTGGTCCACAGGAGGGCGCAGCGAGAAGTGGCGACTAAAATAGCTCGCTAATCACTCCGGATCCGATGAAGCGTGATCACCCAAAGAGGTTTAAACTCTGCCGTCGCGCTTAGTCGAATCGCTCAGTGGCCTCACGGTTGACCAAAGCTTACTCACACCTGAGGTTGACTTGCAAGTCTTGAGATGCTTTTCCCACCTCTTCTGCTAGCGGCGGCGAATAGGTGGGGTATGGTTGTGTCTGTGATATGTCTGTCTATGGCTGTGCTGTGTTGGGGGTGTTCGAGTTAGTGTTACGTTTCTCAGATGAACTCTGCTTTGCCGTGGAGGCAGTTCCATTGGTGAAGCATGACATGGTCCCCTGCCGGTGAGTTCTAAGACCTCATCAGGTTCTAAGGTGGCTCCAGCCGTTGCAGGTATTGCACCTGACTGAGGTGGAGTTTGGGTGTGATAGTGTCTGGCAAATATAGGCTTCTGGCCCAGAGTTTGACTCGATGCCAGCTCTGAGCAAAAGAATGCGGAGCTGATGTTGCTCCATCGACGCAACGAGCAACGTTTAAGAGATTTCGAAGACCTAAACCGGGTTACATCGGCGAAACAACAGCCCTTGGTCGGATAGAGATTCAAGTAGCACAAAAGTCAAAAATACACCAAAATATTTTGTGTATTTTTTACATCGGCGTGATATACATTTTCAATATAAAAAATATGCTATTTCTAAGCGCAGTTTTTGAACAGTTTATTTCGATTCAGTGTAAAGGTTATACCGCTTTTTCGTGCATTATTTACACCTACCGTCAATTTTTTTTACTGATTTTCGGCATATATATTATATAATATATAATATAAACTCCGTTAGTGTAAAGTACGTATTGATATTGGCTCAAATCATACACCATAATGGTAAAGAATTTACATCATATTCTAGCATAAATATATTTTCATGAGTGTGAAGAGTACAAAAGGATTTGAGGAATAAAATTTACTACTAATCAAATTTAAAATTAACTCAGACATAAAATTTACACCGAAGCTCTTTTTTAATCTGCGCGACTTGGAATTCTTTTTATAAATCTCAGCATTCCTTTTCGTAATATGCAGGCAAGAAAATCGCGAATATATATGAATGTGAGTTCCTAATTTAAAAACGAGGTACATTCTGTCGAGTGAATTTCGGTACTACCCCCTCTAAAACTCGAGCGCCTCAAAATTTATAATGATTTGAAGATTTTGAAATAAATCTGGAAAAACTTATATTTTGAAAGCAATGAATTTATTAAATTATTAAATTATTAAGAGATGCGCTGTTTAAAAAAGGTTCGAAAATACACATAAAGTGGCATAGTTGTGCCAATGTACATAATGAAATTGTTAAATTAGTTAAATAATAGTCATACAGCTTTAATATGGCGTCCAGTTGAGTTTCAGTATTAGGCTAAGTTTACAACCTAACGTATTAGCGTAGCGAGAATACATAAAAAATCGCTTCTAACCAACATTTACACAGTCTTTGGTGTTTATCGCTGTGCAAGCAAATAAAAATTATGCAGTTTGTTAAAAAAAGCTTTTTCTCATACTTAAACCCCAAATAAATAAAAAATATACATATGTACATATTTATATAATAAATTAAACATCTCTTCTACTGCTATTATATACAATACAATATGCTTAAGTTTCGGTATAAATTGTCAAAGGGTTGTGGAAACAAAAAATATATATTAGGGGAATCCCTACGTAGCAATGTATCACACGTTTTGTTGCTTTCCCAACAACAAAATATGTGCTAGATTGGTACGTAGCAACTTTAAATCTAAAATGCTACTCATCGCAAACTCCCCTATTATAAAAAATTAGTCGTGTATAATTTTGCTACAATTTAAACACTAGCTACGTTTTAATCGCCAGCGATTATGCTGGCGAAGAAGTTTCTTTGGATTGAGCGATTTCCATTGCATCGCGTAACGCTATTACTCTAGGCTGTGAACTTAGCCTTACTTTTATAATACTTTGAAAATATGGTCGTCGTTGAAAACTTACACAGATTCTTGAGTTTGGTACAAAAATATTTACCAAGCCAAAAACGGTGTATTTATTTTGCCCTAGACACAATTCAGTTAGAGAATTTGGTATAAAAAATGCTTCTTGTCAAATGAACACAGTTGACAGAAATTTAAGCGCCTACCACACGTCCATTATTCGAACGCAAACGCGAACGTATACATTTCAACATGTTTTGTTAACGTTCGCGTACGAAAAGAAGAAATCAAATCAGCGTTCGCCTATGTTACGTAGAAAAAATTCTCGCTGTTGTTCGTACTCATATCTATATATATAAAATTAAGTGGCAAAACTTCCTGTTCGCATACTCCTCCTAGACGGCTTGCCCGATATCAAAGAAATTTTCAGGGGTGATTGGGGTCTGTGTGGAGGGTGCACATAAGAAATTTCATGTGTGTATCTTTGCACGTTTTGCAAAAACAAAAAAAAAAAATTAATTCTGTTTGGCTTTACGTGTTTTTTTCGGATTTCTATCATTCCTAGACGGCTTGCCCGATTTCAATGAAATTTTCAGGGGTGATTGGGGTCTGTGTGGAGGGTGCACATAATATGAAATTTTCAGAAGTGATTGGGGTCTGTGTTGAGGGTGCACATAAGAGATTTCTATCATTCCTAGACGGCTTGCCCGATTTCAATGAAATTTTCAGGGGCGATTGGGGTCTGTGTGGAGGGTGCACATAAAATGAAATTTTCAGAAGTGATTGGGGTCTGTGTGGAGGGTGCACATAAGAAATTTAATGTGTGTATCATTGCACGTTTTGCAATTAATTCTGTTTGGCTTTACGTGTTTTTTTGGATTTTTATTATACTAATAAATAAACAGAAACAGCTGGCGAATGTTTACAATTATTAAAAAACATTGACAACAATTTAATTTCTAATCTTATAACTGGAGTCTACTATCGCACCCTTTCCTCAAACGTGTATTAATTCAATATTCAAATAACGTATATTTTTATAATTTGAAAAAATCTCCCTACTATACAAATATGTACAGCAATATTAACTAACTAGCGAATACCCGGCGTGCTTCGCTGCGCCTTAAAAGTAATTTTGTTTTGTTACTCCCTCTCACAACATTTGAAAATATTAGTTAATATTGCTGTACATATTTGTATAGTAGGGAGATTTTTTCAAATTATATAAATATACGTTATTTGAATATTGAATCAATACACGTTTGAGGGATGGGTGCGATAGTAGACTCCAGTTATAAGATTATAAATTAAATTTCCTTCGAAAATATATTAACTCAAAAAAAAAAAATAAACAATGCTTCATAGATCGATTTTTTTTAAATCTAACTTCATAAAGTTCTTTAAAAATATTTTGTAAATGAGGCCATAAAAGCTTAGGGGGAGAGTTACAACACAAAAATACATTTAAGGCGCAGCGAAGCACGCCGGGTAATTGCTAGTATACTATGCAACTTATAGCTGCATTTGTGAAGGCATGATGTTGAATCATTAGTACCCAAACAAACTTTAAGCGTGTAGGGGCGCCTTATTGATGCATATTTCACCACTGGTGTATTAAATATACCAACCAGTGCTACCACTCGACAATATTTTTAGGAACCAAAAATCCTACCGAATCAGTTTCCAAACTACCAATTTTTTTTAATCATCAGATATTTATATTTTATTTCGTTTCTGATTTTATTTCATGTAAAAGTATGAATCTATTAATCTATCTATTAATTCAATTTATATCAATTATTTTATGTCTAAAATGTAAAAAAAAAATACAATCGATATAAACATTTTATATTTGGTAACAAATAAAATGTATTACTGTGCTCGCGCAATTTTATTTTTATTTATTTGTTTTCATTTAACCATAATGCAACAAAATTACGGAATGTCAGCAACATAATCTTAATATCATATGTATTTGCTGCGAAATTTTAATCGCATTTTATGTTTAAAAATTGTTCACAAATACTCAGGGTTTGCCACACTTCATCAAATTAAATAAATCGCCCATTTTTATCAAAAAATACAAAAATATGTAAAAGAAGCAAATCAAAGTAGCTGTGCCTAATCTGTCTAATGTTGGAGCAACAGTTGAATTTTTCACCGCATCACGTGAAAATTATGTGTTTCTTGTAATTTGCTTTTGTAATTTTTTACTTATATTCGGCTAACACTACCTTGTGTAAATGCGGCTATCTGTAAAGAAACAAAGCTACTGTGTGGTGTATTCAATATTCATTTTTTGGTGAATTCTTTGGTCCACTGTCAATTGCTCTCAGAATTTGTGATGTGCTGAGTCGCTACTTTTAAGTATTGATCGATACTCGGTACCGATTTAAAAAGTATCAAATACTTTCGATGCTCGGTACTAAAATCTTGGAATTTCTAATAAAAGCGCGCAACAGCCAAAGATATGAGTTATATGTACACATACATATAGTGTCAGTATTAAAAATAAATAATATTGCCACCAGAAATATTGCAATTGGAAAGACGGTTGCGATAAGTAAAAGAAGGCGAGAGTGTGTTTTGCGACATCAGTATCAGGGCGAATTTAATAAGGTGGTGTTACCGGCGTATCTGAATTTTTCGCCGTGGGGGACATTACATCAAAATTACGTTTTTGTTGTAGTTCATACTAATGACAGTATGAATATCTGCGTATAATTTGTAAGTGTAATTTTTTACTTATATACGGCTAACACCACCTTATTAAATTCGCCTTGCACACATTACACTTGCTTCACTTAACTACATACATACAAACACATTGCTCATCTCTTGAGAAAGGACCGTCTTATTTGTACATTTTGGGTTTTTAGGCGATGTCTTATAAAATATCAATAATTTTTACCCCCAAAAAGTAGCGTATGTCGAGATAGGTCCTTTTCCCTTTAAAGCCACATTTCATTGGGTTTCCAAACAATATTTTAACGTTTAACTAGCCAAAGATGTAGTTCAAGATGCCCCTATAATAGAATCTTAATTTAAATATAAAACAATTTCAAAGGTAACTGATTTTTTTTTTTAATTCAAAGTCAAACCATCTAAAGTGACTTAAGCTACTTGAATTGAACGGCACAGATATAATGACGAAAGTTTAGTGTGTCGAATCGGTATCGGGTACCGAAAAGGAAGTATTGGGTACTTGAAAATTGGGTACCGAGAATTCAGCACATCACTACTCAGAATGTCGCCTGAATAATTTTAATGACATTTGTTAACGTGGAGCTATTTGTGAACCAAATGAAAAAAGTGGCGCATTTTAGGAGCAGGTGTAGTTTTCGTACTAATCTCAATGAATAAATAGTACCAAAATGTTAAAGGTAGAATTTTGATTTGAAAGAAATACTGGTGGAATAACAAATACACCAAAACGTTCTTTTTTTATTCAATCTAATCAGATTTGTACCAAAATCCATAAATTTACACCAATTTATACACCAGTGTGCTACTTGAGGACCCGAATCATTCCGATGCGGCTGTTGTGGAAATGCAGAACTTTATTAATTTCTACTTTTCATATTTGGTACGAAACGAAATTCTGAATTGTAATTTTGAAAGTATCTAAACGAGAACGTGAATGGTAATATTAGTGTTGAGCGTTGTGGTTATTGCAATTTTTTTATCACCGGTGGGTGAAATATTCCTCATCGCTATTTATATTGAAAAAATCTTTGGAAATGCAGTTTACCCAACGACGATTCTGCAGAAAATGAAGTAATTGAATAACTCGGGGGCAATTTTACGTAAATTTCATGTGTTGAAACTAAAAATTTCTATTGTGGACCTCCATTTTAGTGCTACTGATCTCATTTTATATAGATCTATTTTCCCTAATATAAACTGATCTATCTTCTGTATTAATTTTTTGTCTTTTTTGTCTTCATATTTGAATATACATCTCGCGACAAAATTATACGGTTACCCGGGTTAGGCTATTTCTGTTATATTTTTTTAAATTAAAATTATTTTTTTTTATAAAATTTTAGGTCATTGTCTAACAAAACGAAATAAATCACAAATTCAAAGATTCAAAAAATCAACAAATTTTATCAAAATTTCACAGTTTTTATTCAGAATTTGTACAATTTTTTTTTGTTAAGCATTTTTTAATGCCATTAATTCAGTAAAAGGTGCAAGTTTTAAATGTCTAAAAAATACCATTGATTTTTTTTTTTTTGACGGTGGTGCGCATCTTCTTCCCTATAAGCAATGTTGGCATTTTATTTTATATGAAAAAATTTAATTTATCGCTCAAACTGGGTGACCGTAGAATTTTATCGCGTGGTGTACCTTTAAAAATGAGCAATACAATTTAAGATTTTATTTGTGTATACTTAAGTTAAACTGTAAACTTAATGAAACTTAGTTTAACTTAGTGGGACTTTCTGACAAAACTGGCTATGACTTTATGGGCAGTTGGGAGATCTCAAAAATAAGTTACGTTAAATTAAGTTTACACCAACTGAAGCTGTACAATGAACTGAAAGATAAACTCACTGTAGTAGACAAAAAATAGTGTATGTTTGGTTGAAGGAAAACGGGAGGTAATGTATTGACGGAAATGGTGAAAAGTACAATTAAGCTCAAAAAGTTACAGTTTTTTTCGTTAAGTTAGTACAATTTAAAAATCTCAAATAGCAACACTGGTCACAACCTCAAGGAAGGCGTTGTGAAATGAGCACTGGTCGTACATGGCGTATGAGCAATCTAACCATGTGCTTGCAATGAGTGCCTGCCATTTTTTTTTTCAAGGTGTGCAAAGTATTTCACGTTATTTTTTCAAGCAAATTTTTTATAATAAAATACATGAATACATACTAGAATAAAAACCATACAAATTATATATTTGTCAATGTTATTGTGGCTTATTAAATAAAAAATTAAAAATATTAAATGTAAATTATAGTTTCATATTTGTATAAAAAGTTCAAACTTTTTAACCAGAATTTTTAGAAATTTTACTAAAAAAATTTTATTTCAAAAAAAGGTTTTTATGTTTCTACTTATCGTTTAGATAGTCCAGATTACGCTGAATGGATACAAATCTATTGTAAATAGTCACCCAAATTTCTCTACCACTGATTATTCTAATTCCCCTGAGGAGTATGAATGTGCTAGATGAACTTATCTGCCAGCAATCAAAAAAAATATATACATATGTATGTGTGTATGTGATATTTGAGTTTGAATATAATTTTATTTTTATCGCTCAAATGAAATGTTCGTAATCGAGTTTTGGTGTCTTTGACCAAAAGGCACTGGCTAGGACCTGGCTGCACATGCAGCTTAGCTTGTTGCCCCAACTGGCTATCCGATGTAGACACAGAGTTAGCAATGGGGCAAATAGACACACACCAGCCAATATACAAAACTGTTTGATATGTGCTCACCATCTGACCCAGCCGAAGATTTGATTATTTAGGCAGCCACCCAATATACATACATACATATATATGTACATACATATGTTTGTACATCTGTATATGCGTGTTTACTTATGTACACATATGTTTTCATATAGCTGCATTTAAACTGGTTTACGAGCGTTAACTTTTTCGACAGTATCTAGGGATACTCGATTGTTGTTGCGGCTTCATCCTCCTTCCCCAGCAGTCACTCGTCCACTTTTACGACACATTCCAATGTTGGTAGATAAAAAAAAATGTTTTCCACATGTTTAGAAATATAAAAAAATATTCTAATAAGTACTGGGGCATCCTCGTGCGTATAGTATATGTATGTATGTATGTAGCTATGTTTACACTTGAGCATGCCAACAAAGCAAACAAGAAAGGAAAATCAGAAGAGTAAAAAGCATTGAATGGAAATGAAGCTGAATTGGCATTCGAGCTGTTGGCGGTAAAAATGAGAAGGCCTAAAATAACCAGAGTTGTTTGTGTGCATACAATAAATCATACAGTACCAGGTTGACCAAGCTTTGCTAGGAGTGAATATAATTTTTATAAGGATTTGGATAACTTTAATTGATGTGTAAATACTTTTTTTATGTAATGTTAATGGAATTTATTATTTAAAATAACGATGTATGTATGTACGTTAGACAACGTAAAAAAACAATACAAATCCTGCAATGCGACCACCATCGGACCCAGATTTTAGTGTTTGCTATAGTACTTATCCTCCACGAATCTCCTCTCTCTACGACAATTCTAAAGACTGGTTTTCACTATGTCATATTTTGACGCCAAAATTTGGCGACACATTTTGGCGCAACTTTATCTCCTTTTTCTATACCTTTACCAATGATATTACGGGCCAAAAACTGGCAGATAGCCGATTTAGCAGCACATGTACACGACCAAAGATCTTTCCTGATCAAAATCAAACGATAAATCCCATTTTAATCCCATTTGACAATGTGTTTTCACTTATTTGACGACAAATGCCACTGAATTTGACATAGTGAAAACCAGCCTTAAGAGGTCACGCATCGAGTGCGTGAGTGTGGTGAATATAATTATCCACGCTTAATCAAAACACTCGAAACTATAATAATACATTGATTACATGTCATTTAAGTATTATACATGCACAGATTCTTTAAATTCCGAATTTATCCTTTTTTAATCGTTTGACCTGTTTGGGTCAAATCTAGTAATTATCCAATACCCAGGAATCTGAGCATGCATTATAGCGTATGGGACGCTCAAGGATGAAACTGATCTGGCGTTCTCTATGCAAACACACGCAGTCTACTCAACTGTCAGTTTCATCCTTGAGCGGAACGCACGTAACGTGCTCTATCTGGCAGGGCTATAAGTATGTACTACTAAGGGCCAGTTTTTCAGTGCCAGTTTAAACTTAGATTAAGTAAACTGATTTTAAATTGAACAGCAGTTTAAACCAACCAGATCGGGCGTTTAAACTGAGTTTAAACTAGGGCCGTGCACTGAAAAACTAACCCTAAGATGCATATTTGTAATACAAAAAAGTGGCAACCCTTATTGAAAATATTTTTGGAATTTAGTTTACGTTAAATTTTGTAGAATCGAAAATAAGTGGCAACCGTACACTAATATTTTAAGGGATAGCACTTATTAAGTAAATAGGCAAATAATTGTTTAAGAGCCTTCCTACAATATCCAGGAATAGGAATATTGTATCTTTATTTTCTAAACAAAAAATTTAACAAATATACAATTCAAAATAGATGGTAACCCGAATTCGAAAATATTTCTGAATTGGGGATTTTTAAAATACTTTAAAAATTTGATACCCATATCAAATCATCCGTTCCGAAAAATCTATGGATATAGGTATGGCATGTTTTACAATTTAAAATTTGAATTATCAAAATCTACGTTTTGGGAGATTTTGTAATACAAATAATAAGCAGACGACTAAAATTCCAAAAATGGCGAAGATATGTGCCTTTCCATCTGTATTTTGGTATCCAGCTGTATGAATTGATCAAACATTGATTGCGTTTGCCCACAGAATTGAAATTTTTAAATGATTCTCTATATCGTCACTGAAATGCAAAAAGTCGTAGCTTATAAAAAATTCAAAACTCACTTTTCGATTGCTATGATGGATTTCATCAAATTACAACTCCTCACATCGTTTTATGAAAAATATAAAATTAATCACTTTTTCCACTGAAATAGTGGCCACGATGTTACGTTATTTTGCATTTCAGGTGACGATATTATTAAACATGCGATATATGTATTTATAAGATATGTATTTACATTTCGCTTATTTACGTCAATAGGTACAGTCATAAAAACCAAAAACATACATACATATCGATACCCGAGGGGAAGATCGACCTATCTCGGCACCCAGTTCTCATAAAACTTTTCAAGAACGCCCTACTTCAGAATTCTCAGCACATTTTCAATGCAATTTTAGCTTATAAAGGGCGTTTTTGAACCGAATTCTGAGATAAGGCAAAAATTGTTTTTCAATAAAATTCTGATATAGCGCCTTCTGTTTCCTGAGAGGGCGTTTTCGAACTGGCTGCCGAGATAGGTCGATCTTCCACTCAGGTGACGATATACTCCCAGCAAAAGGTTGAACGATCTTTGCTCGGAGTGCATATAATTTCTAAAGTTTATAAGGTCTGGGTATCAAATCATGATACATATAATTGCTAGTGGAAATGTGTTCCACAGGGCAACACTAGTTTTGGAGCGACAAATGTTAAAGCTATTGTTGATACTTTCTTTCAATCACCCCAGATTTTGAGAAACATGTGGTCCAAGTGTCAATATTTGATAAGCTCGTATAGCGTCGGATTAAAGTATTTACGCTACAACCCTTACAACGAAAAACGCAGAAAAGGCTTTACATTAACTTGCCTAAAGAGAAAGTGCGGATTGTCACAGGCATGCTCCCGGGACACTGTACATTAAGAGGACATCTGCATGAGTTAGGAATGTGGTCAAATAACTTCCTTCGCTTTTATGACTCGAATAAGGAGACACAACTGAATGAGTAGCAAGAGAACAAAAATATATCGTCTCTGCCAGGTGTATAAATGAGTGGAGGGCACAATAGATCTTAGGGTCACTGTGCACACCTCTATCTATATATCTAGGATCATAACTCAAAGCTCATCTTTTAAGCAAAAATATGTGTATGTTAAAATTTTTTTATTGCTAATTTTTCTTTGCTTCATACTTTGTTACGCATTATGTAATAGAGAACGATATATCAGGCCACGAGAGCAGAAGTGGCCCAATCCAATATATATATTTTTTTTGTGTAAACTTCTTAAAATAGTTCCAAATGTGATAAATTTTAAAATAAAGGTCGCTTTATCGTTATTTTGATGGTGCGCTATGTAGCTTTGCAACTTAAGCTCTGATTATGCATACTTCGCATAACTTCGCACAACCATTTGTACCAGTGCAATAAAATTATAACTTAAGAAACTGTGAAGCAAAATCTAAACTAAACAGTCTGCTAAGTTTTTAAAAGTTCTGCTAATTTCTGGGTAATGGAATACATACAAAATACATACAAATATCATACGAAATTACAGTTTGAAGTAGAGCTCTCGATTTTGTTCGCACATTTTCAAACAGCCCGGGTATATGAGCAGCGAGTACTCGCACACTTGTTCAATGCTCATTACTAGAAAATTTTCGAGCATGAGCTCGAGCAATTCGAGTTTTTGCGAGTAATTTGAGCCAAGGCGAATTTATATATTAATATATATTAATTCGCCTTGATTTGAGCAATGTTTTTTTTTATTATATTGGCATTTTTGGTAGCAACTTTTTAAATTTTTCAAATTATTGATATATATTGCAAAGATTGTTACATTGGTATTTAATAATATAATTTATTTAACATGAATTAGAAAGCAGCTGCTGACAAATACAATTTACAAATTTTCTTTTGTTTATAAAATTGTTCAAAAACTCGAAAATTTTGAACAAACATTTGAGCAGTTGAGCAATGAACGAGTTTCGAGCGAGTATCGAGCTACTCGCATTGCTCGATACCCGGGTATCTAGAGCTCTAAGTTTGAAGGTTATGCGAAGTTGTGCGAAGTTATGCGAAGTATGCATAATCAGACCATTAAAAGTAGCAAACAAGCGACTTTTAATTTAAAATTTATCACATTTGAAATTATTTTAAGTAGGTAAGTACAATTTAAGCCACTTCTACTCTTATGGCCTCATATGTAACTAGAAATATAAAATTATAACATAGATATAATAAAACCGAGTGCCACGAAGCAAGATATAATGCGTAAGATCTTACAGTCATTTTATTAATTTCCGTTAAGGCTGCTCATAACTGAGCAATTGTTTTCGACCTGAGCATCCTGCGCCACACAGTACGATATCAGCGTAAATTAAATGCTCTCTACTGCTTACCAAAGTCTTTATATTATCCAGTGTAGCCATAACAGCACGCTTAAAAATGTCATTGTCAAAGCACACCTTTCCACAAGCGCAAAGTGGCGATTCTGCCAGAATATCAGTCAACAACCACGGTATGGTGGCTGCTGAGTAAGGCAGTTTGTATTGGCAAACTGCGCGCGCTGCCAAAAGCCATAATGATGGCGTACTGTGTTTACTGTTCTCTTCACTTAAATGATGTTCCACCTTCATTCCAAATTTATTACCCCACACATCTAGTACGACAATGCGCATGTGATTGAAATCAGAGGGCAGGGAAGTAAGCAGATTCGAAGCGATGTATAAGTTGCGCAGATTGCGTAGGCGCCGAAAACCGAATGGCACCCGCGGAATTTTATTGTTACTCATCTTCAGCCCGACCAGCTGCTCTAGTCGGATTAGGTCAAGTGGGAAGTAACTCATTTCATTAGCCGATAAATCTAATTCACGCAGCGATTTGCGGATCTGTTTGCCGCGTAACCACTCCCAATCGTTTGCTGTACCTAGCTGATTGTTGTTGACTGTAAAGCAGACCAATGAAAGTCGGCCCATCTCCCGTGGTATCTGGGTGATTAATGGTTACATTTTACATGAGAATTACATACATATGTATGTATATAAATTCTTCCTAATACTTACTCTGGAAATTTGATTATCACTTAAATCAAGCACAGTCAAATTTCGTAGAGAGTAAATATCGAAACTGATTTTCAATAATTGTATGTTCGAAATTTTTAACGACTTCAAGGAGCGCGGGAACCCCTTCACAGGATAATCGCCACGTCGCAGTACTGTCATTTTCTCTTGTGGCTTCGAACGTTGTGGTATGGCGGTAGCAGCCGCAATGTTCAGTCTTAAATTTATGGAATCTTTACCCTCCAAGCCCAGCTTGATTGTTTGCAGGAAGCCCTTCAACTGTATTGGATCACAGTTAATCATAAGATTTAATGGTGGTTCTTTGAAGCTTATGGTGACTTTGCCGTCACGCAGGAACTTCGAGAATATCTTCTCAACATTATTGGTCACTTTGAAACGTTCGCCCGCTTGATTTTGTGATGTAAAGAGCATAATTTCCAAAGGTTTGGTGATATTGCCGTCGGCATCCTTGGCGGAATTGTTATAACCCACTGCCAGTGTCGATTTAACATAGCGTGGCGTGCGATTACGCTGCGTCTGTCGATCTTGTACCACGGTTTCACAAAGGATTTTCATGTTAGAATAGAATTTACATTGGAAATTGTTTATAAATTAATTAGCATTTTTAGCGAAACTCTGATATTTTAGGTTCAACTTATTTACATACTTTTGTTGTCCAAATGTCACTCAATATTTACATTGGCTCTCAAATTGTGGTGTTGCAAAAAACCCAAAATGGACTCTCAATCGGTTAGGGACATTGTTGCCGTTTTACTCTATTCGTACCCAAGTAGATTTTCAGCCTCATTGCGAGAGTCATGCCGAATGCAAGTCGTTTTCGAGAGTCGAATCGTATCGAAAATTTAGCGTCATTGCCTAAAATTTCCACTCGACTAGTGTATTAAAACGGAAGAACTTGGCAGCACTGCATAGTATTCGACAATTTTCGTCGTTTACTTATTTCAGCACGACAGTAGACAATGCTAATGTTGTCGAGTCGTACAATTCAGCCTAATTTACGCAATGAGGCTGTTTTGTTCCATGAATTTTGTGTCGATACTTTTTTTGTGTTCAGTTCAAATTCAGAAGCCTTTCTAAACATAAATATATTACATATAAATATGTCTATCTTTCCGTAAATTTGTCTTCAATAAATTAGCGACAAAGATAAATATTAATTGCAGACAGTATTGAAGGTTTTGGGGTGGAATTAGTAAAACAAAATAATGTATTGAACAAAACTCTATATAATCAATTAATTTCATTTATCTTTAATTGGTTTCGTTTGGCACATAGCTCCGCTGCTGGTGCTGGTACGACACACAATAATACGACAGTATACAACACCTTGTGAACTCCCTAAAACTAATTAGTGGCCTTTAAAAGCCAGTTTTTTCAGATCACGGCCGTGGTTTAAACTAAGCTTAAACGTCCGATCTCGCTGGTTTAAACTAAGTTCAGCCAATTAAATGTTAATTTAAACTCAATTTACTTAATCTAAGTTTAAACTGGTACTGATAACTGGTCTTAAATGTGATTTTTTAAGAATAATACGAATTACACATGTAAATGCGAGATCTAAATTGAATGTTTAAAATAAGCAAAAAAAAAAATTATATGTATTAAATGTATCACAAAAAAAATGGATACTTTTGTATACTCTTTAGGCTACTATTTGGATACGTTTCTTTGGGAGGTTGTGGCAACACTGGTTAGGGACCAAACTGCACCCGGAATCGGAAGAATTGTACACAAACAATCATTTGAAATAGAAATATTCAAAATGAAACTGGTTTTTTTAATTTTGTAACCTATAACGCTTTATGCATCTGAAAATTCAAAACTAAAACCCAAGAAAATACTTTTTTTGTACGAATTTCAGAGAAACTTTCCTATAAGCCTAGGGCCCCTAGGGAGCCCTTAGAAAAATGGCGGTCAGGAGCTGCACTTTTGTGAATGGCGGTTCATACCCTCTATAAAATGGTGGTAGGAGGTGCCACGATCCCTCCCCCTTAGCCCATCGCCATATAGGAAATGTATAGTTCCGAGCTCCACGTAAAAAACCATGTACATTTTATTAATTTACTAAGAAATATTTCCATATCCGCTCAGTCGAAGGTATTACATTTAGCTCCAATATTTCTTTCCATACATATGCCATGCATGCCTTCGGCCAAATTAAAATCCTGCTAATTGAGTTGACACAAATCTATTTTCCGAAATTTATTTAACTACAACATAAATAATACAATTTGTTATAGTAAATTTATGTTCTCATACGCGTGTTTATATGTAAGTATGTACATACATAGAGCACTATCGCAACTTGAAATTCTGCAACTCCAAGAAATGCACATATGTGGTTTCTTTAAATTTAAATCTATATTTTAAATTGTGTATATACGTATGTAAATACATATATGCGAATCGCTTATGCGACTGTTTCCTCTTCAAAACAATTTATTGTGCGTTGAAAACAACATGCACTGAGCATTGGTATTATTTATTGTTTTCGAGAATTATTCTATCAACAAAATATAAGTACGTACCAGCATTCTTCAACATTTCGGTGTTTCACAACCCAAAATAAACTTATTCCAAAATATTACGTACAAGCGTTTGCAGTTAGTACGTATTGTGCCTTATGAGTTTAAACAGATATAAATGCTTAATTTAGCTACCAGTGCACACCTTCTCAGTGCTAATAGCATAATCAAATATTGACAATAAATAAAAACGACACGAAGGAGATCGAGTAGTACAGTAGTATGTAGGGAGCAAACAAGGAAAACTTTCAGGCAGCGATAGGCATTTATGTAAATAGCGCTTCGACATGAAGTAATTTTCGTTGATAAATATATACCACCCTTTTTTATATCCGGATACCGGACTGAAGTTGCAAAGATCACAATACCGCTTTATCTTGTACACTTTCGTTTTTTTCTAGATCACTTCCGAACCCCAATGGAACAGCTCCTAATCTTCTATTCTATGTTGTTGTAAGTCGAACCCATCACAACTTGCAGAGGCAGAAAAGCAAAGGTATGAATGCTCCAATGGCTATGAAAACCGGCAGCATAACTGATGAATCATCCATGGAATAAGGATTCGGTTGTCTCGGACCACTAACTTTCCGCGTTGATGGCACGGATTCAACTTCGATATCCTTCTCTTCGTCTTCGTCCAGCGTGGCATCATTCACCGGCGAGGAAGCAGCATTTCTAATTCGCTGTTGATGCTCTTGTGTTTGTTCAGCAGCTCCTTCGCTGCTACCACTATCAGCAGAGATGCGATCATTGAAAACTGCCATGTCGGCATCCATTGGGAGAATATCATCGGATGTTGGCGGCAAGCGTGGTATATTCGCCACGTCACCTTTGAGCAAGGCAAAGGCATTAATTTTAGGATTATCGTAAGGGCCCTTAATAAAATCTAAACGAACGACACCATTGCGGATATCGGACTGTTCATCTTTGTAGAAGAGGCGATCGTTGGATACCCTAAAATGAACGTACCCTTCGTGAGCAGTCCCACGGCCGACTTGATGAAAAATATCAAGCTCCTTTACAACTGCATGCTTGTTGTTTAAAATCACGTCGAATACCTGCAATTATATTTAAATTGATAAATTAAACTGGGCATTAGAATTGTTCGAAACGAATGCAAATACCTATAAATGCAGTAAGTGAACCACCCCTCTGATGGTAATTCAGTTTTT
>NW_023458560.1:78845271-78864279 GCF_013731165.1 Rhagoletis pomonella | reverse complement strand
CCCCCTCCCCCATTGCCTCTTCATTCAATTCATTCAGTTAATCAGTTCGCAACGAAACCAATCCAAGGTGGTGGAGGCCAGGGTCTCCCCAGCACCGGCACTCATTTGACATTGCCCGAGCGTGGCGCCGTTGGCACATGCAAATGTCGGCAACGACGCATCATCAACAAATCGTGTTTAAAGTATCGCAAACAATGCCATTGCGGAATTTTCGAAAGTTGTTGCTGCAAAAAAGTAAAAAAAAAAACAAAAATTAAAATAAAATAAAATCGCGCACACATCACAGAATGAGAATTAATTTAATTCAATTAGAATATTTTTCGCTTTTCTATTTTGCTCAACATATTCTCAACAAGTGGAGATGTTCCGCTTGCAGCCGAGTACAGCTGCACTCAGGTTTCATTAGAATATTCTTAGAATGGAGAAGAAAAGGTAGTAAGAGGAATAAGAATGGAAAGCACCATCCGAGCTACATATATAAGGACATATGTACATATGTATGTATGTATGTAAGTGATTCACGTCATGTGAAAGACCTGCTTTTTCATTTGGTTAGGAGTAATGGGCTTAGTACTCGTACTCGCATTTGTCGACACCAATTTAAAATGCGTGTGCCATTATTCATATTATTACAATATGACAACAACAACAATAGCAATCACTACAGCTTCATATTCATGCCTTCTGCTCGGCTATTCCACTAAATTGCTAAACCAATCTACAGAAATATATATATTTTTCTACATATATTAAATTATTGAAATTGGCCTGTTTTTTTCTATGTTTGTCGTCACGTATCGTACTATTTACTGCCCCAGTCTTTTTTTGTAAATGTTTACTGCGCAATCTTTGGGCGTATGGCCGCTGCATTCTTGGTGTTGCTATTTTTAGTCACATACCTTAAATTGCTTAATCTTGTAAATTTGTAAATTTTATATAGGCAAATATAACAATTTATTGTTAGTCACTTTATTTTCCCTTCATATATATACCTATATACATACTGATTCATACTTTTCTAAAGCTCTGCATATCTTTCAAAAATAGCTTAGAATTGTCCTCTATTTATCAATTTATTTTCAGTTCATTTTATTATGAATGTTTGTTGTTTGTTGCTTGTTTAACACGTTGCTTAGAGCAGTTTTGTAAAAGTAATAATTTATGGGCATGTTGGACATGCTTGACCTTGATTTGATAACATCTATGAATAGATTTTTATACTGAGTATGTATGTATAATAGAGTGGTCCAAAAAAATAAAGTCGGAGTTTTAATGCCGGCACACCCTAGGATTGATCTATATCGAAAAAAATATACCCCTTTTTTTATTTTGAAATCAAAAAATATTTAGGGAGTGCTCAAAGCGCTCAAAGTTTTCCATGTATTTTATATGGAGAAAAAAACATCTTTTCGTAGAAATGGTGTAGAATTCTTGAAAATCAATATTTTTCGATCGGAAAACTTTACTTATCTTCAGGAGATTCCCAGTAATAATACTCAATTGTTTCTTTAACAATTTTTTCATGGTAACTATATTTTAGAGGTCTTCCAAAGCCCTTAGAAAATGCAAGGGGGGACCAATAAAAAATCTTTAATCATAAAAAATGGTTAAATAAACAATTGGATATTAATACTGGAAGTCTCCTGAAGATAACCACAGTTTTCCGGTCAAAAAATATTGATTTTCAAGAGTTTTATACCATTTCTTCGAAAAATAGTTTTTTCTCCATATAAAATACATGGAAAACTTTGAGCGCTTTGAGCACTCCCTAAATATTTTTTGATTTCAAAATAAAATAATATGGGTATATTTTTTTTCTGTATATAACAATCCTAGGGGGTGGCGGCATTAAAAATCCGACCTTATTTTTTTTACATACATTTTTGGACCACTTTAATGTATACTGGTGGCAGAAATAATAGACTCGCCTTATTTTGACCAGTTGCACTAACAAATTTAATATAAACAAATATAAATTTAACAAGTAAGAAAGTCTAAGTTCGGGCGGAGTCGAATATTAAATACCCGGCGCAAGTGTTAAATATATGTTTTCCATCTTTACCGTTATATGAAAAGCGGCCGTAACTTAAGTCCGATTTCAATAATTTTCAACGTTTTGCTTCTATGTGGCAAGCACAATAACCATACCGAGTTTGGTACAAATTGGTAGAACGGTTACCGATATACATATATGTGATCATAAGTGGGCGGTGCCACGCCCATTTTCCAAAATTTTACCATAAACGTATTTCTTGGTAAAGAATTGTTGCAAGCGTCAAATTTTGAATAAATTAGATTTAATATTTACTGATTTATCAAAAATTTTGTATTTCTCTAAATTACCGTTATATGGTTATGGTTATGGTTATCGTCCGATTTTAAAAATTTTCGGTTGTACCAAGGCCATCAACTGTGCCAAGTTTGGAAGAAATTGGTGCAGCGGTTACCATTTTCCAAAAATTTATAATATTCTTATTTTTCGTTAAAATTTATTGTAAATATCAAATTTGAGTGAATAATCTAAAATATCGCAGTTTTCGTATTTCTGGAACTTATCGTTATATGGGATGTGGGCGTGGTTACAGTCCGATTTCGCCCATTTTCAATACCAACCTACCTTGGATTAACGGAAACCTACGTACCAAATTTCGTTGAGGTATCTCAATTCTTGCTAGAGTTATCGTGTACACGGACGGACGGACGGACAGACAGACATGGCTTAATCGACTGCTCTATTCGTCTCTAATTACACTGACACCTTTTGATTCGATCTTCTCTGCTAATTCCGTGGGGAACTTTTCTAAAAAAAAATATAGTGGGGTGGCATAATTGTTTATGGACCCGGACAAATAGCGTTCGATGTGTGTAGTTGAATTGCAGCTAGCCTAGAGTTTCGAGAAGGAAGTATAGCGCGGTGGCTGGTTGTTGCACTCTTTCTTTTTTGTTATTGAATAAATAGCACGTACCTTTGCATCCCAACTCTTGACGGTTACCGGGCCAGGAGGTCTAGGGGTCCGGTATAAAATGACTACTGAGATACAACTTGCTTTTGAGTATGGAGAAATAATGCCTCTCATTGCAACCAACTATCAGCAGTTGGGTAGCTAAGCTGCTTAGAAACAGAGCTTAGAAAAGACGTAGTACAAACGATAAAGTGATGCCCGCGGGAGGGTTGTTCTGCCACTTCTCCTGTGTAGCTAAGTGGGGGACGAACTTATTAAAATCATTTCTGACAATCGTATTCGCTGCCTGAATGAAATTGTTACATTTGCCAGATGGAAGCTCACAGTACCCTCTGCGGTATAATACAAAGTAGATTTTAATACCAATCCGTTAGGCATATATGTATTTACACATGTAGCTCTTTGTGAAATCGTGGACAATGACGTCACCGAGGTGAAGTTTACGTGCAATGATATCAGGCACTTATGGGACGGTTCTTGAAACACAAAAAAAGAACTCCAGCCAGCATTTATGCACAATGACAAAACTCCTTTCGCAAAGAAAATGTATCTTAAACTAATAACACCGGCACACAAAAAAGAGGTGTGTGCTTTTCCCAGACCCCCCTACCAAATCTGAGGTCCGTTTGACTCGTACACCCTCAAAATTTCGAGTAAATTGCGAAAATTGCGAACTTTTTGGCACTTTTTTCGTTTTTTCATATTTACTCAAAATTTACGAGTCAAACGGACTCAGATCGGTTTGTGTGGGTCGAAATACATGGCGGTAGGTGTGTCTGGTTAAAAGCACACACCACTTTTCTTTGTATGCCGGTGTAATTATATTTTAGCTTCTTGGCCGAGCTTCTCCTCCCATTTGTGGCGTGTGCCCTCTTGTTATAACACAAATGCAGAAGCTTTTTTAAGGCAGAAAATGTGGTCCCACTGGTTATTTTCCCTATAGATGACAATGGTAGTATTGCCAGCTTCTAATTAACATACATAAGGAGAAACTAAGATTATTAACATAGCTATCCTTATAGGACACTGCAGATTGCATATTCTAATCCATATATGTATACATATGTACATATAAGTATACTTTGGTCAAACTCAGCCAAAGATACACCAGTGCACCTATTCTTTGAGTGTGGACCATTTCAAGAAGACGTGAGAAATGGTGTAGGTTTACTGTGGGAAAAATGAGGCCATACACTCCCCAAACTCAAGAGTTCTTCTAAGCAGTGTATAGACTTTAGGATGAGACGAATGTCGTAAAGAGTGTACTTGTACTTCTTCTTCTTATCTATCTTTGACTAATTGTTTTTCCGGCAAGCGATTTTTACATTTCGATTTATAAACTATTTCAGGCGCTAAAATTATATTAGTTTCTGTTCTAATTGTTACTTCTATTTGAACGTTATTATGCTGACTACACACGGGACAATCGTTGAGGCAACCTGGTCTTCTTGTTCAATACACACGAGGCAACTGTAGAGGCAATCATTACGGAAACCTCAGTAGTATGTGCTCTTTGTTTCCTACTAAATACCTGTTTATGTCAGTTATTTTCAACGAACTAAGCCAATCAAATTAAAATTAAATTACGAAATCTCTATCCTAACGATTTATTTTCGTTATACGGCAAGCCTCTTTAGGCTTCATACAATATTTCCGTTATCCTCTAAGCGCTCTTACCTCGTCCACTTTTGGCAGTGGGCCACACTGGCTGGCTGTCATTAGGGTAAAAAGCAGCAATGCAACAATGGCAAAACTGTGGAATACTTTCGGCAACATTTCCCCGCTAAATATTTGCAGTTATTTATGATTTATTATGTGTGTTTTGCGCTTTTGAATTTCGCTGGTGGCTCCAAATGTATGTCCGAGTGCTTGTATGTATTTAATCCTTTTAGTGGTGAGTTTGCACACAAAAAAAAAATCACTCTGCTTTCAACTATGTGTGTGCATGAAAAGAATATTTACTTTAAGCGAGTTTGTAAACTTTACAAACAGTTCTTTGTTCACTAATGTGTTTGCGCGTTCTGCTCTTTTTTTTGCATAACTTTCTTCCGCTTGGCGTTTAATGCTTTCCCTATTTTGCTTTTTGATTCAAATTTTTCTATATAGTTTTGTGTTTACTTCTGTTCGCCAATTTTTTATTTTTCGACACTATGCACCAAACACCGTTGTATGTATGTATTTTTACTTGTTTACTTTTGCTTCAACAATTTTCTTTCTCGTGCATGCCGCATACGCCACGTTGTACCGCTGCGTTTAGACTTTTCTGTATTCTGAGCGCGAATGACAAATTCAAATTATCGGACATTCTGCTGCATGCGTCCCAATTTATATGCGAGCACCGATGTTCGCATTGTTTGCACGACCAGTGCGACTACCTACAACGAGCACGACAGCAGAGATAACTGCCACAGCCGTAGTGACAGCCACAGCCGCAGCCGCAGTCAGAGCCAGAGCCACTGCTTCTTCGTCTGCCTCTCCGTCGCTGGCCAGTGGTATCTGCTTTAGTCTGTGAGGAGGTTGAGGTGCAGTTAGTAGTATCGCACCCGCAGCTACAACGTTTGCGCTGTGTTGCATAGTGGCTGAGCTAAGTTGCATAGTGGCGCTGATGGCTGTGTCTGCAATCGCTTGTTTTTTGCTGCCGCCCAGTCAATGGCCATTGCGTTTATCTCCGTTTTCTCGAACTCTTTCTTCTCCTTATTGTTTATCTGCAGCATTTTTTATTTCCTCTTTGCCATTGTTTACAACTTTTTCGCACGTCCCGTCATCAATGCGCTTTTTTATTTAATCTTTTGTTTTGCTTTTGCTGTGCTATAAAATGTTTTTGCCACTTGTTTATCACAGTTTTATGCTCCACTTGCATGTCCAGTGTATTTGTGTTGGCATATTTGTTGTTGCATATTTTTCACGCACTGCATATGTACATACATATGTATGCAATATATATTTATTTATTTGATTCTGTTTATTTACTTCGTCGCTTTGCCGTCGGCAGCACGCTGCCCAGCTGCTGTGATTTCTTCCTCCTTTTTTATGCGATAATGCAATAAAGACCAGCATATTTTGTTGCCTTCCGTAAATTTTTTGCAATATTTTGCAATATTAACAGGCAGCGTAAATAGGAGAGACGAAAGAATTTATTTTTCGTAACTTTTTTTCAAGCATAACACTAGTCTGGCCTTTTTGCATCGTTTGATTAAGTATCCCGTAGAAAATTTGGCGTAAACTTTGTTCTGTCCTAACGGGAAACTAGCATCGCTCAAAAACTGAAACCTTTCAAGAGCCAAATGAATACAGTGTGGTTTAGTTCGGGAAGATCCACCACATCAAATCTTGAAATAGTCCCTTGATAAGCAAATCGGCATTTGCCACCTTGCATTCGATTTCAAAACCGCTTTTGACAGCACGCAATAAATCTGTTTACATGCGGCTTAATGCCACAACTTTTAGCTCCGTTTAAATTTCTAAGCGCCGTTCAGGGCCCAACAAGGGTTTAGACTGCGCTACCCAATTTCGCGTCGTTCTTCAATGTAATGAAGTTTGTCGCTTACAGCTCCATACAAATTTTAAGCGCAGATACGTATGCACTTCAAAAAACTACGCCTAGTACCTCATCTAAACCTAAGTTCCGGAGAAAGTTCAACAGTACCTTTGGGGATAGGGAGTGAATGTGCATAAGCTCTGGCCACATCGAGCCTAAACTTCTCTCACGTCTTCTGCAGACTGCCTCACACTCGGTGAGGATGTGTAGAGGTGTCTCGCTGGTTAGGATTATGATTTGAAGGCGTAATACCAGTAGCCGTATGTAGATGACTTTGACACCGTCGGCCTTAATACCAAGGCTGTGGACGGAGCATTTTACAACTTAGAGAAGGACACAAAAGATTGGTCTAGCGATAATCGAGGAAAAGACAAAGTACTTCGTGGCAATATACCAAGGGTCTGCTCGTATTGGTAAACACGTCACTGTTGGCAGTTATAGCTTTGAAGTAGTGAAGGACTTTCTCTACCTAGGATTCAGTGTAAACTCAACCAGTAATATCATTCCAGCGACGAAGCAAAAAATAACTCTTAGATTTACTATTTTTGGCTTAGTATGCAATTGAAAATCAAATCTCACATTATTACCCTGATTTTATAAGGGGAATTTTTCATGGGCGACGGGCACCGAAGAAGATAGATCGACACCCAAGAGTGGAAAGCAAAGGCAACCTTGAATACAACTATATCAACTTTGGCAAAGGAGGAAATCGTCGAAGGGTTTTGGGTTCGGCTCAAAGTATTCCCACTCTGGCCCTTAACGTCATGCTTGACATAGCACCTGTCGATATCGCAGGTAGAGCCGCTGTAGAAAGTGTGGCAGTCAGACTTAGGGGCATTGGTTGCCTGACTGATTCGGAGTCTTGACACTCTAGCATTTTCGGAAGCTTCGTTTTCATCCCTGATAACTTGGATCAGTGCGTGTCTAGCCCGGCACCAGCTAGCTTTTACACGGTTGGGACGGGAGATTGGGTGGAAGAGTCTGGGAGCTCCTTTGACTACGTGTGGATGTTTCATTCTAGTCGAGGGTGGACTGGGGCGGTCTAAGGATCTCCTTAGGCTCGCGAAGCCGGATCTCTCAATTATTGTAGGTGTACTGATTGGCCACTGTCCTATCAGGATTCACGCGGTGGAGAACCCTAACCTAACCTAACTGAGGTTGCTGCAGCAGTTGCCCCATTTGTATTCAGCCTAAAATTTCTGCATACCTTTCCTAGTTTTGTGTTACAAGTACAAACAATTTTTGGTCGCTGGCATGTTACTGATCACTTTATTCTAACTTTAATTGCCGCTAGCAGCATGATACGATGCCGGTTGTTGCGGCTGTAGGTTCACATTTTGCGCGCCTAATTGTTGCAATTATTTGCATACAATAAAACCGCCTCAGTAGCGCAACGCTGTGGATATAAGTAAGTAAGTACGTGTATGCGTTGTATTATTTTTTTTGCGCTCGCCAAGCGTCCATCTTTTGCGAAATTAGCACTCATTACATTTATTATTTGATATTTCTACTTCTTGTTCTTCTTCTCGTTGTAATTGCAATTCCAACTAACTGCAGTCCATGACTTGGTTGCGTTGCGTTGCGCTTGTGCTTAATTATTTATATAGCAGGTCAAACGCATTTTATGACTGTCATTTCATTTTCGTTTTAATATCAATAAGGATGGGTATTACTCATTTGGCTGTGGCTGTGGCTGCGGCTGTGGCCGTGTGTGTTGTGTGCGCAGCCACCCACCTCGCATGTGTCGGAAGAGTGTCTTTAACTCTAGTGACTAAAGTTAAACTGGTCGGAGAGAATAGTTGGGGGGCTGGGGTGGTTAAGTGGATAGTCAATTTGGAAAATTAATTAATGCACTTAAGCCAGTCACTTACATACATACATGTATACACGCATACATACATATGAACACACGAACATATCTCCAGTAGCGTATATTCGAGTTGCTCCGTTTATTGTTACCGTTTCGTACTTGAATTGGGGCACTTTTAGGGAAATTAGTAATCCACTTTCCACGAAATACTCTGCATTTACTCATGTGTAGACTACACACCCAGTAGCTAACTCAAGGCGTTGTGTCGTTCACCGACATTCAAGCTGTTGTCACCGACGTCAACGTCATATCATATCAGTCGTCATGTTGTTGGGTTAGCGCGCATTCCGCTCGCCTTGTAGCAGCTTCCGCAAGCAACTTCACGTTTCGTCTAGTTTTAACCAGCTTCTTACCTACAAACATACTTACATACTTACATTCGAATGGCTGTGTTTTCCTCAAAGCGTGCGCTGAGTTGTTTGTCAGCAAAATCTTTCTCCTGAATCATTATCGCTTTGCGGCGAGTTTGCTATCGCCTGACATTACAACAAGCTTGCTGCGAATGAATGTAATAATTCATGTAAAAAATTAAATATATTAAGTAAAAATTTTGCGCTCGCGTGCATTGCTTACTTCTTAATGGCTTTAAAACTTTGCAGTAGTCAATATTTGCTTATAATTTTTGGTTTTAAATATTTATTTTTGGGACATCAATAAATTTTTAAAAACTATAAAGTCCAGTATTTCAGTATTTTTCATAGTTATGCAAAAATAAGTGTGTAATCAATTATTTGGAGTGGCTTATCAGACACTATCGCCTCGCAAACTTCGACCCTTTCGCAAATGTGGCTGCCAAATCTCCTTGCACGCGTACTTATTTTCGTTCTCATATAAGTATGTATTTATGCTTGTGAAAGTGTAGTTTATAATTTATAAATTTCATAATTTATAGCCTGACCAAAAACAGCTGTTCTGTCACTTTCAAAACAAATTTAATTAGCTGATTAAAGTATTTTTAAAATTATCTATCACCGAATTTATACACGTACATACATACATGTGTACATATGCATGTGTATGCATGTATTTATTTATTGTATGAAAAAAGAGATCACGAAGTTCGCTCAAGGTGCAAACAATTTCTAATATATTTCCTTTTTTTTCTTTTTTGAAGCACCATAAATTTTCGAATGGCGCGAAGGTAGCAGACTTATACCTGGATTTTAATTCTATTTTGATGCAGCTTACTTTTATTTGACACGTAGATCATGGATCCACAGTCTGGCCCCTAAATTTCATATGGGAACATTCCGCCATCTTGGATTTTATGTTTTTTTTCGATTTGCAAGCTGATTTAGTAGTTTTCGTAAAAAAATTTCAAATACAAATTTGTAGAGAATTTATTTTCCAGCTTTTTATATACATACATATAAGGTTTTAAAGGAACCAAATTTTTATTGTAAATTGTCATGGTTTTCGCCATTTTTCAACAATTTTCTGTGGAAAATAATTGGCATCTTCAAATGCCAAAGATGTAGAGAATTTCATTGTCCAAAACTTTTGTAGGTACGAACATTTTTTTTGTACGACGCTTAGATCACGACGGAACCGAACATGCCAAACATAGCGATGTAAGGGAAGCGGCGTAAAATTCATTTCCCCATCACGCCAACCGGTAAAAGTACGATGGCCAAAATTCCATAGGACGGATTACAAAGATTAAGGCCTTAAAATGATCGCATGGATGCTTTAGCATTAAGATGAAGATCACCGCCTATGGTCATATAATACTACCCCTAAACCTCTTGTCAGTTTTTGACCACCTCTGTACCACCTTCGGCTTTGGGCCCAGGCCGCATTGCTGCCAAATAGCGGAATTACAATGTAGGCGTGGCGGCAATCAGCAATTTTTTTTTTAAGCAAGAATGCGCTATAACACACTTCGCAGTATTTGATTGTGTTATTGCGCCCGTGACTGCTCTACATACATTTCAAATCCTCCAAATTTATTTTTACGTTTTTCCACCTGTGCTGCTACTGTTCCAATTGTAATTAAGCGACAGTAATGCAGCAAACTGCTGATCACTGACGCTGATGCCCCCACTCAAATAGTGATCGCTTGGCCTGCCATCCATGTTGAATGGGAAGATAGGACTTTGCTTTAATTGGGGTCAGAATACTCTGTTATATTTGGAGGAGAACCGGCCATATGTCATTCGTTCCTGGGTTTTTGTATTGGCTAACCCAGCATTTTTTCCCATTGTACTTAAGTGCTGAAAAATAGACTCCTTGTTATCTTTTTCGCAGTGTGTCTGTGTTAGGGTTGTTCGACTTTACTGGAAAGTCGACTTTCGACTTTTCGATCGAGTCTGTAGAGTCGGCCTTAAAAGTCGACCCATCGACGAAGAAAAGTCGACTTTATCGACTTTAGAACAATCTATAATTTAGTGAAATTCACTAACAAGACAAACAGACACTAAAGGCCAAATTCACAGTGCGTAGATAACCATTGACGAGAGTTTAACTATCGATTTTGATATTCAAAATGCTCAGTTAACAAAACTTTAAATCAGCATGCGCCATAATTAAACTCTTATAAAATAATTTTTTTTTTTTTCAAATTTGTATAGAATAACATTGATGTTGAAGGGGGCACAATAAATCTTAAGGTCGCAGTGCTTTATCCCCAACAATAATAATATTGATCTTTAGAATTTGTATATTTTCAGGCGATATGAATTTCCATACATGGAAATGTTGGTTATGCGGGTTTTAAAACAATATATATTTTCGGAAAATAGTCTATACATTTTTAAGTTTTCCCTAAAAAAAATTCTAAAGATATCTAAAAAAACTTCTTGAATCGATATTTGGTAATTACTGACCACTTTTTGAAAATTTTGCCTTTCCGATGGAACTGAGGTGGTGAGTGTTGCTAGAAATTTAAGTACCGCTTTATAATCCCTTTAAGCGTGTTTTTTTTTCTTCGCAAAACCTACGTCCAAATTTTATAATTTTTTTTTAATGAAATTTGCCATTTTTGCAAACTTCAAAAGTTTTTTTCTCAAAAACTGGACGTGCTGGAAAAATCTCTAAGATGAGGTCGGTCCCGTTTTTGAGATAAAATGCGACCAAATTTTGTTGAACCGTGTATTTTATTTTCTCAATTATTTTCATTGCGCGTGATTTTGCCACTCAGGTATCCGTCCGCAAATCGCGTCGATTTGTTTACATTCATTTTGTGGATTGCACAAAGCATGCATGCATATGTAGCGCCAGTTGCTCGGCTGAACGCAGCAGTTGGAAAGGCCGCATAAGACTGCGCTTATTGACTTCTTAGAATTGCGTTTTAAAATTATTAATAATCTATCGTCATAAAAACAATAAAAAAAATATCGTTAGATTGACGCGAATTCTATTGTCGTAATTTCGCTTGGTGGCATTTTTTGTAAGTGACCCCAGCGATAAGTTTTCCACCGATTGATAAATGTTTACGCGTGTACTTTTTGATTTAAAACATTGCCAAAAAAACTCAAAGAGCAATATCGATTGTAAAACTGTGCTTTATGGACTATTTATAAAAATCCGTATGTATGTATGTATGTACATTAGGGTGGTCCAAAAAGAGTAAAGTCGGAATTTTACTGCTCTCACCCCCTAGGATTGTTCTATATCGAAAAAAATTATAAATCTTTTATTTTGAAATCAAAAAGTATTTAGAGATCGCTCAAAGCCCTCAAAGTTTTCCTTGCATTTTATATGGGAAAAACACAACTTTTCGTAGAAATGGTATAGAATTCTTGAAAATCAATAACTCAGTCCTTTGAAAACTTTGAAAAACTCAGGTTCTTTTCAGGAGACTTTCGATAGTAATGCTCAATTGTTTATATAACCATTTTCGGAGTTTTTCGGGGTTTTTGATGGACTTTAAAAATAATAGTTACTATGGAAAAATGGTTGAATAAACAATTAGATATTATTATTGGGTATCTCCTGCAGAGGATTAGAGTTTTCCGATCGAAAAATTTTGATTTTCAAGATATCTTTACCATTCCTACGAAAAGTTGTTTTTCCCATATAAAGTACGTGGAAAACTTTGAGCGCTTTGAGCGATCTCTAAATATTTTTTGATTTCAAAATAAAAAATCGGGGTATATTTTTTTCGGTATAGATGAATCCTAGGGGGTGAGAGCACACAAATTCCGGCTATACTTTTTCACAAGAATTTTGGACCACCCTAATGTACATACAAATGAATCGAGATATCATAAGCATATCACTAAAAACTAATTAATCAAACTGTTATAGCCAAAGAAAAAAAACCGGAGAGGTCGGTTTCACCCTATTTCGGGTATGGGGAATCGAACTGCATCATTCGTTTTTTTTTAATTTTACGCACGCCTTCATACAAAATTCTTTTTAGAAAATTAAAAAAAAAATTTTAATTTTTTTTTTTTTTTTTTTTTCGGGTGTTGTGCTCTATTTTGGTGGTTTCTAATTTTATATGGTTCGCTTCTGAAAAAAAGTTATTTCAAAGATGTTCAAAATGTCTCAGGTCTAAACTTTTGTGACTAAACCAAACCCTTAAGGATAATTCTTGAATTTTAGGTAGAAAATCCGAAAGCAGTGATACATAAATATATCAATTACACTTGCACAAAAAAAATTTTGTAAACCAAAACTTAATTTTTCATGCAAAGTTAGGATGAATGTGTATTCCTATGATTTTGGGCCGCTGAAACCGAAAATTACTAAAAAAAAATCAATTAGACCCTTCCGTATTTGTGTCCACAAATTACAAATCTGTAGTAAAAACATATGTACTGCCAGGAAAAAGTATTGTACAGAGAATTTTTCACAATAAATATAGAGATTTGTATTACAAATTTATTCCGCTCATTTTTATAAAAGTAAAATTTCTAAAATCTATGCAAAACTTAGGAAAGTTCGATGAAAATGCATGCAGATTTGCACATTTTTAGTACAATAAAGTGCTAATTTAATGTAGCTAGAATTTACCGCTCATTTTTGGCAATTTTTTTCACGTTTGGAAGAAATCAGTTAAAAAAAAGGCGTGAGTACTAGGTACTCATGAAATTTGATGTGTATACATATGCGAACGGCAAAGCATAAAAGTACGTTTACATATAAATATAATCTCAATCAAAGCTCGTTAGCTGTCAAATTGGTTGTGCTTGTTATTCACACAACTCGAGGCAAAGTTAAACTTCTTCTCTGTGCCACCGTGGTGACTTTTTTTTGCAACACATATTAGGCGATTTAAATATATTTTAACTGAATATTTTATTAAAAATACCTTTACAAACCTATCTTCCTTACAAGCGTCAATTTTTGTTTACTTTAACATTTAACATTCCACCTCTTCTTCGCAAGTTTAATCGATAAAACTAGGTTGGACACCAAAAAGTTATCGGTTTAATCTAAGATATTTTTAATTATAATTTTGCATGGCTAATCTCTTTTTCTAATAACAGATTAGGGAGTTAAGCTCGAAATATATTGTGAAAAATTCTCTGTGCCAATACTTTTTTCGGTGTATGTATGTCCCATTTAAAAGGCTGAACTTCCGGTCTGTTTAACTCTTTTCCGGAAGTCGGTAATACGGCCAAAAGCTAGAACATCTCCGAATTGGTAATTCATATATCAATGGCTGAGTGGAAGATCGACCTATCTCGGCAGCCAGTTCGAAAACGCTCTATATCAAAAAACTTTTAAAGAACGCCCTACTTCAGAATTTAATTGAAAAACACCCTATCTCGAAATTCGGTTCAAAAACGCCCTATCTCACTTCAAAATGTATTGAAAATATGCTGATATAGGGCGTTCTTGAAAATTTTTTTGAGATAGAGCGTTTTCGAAATGGCTGCCGAGATAGGTCGATCTTCCACTCAGCCATCAATATTTGACATTCCCAATAAAAACGTTTTGCTCCATTTTAGTCTGTGACACCCAGTATACATATGTATTTAGTGTTAAGTATGGTTAGGATATATTTTAACTGTTTTTTAGGCCCGACCCATTCTAGTGCACATATTTAAGTGCCTTTTTAAAAAATATTTCGTAATCGGAAAGAAAATCTTTAACAATTTTCAATATCTTGGTTATTTTTTTTTTATTCCAGCTAATTGACATGTCCACCCACACAATGCCGCCTCTAAATCTCCTAGCTGCCGATTTTGTGAAATGTTTCTTAAAAACCGCTGATTTAGTAGCGAAAGAAGATAAAACCACCGATGAAGCGGAGACGTTGAACAACACAGCAAAGACAAAGTACAAGAGGAGAAAAATGCTGAACGGCGGTGCTGGTGCTGCTTTTATGAATGGTCATGGCGGCAGTGACTCAGATGACGAGAGCGATGATGATGAGGAGGGTGAAGCGAAAAATGCAAATGCGAGCTATGCCAATCACTCCACCTCAGCCATTGATGAAGATGTGGAAATGGTGGACGAGGCCACAGCGTTAAAGAGGCGCAAGAGTTTGCTAGTTAAAGGTGAGCAAATGAGTGCGGCGACAGTACCGCAACGGAACGACAACGAAGCACAGCTGAAACGAATTGCAGCGTCGAGCTTGGAAGTAGAATTTTAGAATCAAAATTGATTTAACTGAAATCAATTTTACATAGATTTAACTACTAAAATCTGATGCAAACGGAGTGCGATTGTTCGCAAAATATTAATAAGTCAAAAGTGACTTTTTTTTTTTTGATGAATTGCATACGCATGCAGTTTTCATTACGTTTACTCTCATGTACAGCTAAATTTTGCTTCAATAGAAATAACGTTTGCTAATTTACATCTGGACTATACTTAAAGTTAATGACTGCAATGAAATAGTTTTAATAAATCTGATGTAATTACGTACATATTCATGTTCTTTTCGATTTTTAATTTACATAAATTCAAATGCACCCTTAAGCTAGACATATAAATGAGTACCGTAGCATTACAGTTAATGAAATATTATTTACAAAAAAAATTCCTTTTAAAAATGTAAGGTGCACTTTTACACCAGCACTAGTTTTTTAAAAACTATAGCCGTTTATGCAATCAAATGTACACACATACATACATACATAATTACGATCTAGTGTATATGTAGTGCGTCGCCGATACAATAACCTCAAATGTGTATAGCAAATAAAAAGTGCTATTTTGAAATTAATTCAATAGGTTTATGTGATTTTGTTTTATACTACATCTGAGGCCTTGAGCGCCAGAGTGGCCTACCTGACATTTAAAAAAAAAAAATTTGAGGTGCATCTTAAAATGCATTACTAGAATCGAAGCGGTAATAGCCCAAGCCACGTACTTTTAGTTTTCTTTTGCTATAATCACGTAGGTGCAATGAACTTTTTAGTAAAAGACCGCATTTATTTTTTATAGATCCTTCTTTCTCACATTATTAAAAAAAAATGTCTGTAGATAGGCTCCTCTGGCCCTTTAAAAACATCTATGTATTTCTTCTGCAAATCAAATTAATTTTCCTCTTCGACTAATGAATCCAACATGCGCGAGCACATTGTAGATCTCAGCGCGTGGTATTTTCTCCGCCTGCCGTTCGTAGACCTGCAATCAAATAAGCAAGCAATTTGCCATGTTACCGAATGTTACTGATGCTTATAATTACCGGTTCCTCGCCTGGTCCGAACCAACTTGACTTGGCTAGCAGTTCATGTACGCGTGGCGTCTTGTAGAACGGATTTCTCAGCGCATTGGGCAAGGACTCTTCGTATGCGTCATTTTCGATAACAGCAATATGTGCATACCGCTGTGGACGTGCCAAGACATTCGAAGCAGCAACGAGCAGTAGCAGAATGACAAAACAGACATTGTAGATGCCCCTCGTAAACCTGAAATAAAAAAAGGATGGATGAGTTGAAATTAGTTCTCGGATACTCCGCACAATGTGCATGAATATGTATGTAATATGTAGTAAGCAAATCAACGTTGTAAGCATCAAGATGTCACTCGTTCTCTACCACTTTAGGGACTAAAATACGAAACGAAAAGCGATCATCAGGAAAAGCCGACAGAAGCAGCCCACCTCCCTTTCAACAACAGAAAAGGTTCACAGGCATACAGCAGCGCCCAGCAACTTAAGTATCACTTTCAGTGCCGCCAAGAGAAAATTTTTGTAATTTTTAAAAGAATTTCAGAAGATCTCACTACATGCTTGTTTCTTATGAGGTACGAGTTCGGACGCGGCAGATTTTCCCCAATGAATACTGCTCTTTGTTTTGCAGACGGTGTTTTTATTTTATTCCACAGAAACTGCGTGAAAAAATTGCCAAAAATCATCGCTATTTTTTAGCAGCTTCAAGCTTGCACTTTGTTATACTAAAATTGAGTTGGCATACAACTGCATACATAGAATTTGTATAAAAAAATCTAGTTGGAAAGTTGCAAATAGGTAATCAAATTTATTGAATTTTCCTGAGTTTTGCACAAGGTTAAAAGATTGAGTGTCTTTGTACATAGTATGAAATATATTTTTATAAAAAATTCCTACGTTAATTAGAATAAAAAACTTTGCATACATTGGGACGCCTTTTCTGTGCCAATAATTTTGCCCGGCACTGTATATCATTCGAAAAGTCTGTTAATGCTGAAGGGAAGATAATTAATCAAATTTCAAATTAGTTTAATATAAAGCGAAAAAATTAATTCTAAAATGACAAATACTAATGCATGTACGCATATATGGCGGCTTAAATGGCTCATAAATGTATACTTTATTATTGATGCTCAATTAAGGAAACGTGCTAAGCAGCGCTTAACCCTTTCAGTATCGAAAAAATTTTACGGTAAGCTAAAAACCTAAAAGTTTGTATATCAGGAAAAGTCGACCCCCTGAAGATGAGCAACAAATATTTTTTTTTGTGGAAAGTTTATCGTTCAAATGTTGAAGCTTGACAGGGCACCTCTAACTTGTAAAAATTGTTAAAACCACAAATAAACACTTAAACCGTAAACGTATAACCAACATTTTTTTGATCATCGCCTAAAAAATGTTGTACATACATGCAGTATTCCCCGCTTTATTGTCCCCGGCTAATTGATTTCCCCGCTTTTTTGAATTACCGTATCGGTAAAAAAATATTTTCACAAAAAGAAGTTATCAATTCGTCGGATTTTTTTTTTATTTATGTTACCGCATAACTTTGGAACACGTTAACCGATTTCTATAATTCTTTTTTTAAAGGAAATGTGTTACCTCACAATTGGGTTCATAATAATTTTGTTTAAATCCGAAAATTGGATCATGAAGAAATTAACGATAATCTTAAATTTTTATAAGAGAATTGAAGTCGGTTTTGTTTTTTGTTTAAAAAATTCTTGTTTTTATAGAAATTATTTCTAAAAATATGTGGACAAGTATACATACTTACATACGTATAAAATATAATTGTTTTTGTATTACTTTATTTTTTCATTTAAAGTTTAAACTACATATACATATACATAAATGTCATTAAACTTAAAATGCTTGCATGCATTATCTTTTAATTGATTAGGTTGTCCAATTTAGCGGAATTTCTGTTTAATTAAACGATTATCGGTTAATTGATTCTCTGATTAATTTAACCAAAAATTGTTCAATTGTTGAAGGGCAAATTTATAGAAAATAACGGGACTTTCCATTGTTTGTCAGCCTTTTCTTTTTGTCAATTAATGAGTCGATTACGGATTGCAGTTGGGTGGCCAGTGGCTGAAATGGTATAACAGGTGGCAACTGGCAACTGAAAGCTGGCAAACGAGTTGCTATATTGACAACTGCATTTTTGTGGTTGCCGCAGAAGCTTTGATTGAGATAGTTTATTTCTTTTTTCAACTGGTTCTTCAGCTTAGTTACACTCAAGTCTTAGTTGCTGGTTCTTAAAAATTTTATTACCTTCAACTTTATAGAACTTAACTATAGTTGCTATTCATAGTGTAAATTTTAATTTCAGTGGCGTTGCCCATCGCCAACCCAACTGCGGCTGCCTTGTCATCCATAATCGACCCATAAACAAGCCTCATCAGCAACCCTGGCTATCTCCGCAAATGAAATTATGCGAAAATTAAATCACTTATTACCAAAATAATAATTTGTACGCCTTTTTATGCTTTTTCGCCAAAGTAAATATGTATTTTGTGTCATAATATGCATTAGCGATATACTTTTTTTAGCCGAATAACGGTAAATTCCAAATATCTCGAAACTTCATACTTAGAATAAAAATTTACTCGATTTTCAGAATCAGAAACGATTTGCAGGTTTTTACAGGAAGTCGTTCCAGGTGACCACCTTCAATAAGGTTTATTAATGGAGAAAACAGCTGTTCCTGCAAATCGTGAATATCGTGAAGCATCCGGAACGCAACTAATGCAAACTGATGTTTAAGAAAATAGCCCATTTTTTATTGTTGAAAATATTTGTGGTATAAGTTTTAGTTTGATGAGATGAATGTTAGAAAAGATGTAATAGTTGTAATAACTATTCGTGAGAACCTATTCACACGTTTCGAATAGTAATTTAATTTGATTTGATACGGATCATTGTAGTGGTTATTTTGTTCCAAATATTTTGTATTATTGCCGAAAAAGAATAAAAAGACGATAAGCAAACTTAAATAGCATCAATAACAGTTGACTTATGTAAGTGCATTTATTATGTCTAAGTGCATTGAATACAC
>NW_023458560.1:78812361-78840271 GCF_013731165.1 Rhagoletis pomonella | reverse complement strand
CAGGTGCAAAAAGTAAACAAGTTGTTCGAAAGCAATAATGCA
The DNA here is from genome assembly GCF_013731165.1 of Rhagoletis pomonella. NCBI lineage: Eukaryota > Metazoa > Arthropoda > Insecta > Diptera > Tephritidae > Rhagoletis > Rhagoletis pomonella. The sequence goes on along the minus strand of NW_023458560.1, from coordinate 78,840,229 downwards.
GACCCAATGAAGATTTTTAATGAACTCAATGTTTTACTTTCGCATCTATGCTCCCTAGTGGTTATTAGCGCGGACACATTTGATCCTATATGCTCCCCGATGGAACCATACCTTGCTCCATTTCCTCAGTTTTATCACAGTTTTGAAGAGTATTTAAAAACAAAAGTAAGCACAAACGCTTTTGACCACGAAGCCGAGAAAATAATTCGAGAAAATGGTCGCTATTTTATTATCACTTTAATAAAGGAATTACGCCAACGCCTCCCTACAAATATTGCCACACTAAAAAAAATTGACTTTTTTCGGTTGGAAATGCATTAAGAGTAATTAAACCAAAAGTATTTGTTCAACTACAGCAACAAAAACACAAATATAATGCCGACGAAATAACATCCATAGAGATGCAATGGCAACGGTTAACGTTACATACCTGGAGTAATTTAGACTCAACTGTAACATTTTGGGCCGAAGTTTATCAATTTCGAAATGCCCTAGGAGAAAACCCTTTTGCTGACCTTTGCAACCTAGTTTTTAGTTTTCTTGTTTTGTTTGTAAGTAATGCAGAAGTAGAGCGAATATTTAGTTCGATGAATATAATAAAAAGAAATCCAATGTGCGTTAAAACGTTAAACGCTATTTTATATATAAGATACGGTTTAAAACGTGAAGAAAAATGCTGCCATAATTTTACTGTAGATGACGATCTCTTAAAATTAATGAATTCAGGTGATATATACAATAGTGATTCATTTGATGATGGGGAATATACACTCGATATAAATTAATGGTGTTAACTAGTCTTTCTTTTCTTGCGATTTATTTAAATAAAGCACGTGGATTTTCACTAAACATTTCAGCCGTTTTTTGCCAGGGTCTATGTGAAATTTCACTAACACATTTTAGCCGCTTTTTTTTGCCAATCTAGCCGGTCGGCTCAAAAAGTTCTGGCAACACTGCATCTGTGTACACTTCTTTCTAACTACTTGATATGCGTGTACATACATTAGGGCGGGTAATTTTTTTTTATTACGCGCGTATAGATTAGGAGGATTCAACGTATTATTCTAAGCAAATTTTCAGAAGAAAGCATGGGTTTAAAATCAATGTGGAGTTTGCCAAATTGCGAAAATAGGTTTCAAGGAAATGTCAAAATTTTCACTGTTCCGCTTTCTGGTGAAAGTTGTAAGAAAAAGATAAGCGCAGAAATGGATTCCTTAATCCTTATAGCATTTTTCTTAACGTAAGCACTCTACGACACTACAGCGAAATGCCAAGAAACCAATTTTCGCAATTCGCAATTTGGCAAACTCCAAATTGATATTGGACCCATAGTTTCTTGGGAAAATTTGCTTAGAATTACACGTAGAACCCTGCTGTGCTATACACGCATAGGCGAAAAAATATCCCACACAAATTGACCAATCCTAATATATGTATGTACATACAATATTTATGTATGTACATATGTACGCACTTATAAGGTAAACAACATATTCGTATAATTACTATATGTGTGCACAATTTTGCCGCAATTGAAAGTGATGAAATCAACGATGCGTAAATGAATTTTCGCTTTGCATTTGCATGAAAATTTTTGGATCAGCGCCCGTTAGAGTCACTTTTCCAGCTATATGTACAGGTACATCGACCAAACAGCTACCTTCCCACTTGCAGACAGCCAAGTGTCCAGCTGCCTAAGCCAATTGGCTTTTATGTCATTCATCAGCTGTTCGAGTTGCCGTTTGCGGTTGTCCTACTAAAAAACAGTACCAGTAAATACACTTGGATATGTACATATGTGGTCACCAAAAAAACTTTACTCCTCACTGCCCCTGCAAGTCCAAACTGGTATTTACTTACCCTACTTCTTTGTTATTGCGTAGCTTCCTTATGCTCTGCAAAGCCATGCGTAACAGTGTCACGTGCAATATTTAACTGGCCAAATGAGCAACAAGTGTAACAAGATCACAAGGCGGATGAGAGCCGGCAACTTGTTGTCACATGAACTCCATACAACCAAGTAAGTATGCACCTAAATACTAATGTATGTATGTATGTATGTACACAAGTGCGTAACCATGTTACATGACCATTAATTGGAGTGGCAACTCGTCGATTGTTGATGATGTTGCAGCAAATATGTGCATATGTATGAAAAAAGTGGCCGGTGGCAAGTTTCGCCGGCTCCAGTTTTTACTTGTTTTACGGGCGTTGGTCATATGCCATGCGCCGCTCATTCCGTATTGTTACGCACTTCCACATGCTGGGATTTTCACTTTTCCTTGTTGGCGTTTATGTATAACCTGTAGGGGAAACATTTAGTCCTTAACTAGCTTAATACCAATTTCAGTAGCAGTCTAGCTAGTTCCTCTTCTACATTCTTTCATGTTAATAACTCTAATAACTGTTATTTTGTTCAATTGTCATTCCAGTTGATGGGGAAGTCTTCACGTGAGCCACGGATACGACCAAACAATTGCATTGAGTAGTATGTCACTGAAATGGTGACTCCAGGGCAGAGCTGTGTAAGTGTGAAATCATTTTCAATTTTAAATCAACAATTTTTTTTTATCCAGTTTTCATTACTTATTCTTCGCTTAGGATTGAGGTTTAAAATTTTTGAATTTTCCATTCTCTCAAAGCAGTTATGAATTAACACATCAACATATTCATAGCAAGATTGAAAAAACCAATGCCCAATCAAAAAAAGGTTTAACACTGAATGAGTATTGAAAAGGCTGCAATCTTTTATGTGTGTGCATTCTTTAACTCAGTACCAATCATTAGTTCAAAGACACCCTGGTAAATAACTTTTTGATAAAAAAGGAAGATTTTTGACAATTGCTCAATTGTAAAAATTCAAACCGGCGTTACCCAATTTAAGTTTTTTTGGTAGAGGGGATTTTATATCATATGTTTGGGATTATATATAAAACAGTTGTATTAACATTTACGTTTTAAATATAATTCATGTTTTATCTTGAAAATGTTTAAAATTTACATTAAATTAGATAACTACTTGGCATAAGCTTTACATTTAGGTTGATAAAATTTTAGTGAAAATATTTTAAAAATCTTAGTATCTTTAATAAAAAAAACAGCAAAGGCGCACGCTACAAATCGGAGGAGAAACTCGGCCAAAACTTAGCAAAAGTGTCAAGGTCCAAATATGATTACTATAATTGAATTTAGTTTCAAACAGGTCGCAACCCTCTTCAAACACCTCAAAAGTATTCCCAATATTATTTAGTTGTGAACCCGCATGAGTCCGAAATTACCATTTTTTACCAGAATTTCCAGATTTTACCGGAAATCGTACTTGGTTTTCTGGCAACTGAGAGGACAAATAAGAGAGTAAGTAAGGTCATCTCTTTGTCAGAAGCTACCTGGTGGTACATTCTGGTAAATGTGTCAAAAGATCCGATGTAGTGTGTTTGACAACCAAATTGTAAACAAAAGAGAAGTGCACTCTGCTAATGCATGTTGAAAAGTAAATAATTCCTTGCTTGAGTAGATGCTAATGAGTTTTGGTTAAATTACAAAACGCTTAAAAAGGTATTAGCCGTCATTTTACGTTTAAAAACTTTAAAATTTTAACACAGTACCACCCTATACTCTATATGTGATTGACCATTGAACTAAATCGTTGTTTATTTGGGTAAGATTAAAATATATTTTACTATTCAATATTGGAGTTGGTGTGAAACAAAAATTAATAATTTATTGTTATGTATGCAAATGAGAACTACAATTCTGAGCTTATTGAGCATCTCTTAGTCAAAAACAAAGGCAATTTTGCTTGATCAAGTTTCGAATCTAAGAAGAAAATGTTTTTAACAAACAAAAGGTTAATAATAAAATTTGAAGGATTTAAGATATTGCGTATGGTAGCATGAAATGTCACAATCTTCTTAATTGTCAGGCTGTTGATATGGCTACGAAAAAGTGACAATGGAAACACATAGCTGAAGATTTCATACTTACAGTGGGATAAACTTCAAACCTCTAATATAAATTAGTTATTATTTTTTTATCAATTTTAAGTTTTCGTTTGGAATAATTTTCATGAACTTATCTATTAGGAGATCTCTTTGGAAAATTACCGTACATCCGATATCTATTGAAATTTTGACATCCTCACTTTTTGGAAAAAGAAGTTCGAGATACAAGTTTATGTGCAAAAAATAAATTAAACAATAAAAGTCTCCTTATATTTATGGAACTTATAATAGAAAAATTTGTATTTCATTACCCAGACTTTATGAATAGCCTACTCTATAAGTAATAGTAGAAATTCCGAATTAGTAAGTTCAGTCAAGACGTCATTCAAAAGTTTTGAAGAAAATCACTTTTCTCTTTTGTGAAAATTTGGGACTATCTTATGCGAGTATTGTCGACAAAATGTTAGTCTATGAATGACTAAAAATTAACGAATAAATGGTTAATCGCGATTAATGATTAAAATTAATTAAGCGATCGCTGTGGTGTAGTGTTTAGAAGTGCGCACTACCATTCCGCAGGGTGAGCGTCCGAGCCCAGTTCCGGCCAACAAAAAAAAAAAGAAAATGTTTTTTTGTAATAGTGGTCGGCCCCCGGCAGGAGTCGGCGTAAAACTGTAGGTCCCTCCCCTTTGTGCGACAACATCAAGGCGCATGCCACAATCGGAGGAGTAGCTCGGCCAATCACTAACATATGTCGATGGTACTCTGCAATAACGGCACAATTCAAAATTTCAGGTTTAGAAAAATACATAATTTGAAAGCTTACAGTATGACTGCATATAATCCGGAATAATTACGTTCCAAGACATATTGCTAAATTACGAAACAAAAAATCTTTAATTGGCTCTAGTGAAATATATGAAATTTTTAGTTGTGTCGATATGTAAGCGTTTTTCTATTATTATTAGTAATCATCAATACAATTTCAAATTACATAAACCCAGTCACAGCCCTTTTTTGTATTCGACGCTTCCAGAAATCACATAATACATAAAATAAATAAAAGCTGTTTTGATTAATATTACATAAACTGGAAACTGTTAAAAATAAGTGCGCTTCTGTACAGAGATTTTAAAACCTATTTAGTTCCTAAAATGTCTGTTTGCAACACATAACAATAAAAATGCACATCAAATTGCTAAGAATGATGAAGGAAATCGATTCAGACATGCCTGTTTAACTGGCCGTGCGTGCTCAAAACAAACACATGTTAATTAAGGAGCTATTCAAGTATTATGTAACCACCAGTGGAAAGCGGGGGTCTTGGTTTGCTTATTTTTAATAACAACGGGCAACATTTCTTCAAATAAGTAAAACATTAATTACACACGCACAAATTTTGCCTGCAATTTCGATCACAATTGAACACTGCACTTCACTCTCGTTTCGAATTTTTGAAAGCGTTTTTTAAGCTATTTAGTGGTTTAACACTTCTTGTGGGCACTTGATATTGTAAAAAAAATATGCGCAATTCGATCCCTAACTACATTTTTTTGTAAAGAACGCCCGTTTGCTTTAAATTTGTAAAAATACAATTATTTTTTTATTTTGTTTACATCTGTCATTTGTTACAAATGAAGAAAAGTCCAAGAGTTGCCAAGTATAAATATCTTTATATCTATTTATTAAAATAATAATTTACAATAATAATTTATTTAATTAATACTTTATTAAAATACAAATTTGAAGTGCAAATACATTTGTAAAACTGTTTATCACAAAATGTTATTAATTGTTTGCAAGCATACTATAGTTTTCATGCATTTTAAGAATAAATAATCTAATCTCTTGGCTCAATTCTTATTCATTCGTCCTGAAATATACTAGCCAGAAATACGTTTGCTTTATAAAAAAGATAACCATTTTGAAATATGGGTGACTTTAGTCTCTAGAAAATAATTTATGCAATTACGCGGTTTTGCATTTTCTTGATACGCGGTTTTATACTTTGAAACGACGATATGTATAGCATGTACTTACGGCGGCCGCCGTAGCAGAGTGATTACATGTGCGTACTTCCACTCCATAGGACCATGGATAAATACCTGGTCAGATCATAATCCAAAATAGCAGTCGTCCTTCGGCACGCAATGGCAAACCTTCCAGTATATTTCTTCCTTGAAAACTCTTCTTATAAAATCAGAACTCATGCCTCAAGTTTGAGCAGAAGTTCGGCCAAACACTTAGAAAAATATTTTAGCACCAAATATTTATTTGTTTACTTATTTTAAGGGAGATGGCAATCTTCTGGTTTCACATTTTGAGTACAAAAATTTCAACCCTGATACAACAAATAGTATTAGTACTGAATGATAATGACAGATTGCATTCCCATAAACGTCCAATCATACATGATTGAGTTTTTTTTTTTGCATTCACATTCTCTATGTGAATGGGTGTCAACCATTCCATAACACACTACATATTTTGTGTTTACAATTTGTAACCAATCTCAAGAGTGGTTGTTAAATTTTTTAAATCAAACAATCACATTTTTGAAACGAAAAAAATGAGAATGCACACTCAATTGATTCAATCATTACACAGCTCTGCTCCAGGGCAACACAATTTTTGTGCCGCAAAGGATAAAGCCATTTCTGATCGATTTTGAGAAAAAAGTGGCCAAAGTGTAAAAAATCGGGTGTTTAACATTGTTCGAGAAGCTCTAGCGCAGAAACAAAATGTGACTTTCACGTAGGCTTAACTTAAAGCTTGAACCTTCGACTTTTGAAATACGTCCGTGCCACATTTGATTTCACCCAGCGAACAACAAGTTCATATTCGAATCCGCTACCATTCGCCTACAGCGGCTATTGAGATAACGTAGAAAAAATCCATAATTAAATTTGTTCTCCAGCTTTGTGTTTACGTTGGGGCTTAAAACTACACTTCATCCCTTCGATCGCTTAGGTAAGCAAAAACTCGGCTATCTCAACGATAATGTTTAAAATATTTGCCTTCAATCGTAGTCGGTTTATCTTTGCGTGGAAAAAGTAATGCATTCCCTATTTTCTCACTGGGATGTGCCCATGCTCGTATATCTGAATATATGTATACTTATACATAAATACTACATGCTTATATACATACATGCATTTCAATTGCGTGAACGTAAATCTATTTATTTCAGACACAAAGTCGCTTGATGCGAGATCGATTATGTAATTGCCACTTTCTTGGTTACTGTCCTGTGATGACGCAACGATTGCGCGATGGTATTTTTATTTTTAGAGCAGGGTATTCGCTACAAAAATGTGAGTCGCATCGTCCTTAAAGTATTGGGAAAGGGACCTGGGAACGTATTTTATCTCCAAATCCTTTATGAGGCCATGAGAACCATAGTAGGAGGACAGTGACCTGTTAGAATGTAAGTATTAGCTTCCAAAATTTTTTAATTCCACCTAGAGTAAGTTTGGTTAGAGGTCAGGCAGTCTTCCATTTAATTGAGCATAGAAAAAAGGTAGATCAAAACGTTCTTTTCATAGAAGAACATGCTTGGTAATGTCCTCTTCGCAAGTTCACTCTATATTCCTGAGACCAGTTGCCAAAATAAATTTAAGAGAGTTTTGCTTAGCCTTCAACTGCACCGGGTCAAGTTCATTTATAGCCCCCATAGAAGCTGAGAATTAGACCTGCAAGACACAAAATTAGTATGGCAAACAAATGGAGTACTTCAGGGTGGGGTTTCGCGAGAAAACTACTCCACCCACTTCGGCATTGATTCTAACCATATGTCTGCGAAAAATTAAAATTAATTATCAATACCTTTCTGCCCACTCTTAGCTATTTGAGATCTCCATTGAGTAAACCCTATGCGGAACCCATTATATACAGTGGCATTAATTGCTTAAGGCGTCATTACGCATTGTTCAGATTGCTCCACTGATTGAGTGGTATAATAGGCATCTCCCGCCGAAGGAAACTCGCCATTGAGTGCAAAAAATGGGGGGGGGGGGGGGGGGGGGGGCACGACATCTTTGTCATAATCTTTAAAATCTGATTTTACTCACAAGCTTTTTAAGTTTATTTTACGATATATTACCTTGTTATAGGTTATGTTTAAAGTACCGTTCCGCCAAAGAAAATAAATGCCGCGATTATATCTATATTTAAGTACTTGAATTTGGTAACAAATAACCAAAACGAACAATTAAAAGGTACGCAAGGTCGAGTCAAATGCATTTCAAATAAATTTTGTTATTACAGTACTTGTTAGACCTGTATGTATGTATGTATGTCGGTGCGCCTATGTTTCTCTATTCGCCCTCGCAGTAAGAAAAAATTATATCAACAATATTTCCAAAATTTTATTACGGGTTGAATGTTAATTATTTCCAAATTGGTAAAACACGTTTAAGCCTACAAATCCAATGACCGAAACAAGGGAAGCAAAAAAAAATACACAAAAGCGAATTAAGCACTATTTTGCTCCCAAGGTGTCCATTTATCGACTCCACACAGCACACAAAACTCTACTTGGGTTCACAAAAAAAAAACCGCTGTACATCGCTGCTGTGGTTGTGCGACAAGCGGCGGGCTACGGCTGTCATTCGGTAGTCAGTAAGCATATATATTGTTCCAAGTGGGCGTTTTAATTGTCAAAATTACAAAAGCAAATACACTGTTTACAATTAATTTAGTTCATTATAATTTATTTATTTCTTGATTATTGGTAGTTAAGCTACTAAACTTTGCGGTTTGCAAAAATATACTAAATGTAACACAGGCTCATTAATTTCCAGTTCTGATTTGACCATTGTTAATTTTATTCCCCACAGCGCGGAGTCGGTTGTAATCAATTTGCAATTGGGCTAAGGTGAAGTCTTAAATAAACATTTGTTTAATGCGCTTCGAATGTTAAGTAATTGAATGTAGCAAATTGAACGTTTAGGTTGCATGGTGTAATCTAGAGTGTGGCTTATTTTTGTAGACATAAATAAAAATTACATTGAGAGCATGAAAGACGGCTACCGAAGTCGAGCGTATTGCCTAATAACAAAAAAAACAAAACTTAGAATGTTCGTACATATGAGTACTCTACGAACGAGTCTGACCATCGTTGAGGATTTTATGAGGAATGCACTAACTAAATTATTCCGAAATTTAAAAAAAAAACTATATAAATAAATAAATTTGTATGGAATGTGACCGAACAAATTAGAAAGAGAAGTAGACAAAATTAGATAATAGCTAAGGAAATGTGCTCAGAAGCCGACCAATGCTACAACATGGTTAGAATATTCCCTTTGTACCTATCCTTGGAATACATGTCGGCTTCTGGACATAACGGGCAATAAACGGGGTTGTTAATAATCTTTATCGTGACCTATACTCGTATGACTCGTATATATAGAATATAAACCTATACTAATCGCAGCACTGTAGCTACTATAGGAAATACTCAATTGTCGACGAATGTGGAGTTGAATATTAATCCAGAAAATATCTGTCGCGCCATTTTTTTGACGGCGAAATATGACGCATTGACGTAAAAAGACGCGTAAAAACGTCTGCGAAAAAAGACGCGTAAACCTAGATTTATACCTAGCCAAGCACTGTCACTTGATCATTATTTCCTAACAACTCTCTAGTTCATTGTTTCGACTTTTGCGATCCCAGGATTAGACCGGGGATTTAGATATTCATTATATTTCAACAACTTAAGGTGAACAAATTGCACCAATAGAATTTGAGAAGTTGCCCTACCATATAATATATAATAAATAAATGGGTTTGAAACCTACTTTTTTATTTAAGTTTAAAAATATTTGATTAGTAACAAAACAAAAGACAGTAATTAAATTTCAGCGCATTCAATAATTCTTTAGCGTGTACATATCTGATAAAGTAACTTAAGGTATGTCGAAAAAAGCTCGATTCAAAAAAACTTAACTCATTAAATGTATTGTGTCGGAGAAAGAAATCATATGTCATCATGTACTTTGTTTATTATATACATAACAAATCTTGTCTAAATCCGCTCAGTAGCGTGGTTAAAATACCTCGCCTTTCCTTTATACTATGTATAGAAGATAGTAATTTTAAATAGGTGGCAACTCTACTCAAAAAACTTAAAGTTTTCGTACATGCGGAGGCCATGCATTTTCATTTGGTATCTCACTTTTTTATCCAACAGACGGTGAAGATCTTATAGTTTTTAAACAGGTGGCAGCCCTACTCAGAAAAATAATACATTATTACACATCCGGAGCCTAAGTATTTTCATTTGACAGTGAGGGTGCAGAACTGACGCCTACGCATATTAGAATTGAACGGACGGACCCTATTAAAATTCTAACTTAAAAAGGTAACTCTCCTGTCGATACAGAATCTAATAGAGAAAATCTCGTTAAAATCCGTTCAATAGTTTTCGAGATTACCGCGTAGAAAGAATCTCGACTTTCTTTATACTATGTATAGATTTAATTTTTTTTATAAAAGTGTACCTTATTTTACATATAATTAACTGCATATAAACACGCATTTCAAAAATTGTACAAATATTATAAAAATGCAAACAAATTTACCAAAATTTCAAACTTTTTGCTCAGCATTTTTAGAAAAAATTTAGTTCCGCAGTTTTATATGTAACCCATATAATTATAGTAGGACAAAATGCAAGTTTCAAGCAGTTAAAAAATGCCGTTGATTTTTGGGGATTTTTTTACGATGCTGGGCATTTTCTTCCATATCGTCACCTGATGTGCAAAAAGACGAACAACCCATAAGAAATGAGCTTCAACGTCTTTCATCGGCCCAGAACCTCTTTGCGGTATAGGAAGGAGGCACCCGCTATTTTGAACAACCACTAAGAAGAAGTTTACAGAAATAGCTACTGGATGTAGAAATGGTAATTGTTACCAAATTGATTAGAACTGTTCAGTGTATCTTCAACTCAGTCATATCGAATCAGAGTTTTAAATATGCCGTAAAAATCATGAAGTAAGTTGCTTATTTTTCCCTAAATGTTAATGATAAAACAATAGGTCATAACTGATAGTCGATTACTCGGCATACCATGTACGATCAGCCCCAATAAATCTGGGCTATCAATGGATAATAAACTTGTGATTTATTGAATGAGCAATATAAAAATTAATAAATACTTAAAATGTCGCCACTTCAAGCGAACTCACATTTCCAATAATACAATTTGAATTGCTCAATATTTATTGAAATAACTTTTATCTTCACACTGCAGCTACAAATATCGACGAACACAAGAAGCAAAAGAGAAGTAATTGAATTTTTTTTTTAAATTTATATTTTGTACATTTGCGCGCTTTATACGTACTTTAATTGAACGCGTCCGATTGGCGACTGAAACTAACATCTTGACCAGGTAGCCAAACCGTTGTATGCACGTCGACGACGCCACTCAAGTCCGCCAAGCACTCGAATAGCCCAGGCTTGGTTTTGAAAAATCAAAACCATCACCAAAAGAAGAAAACCGAAACACCGTAAAGCAATAAGAAGAAATTCAGTGATAAACAAACCGAAGATCCAAAAAAAAAAAAAAAATTGCCAGTCTTTGCGATGCACATTTCGACGAGGAAATGTGCTTGGAAATGGTTTGTTTGGAAAACAAGTTGTCTGCGAAAAAGTAGCCATGGCTGATAGATACATATACATCAATTATGTATGTATGTACGTATGAATGTTTGTGCCTGTTGCCAAACCAAAACAGCGATGAGAAAAAATGTACAGATATTTACAGGAAAATTGATTATTACGTACATATGTATGTTTTTCTCCCAAAATGTTGAATATTAAGTGGGTAGATGAGCTATGCATAGCTGTAAGCAAATTTCTAGAAAAATACAAAAAAAATAAATAAATAAAAGAAAAAAGTGCCTGGGTAACCTAACGAAGTTTATATACTCGACTCATTTGAACATATCCTCAGCAACATGTTACATATATGCAGATATTAACGGAAAAAGAGTGATATGCTACTTTATTTTCAAATCTGCTTGTATATATTGACGACCGTTTAGTAAAAAGATAACAGTTTTGAAAGAAAATTTCACTTATATTAGATTGGAATGGTTAGAGGCAGGTTGCGCGTGAAAATTTTGGGAAATCACCTTGGGAGATTTGTGGCGATTTTTTGCTTTAAATCCAAAATGCTCTTTTTGAGCGCAGTTTTCCGTAATGAATTCAAGTAAAACTAATGCACTTAGAAAACATTTAGCTAAATTAATTCCTCTCAACGCATGGCTTGGTAACTAGAACCAAATAATGTAACTATATCCAAATCACGTCAATTGACATAACTAAACTCTTTTCTCAGTGTAGTGATTTCATTTCTCCAAAAAATTTTGCCTGTCCGTGATGCAAAATATGTTTGATGTTACACTCAACCGTGTAAAAGTGCATATTTTATCTTCTTATCCCTGTCTAGCTCATGCATTTCATAATGTTCTCGTTTAAGCGACCTTCTGCTTTTCCCTTTATACTACAATCGAACAGGTAAAGAGAGTGGGGCAATGAAAATGCCTTTTTTAATAGGAACGAAAACACCACAAGATTCGGATTAGGATGACATTGGAAATCTTTACTCTAATAGTTTGAATAAAATGTTATGTTAGTTTAAGTTGTCAAGGTTAAGTAGCTCAAACGTGACGTCTAGAGACACGATATCGAACCGAAAGTATATAAACTTTAGCTGCAAAAAAAAACTGGTACTCATTAATATCGAAATAGAAAGACTCGTTATTCCAAATATCGATACCAAATTCAATAAATTAAATCTGAATATTATTGGTCTCTTTTCCACTTCATTTCACTTTAATAAAAGTTTGCTTATGTAGAGCTAAGTGTGTTATTTGATATCACCTAAGGTGCGGGTTGAAATCCCACCACATGCCCACCTAAGATAGTACACATTTCTGACCTTTAAATTTAAAAATATATTCATATTGCTTTACATATAAATTCCAAGGTACATTCATATGGGCATTTACGATATAGATTTGTAAAAATGCAACCGCTAGGTAGAGCCGGTAGTCAAAATAAAAAATTTATTCGATATATCGAAATTAATATATTATTTGCGTTAAGTTTAAAAACATTGGGGCTGTTCAGGATGTTGTGGGAATGGTCTTGGATTTGCAGTTGGAATTGCATTTGCAAATTTTTTGCTGCTGCCATGGCAACCGTGTGCATTTTATTGTTGTGAATTTACAACTGCAAGGAATATGCAAATGCAAGAGCATATTCACAAGATCATGAACAGCCCTATTATTAACAAAAAAAAAATTCAATGGAAATTTTAGTAACGTAGAGACACGTCAGATAATTCGGCTGATAAAAAAGCAGGAAAGATTTGTACATTTTGGAGCTTAGAAAATTGATCTTAAATATTTCAAATATTACCACAAAAAATTTTATACAAATGTCTTGCTCAATTCCCAGAGTTTTTAAATTTTGAAGTTTGAATTTTGTTGTTTTTAAGATTTTGTCACGGCCCACCGGATTGGAAATGCCCATATGTACAGGGTGATCCTTCTCGAACTTTTTTTAAATTATAAATAAAACTCTTAAACCAGCACTGGTGTTGGAATCTGTATTATCACCCGAACGAAAAATCTATGATATTTACTGATAAAAAATAATTCATTCAAATGTTGGCCGCAACTACGTTGTAGGCGGGGGGAATTTACCTTTACAGTAGGCATACTAAGCTTTAGATGTGTAAAAAATATGGTTGGCAAAATTGGCTCAACTGTTTTTGATGGAGATGACAAACTGCAACATTCTGTCAAAAAGTAGGAAGAACGAAAATTACAGTACATACTTATAAAAATCTAAATTAGAGGCAGAATTCGCAGACTCTCATACGTTGTATCTAAAAATATAGCAACTCTGTTTATTGCGCAGACACGTCTCACGGAATGGAGTGCTCGCACGTAAATTATTATGTAAAGAAAAGACAAGGTCTCAAAGTATTAATAACACTGGATCACAAATTTTAGTTTGGTTTTTGTTCTCCAGACGCCACTATCCAATTTCTATGTAAAATTGCTCGGTGATTCCAAAAATCATGAAAAAAATAAAAAAAAAACTTTAACAAAAGAAAAATTGAAAAAATAACAGGTGTATTTGTGCTGAAGCCTGTTCTGTTACAAAAAAAAATTAGGGTACTAGTGAAGAAAAGCGATGGATATATAAAGAAGTGATGAGCAGAAAAGCGATGGATATATAAAGAAGTGATGAGCAGAAAAGCGTGTTACTCAGGTGTACGTGGCGTATGAGTAACTTTCTTTTCTGCTCATTTTTCATATAAAAAATCTTTGCGTATTTTCATTTGACGACTCATTACTTCTTTATTTATCCCTCGCTTTTCTTCACTAGTACCTTGATTTTTTTTTTGGTAACAGAACAGGCTTTAGCACAAATGCAAAAACTTGGCACAGAACCTGATATTTTTTAAATTTTTCTTCTGTTAAATTTGATTTTTATTTTTTTTTCATTAAAAAAACAAAAACTGGTATGATTAATTCTGTGTTCGTATGGAATAGTAGCTTATGTCGAGAAGCTGGCTTTGGTATAATGCGGCATTCCCTTTATTCTTTCAACTACAATGAATTTTTTGATGAGACTCAGAAAGAATATTGACTTTATAGTATCGGAACTATTTCTCGCACGTTTATTTGCCAAAAGTTCTACAACGGCTTGGCACCGGTGAGTCATTCGCAATCGTATGCTGCGAATGACGCATTATACTAAAGCCAGACTTTCAACATAAGCCACGATTCCATACGAACACAGAATTAATTTGTCAGAAACTGTGAGTCCTCTCGGAAAGTGATGTATAAATGTTTTATGGAGAATATTATTATCTCATTTAAGATTGTTAGATTGGTTCGTAAGATATACGTGATTAAGTGGAACCACTTTTTGTTTTAAGCTGCATAGAAAGTGGGTAGTGGCATTCATTGAACATTTTTGCTGTAAACCAGTGTAATTAATAAGTGGTCCTTGATCTTTATTTGGTATTTAAATTGATTGTGTACAACGTTATAAAGCGTACTTGAAGCTCTTACCTCAGGGTGACGTGGTAGCTGGTGAAGCGGTTGATGGTTCTTGTTTAAGTGAGCTTTAGATACACACTATATGTAATTGCAAACTCCGTTGTACCCGCCGAATCATGTATGTACTTAGGTTGAATTTCCCCTCAAAACTGTTATTGAGCGGCGGGGTACACATGTATTTGCGTGCGTTTGTGTGTGTACGTACATACGTTGCATGTCACCGCACATTAGGGTGGTGCAATATATTTCGGCTGGAGGCCTAAGGAAATTCTATTTTAACTAAAGGTTAATATATTTATTCGCTTAAAACAACTGAGAGGTTTCTTAAATACTAATGTTTAATACAAAGTTATCTATAAAATCTTGTAGCATATCTGTTGGCCTCTCTCTATAAATATCATCGGTACGAAACGCTTCCAAACATATCTCCACTCGCTTGGCGTCGAAAAAGTCGCTGAAACCATTCGCTGACGATGTTAAATTTTCAGTTAGTACTGCCGGCAAATCGGTTAGATGTGAGAAAAGTAAGCTCTCAATCAGTCCAACAATCCGGAACTTCTCTGCAGTCTCGTAAAACTCCTCGCGCTGCAAGAAGTTTTCAATGTTAAGTTGCTTGCACTTCAAGAACTCGGCCATAAAACGATAGTAGTCACTAAGTAACTCAGGCAAATACTGCTTGCGGAAGCTGCTGCTCGTCGGTATCGTGAGCACTGTAATCAGGTCCACCATGGGTGGTGCTAGTTGAAAGTCCACCAAACGACTTTGTAAGGGCGACTCACCTTATTTGCCATACTGAAACATTATGTTGTTCGCCCATAGGTCACCATGTGAGAAAACATTCAGATATTTGTCCGATGTCTGCACTAATTCGAAGATTGTTGACATGCGTTTCGGAAATTCACGTAATATGTAGTCCAATTTTTCTTGGTTTTCGGCAGTAGTTTTATAAGTTCCAAAAATACGCGATTCCCGTTGTTGAAGTTCCGCTTCCGTACATGGTTCTCCGATATTCCCTTGGGGTAGGAATTTTCAACCACCGCCTCGGGATGTAACTCATTCAGCTTGTGACCACAGCTTGCCTCGTAAACAATAGAACTGGCATGCAATGCGGCCAGAGATTTCAATATGCAGTGGAGATGCTCGTAGTTGAGTAGCCCATCGCGTCCTGCTCCCATGCGGAAATTCTGATCCGCAAGGTGTTCGAAGACTAGAAGTTGCTCGTCAGCATAGTAACATTTTGGCGCGATAATTGGAAAGATTTTCTGCAATTCAGGCATCAATTCTCGGTACACGGCCACCTCCTTTTTGAAGACACCGAATTCTTCTATATACTCCATGCGGGAGGCCAGCTCCAGAGGCGGCGACTTGGTGAAGAAGCGTATTTGTTCGTAATTTTCTTGACCATTAACGTCAATGCGGCGTACTTTGAGAGTGAGGAATTGATGGCGGCCCAAGAAGCCGGCAACAGTGTCTGCGTTGGAGGAATGCTCGTAGCTGAGAACCTCCAGTGTGCGTGGACGAGTGGACTGACTGTTGTGCTCATGATAGCGCTGGCAGAGATTGTTTAATGCATCGGCGCTAAGCTCTGCTGTGGTGGCCATATTTTCGGGAATGGATGCAGCTTTGCACTCAAATTTAAATCTAACTAATGTATATCTATTCTCCTAACACTTTTTACAACAATCTGAACTGGAGTAGCCTTTGAGGCAGAATGACCACTAAGTTTGAGTTCTCTAGAGCTTTTGTCTATTTTTGGTGAATTCTATCTTTCATAGGTACTTATATGAGGATCGCAAGCAGTGTTGCCGCGAAACATTTTTAGTGGTAGCTAAATTCCAGCTAAAAAAGGGCTAAAAAAGAGCTAAAAATCGTCGTTGTGGCTAAAAATGGTAGCTAAATTTTTTTACCTACATCTTATATAGTTATAAAAATAAGTGCACGTTTTTGGTGTGACCTCATAACTTGAAAACAGCTTCACGGAATTCAACCAAATTTATGTGGCATATTCGATTTATCATGCAGATGGTTTATGCGAAGTTTTCCCGAATTCGGAAGAGGGGGCGTGGCACCACCCATACTAACTAAAATATAAAAATAAGTGAACGTTTTTGGTGTGACAATATAACTTAAGAACGGCTTCACCGAATTCAACCAAATTTATGCGGCATATTCGGGCCATCATGCAGATATTTTATGTGGAGTTTTCCCAAATTTGGAAAAGGGGCGTGGCATATGTATGTATCTTATGTATACAAATAAGTACACGTTTTTGGTGTGAGCTTATAACTTGAGAACGGCTTCACCGAATTCAACCAAATTTATACGGCATATTCAGGCTATTATGCAGATGGTTTGTGTTAAGTTTCCCCGAATTCGGAAAAGGGGGCGTGGCACCACCCATACTAACAAAAATTTTCATCTGGTATATCTCTTGAAATATTTGTGGTTGATTACTGGAATTGGTAGCTATAAGTGGCCTGTTCAAGAGTTGGCATTCCAAATTGTTTATTTATTCATACCCAAGATGGAAAAACAAAAAATGTTGTATATCCAAATCTGTTGGATTAAGATTTAAAATAAAGAAAAAAATAATTTAAAATAAAAAATTTTGAAATAAAACAAATGATAAATTTTCATATAGAAAAATTCCAGGACTTTTCATTCGTTTTTCAATATTTGGTGTAGAGAAGCACACCGGGGTACTGCTAGTATAAATATGTAAGTATACACGCAAACATTTTCTATAATTACTGGTATAGAAAAACAATGAACTCTGAAAAGAATTACTATTTTATTCAACAAATAAACTTTTTGTGTAACACATAAAGCATATTAAGGGCCACCAACTTACCTATTTTAAAGTATAGTTAAATCGTTAACGGATAAGATAACGGCCCAGAAACGTAAGGAACATACATAGAAATATGTTTACTTGCCTTAAAGGAAAGGCGTTCGCTTTATGAGCGAAGAGTTAAATTCATGAAAATCATAAAAAAAATTTGAAGGTCAATGATGAATAAATTTTGAAAAGGGCTAAAAAAAGAGCTAGGGGCAATTTCAAATTTTTGTGCCCAAAAAAAGAATTTGGTAGCCAAATTTAGCCACCAAAGGGCTAAAACGGCAACACTGATCGCAAGTGTTCAGCAAACTGGAGTGGAGTGCGACGTATTTGTTGAGAAGCTGTACAATAAAACAGATTAATTTCTTGATTAAGGCACACACGCTGTTTATCAAATATTGTAAACGTCGTTGGGATTATAGGGATTTATATAATTGAGAATATGAACTGCCTTCTGTATAAACATAGCAAATACCTAATTACTTTGCTCACATCTTCATTGAGATAATATATAACTGAGCGTTAGATTAAATAAGTATATAAGACATACATACATATGTATATATCGTCGATGTCTTTGCAAAATCGCCTTTCTTATGGCGCTCAAACTTTACAGGAGAGCGAAAAAATGGGTTTTCTTTGAAGGCATTGGCTTGAGAGGCGCTATTTTTTCTAGCTGGTTACCAAATCTCATTTTTGCCACAACGGAGATTTAGGCGGTTTTGCAACTGGTCGATCGACGGTTTTGCAAAAACATCGACGATATGTTTATGTTAATTTCGCAAGCCAATAATTTTCGCCTTAATATATTAGGTCTCTTTAAATTTGCTTGCATTAGTGAGCGATGGGTTGTATGTATAATCCCTGCAAACCAAAGTTCCCGAAATCTTAACGAAATCTTTAGGAGTATCTGATTTCTGTAATGATTTTTTTCCGAATCTTCAAAGAAAATTATATGAAGTGGTTGACACGAACTCGTAAAGAAATTTCTGTACGAAAAAAAATTCTGAAAAAAGTCTGCAAGAAATTCTTCACATAGCAGCATTATTTTCATTTCTTCACCGATTTTCTTCCGAAATTTCGTAAAAGAATCGAAGGGTGCGTAATTTATTTCATTTTAGAAAATTCGGAAAAAAATCGGATGGGATCTTTCCGAATTCGTTAAAATTTCTTTACGATTCAGAATACTCTGAAAAAATGGTTTGCTCGGATGTTATATTCTTACGTATGTATGTATTCCCACATCCATGTAAACAACAGTAAATTTGAGGGAATACGAGTATTTTGTTGTTTACATATTATTAGAGTAGTTGACAAAAAAAGGTCTTACGCTAGGTGTAATATTTACGTGGCATATGTGGCCATAAATCAAAGACAATCCCCAGATGTGCGCATACAAATAACAAATGTAGCCATTTAATCTTAATCTTACATTTATGTATATTTTACGTTCGCGTTTTCTGATTTGTTTCATATGTGGGCAAATCCCCGGGATCGTGTGCTTTTGTTTCACTCAACTTTAAATTGATTTCAATTTTACTTTTTGTAAAAAACTTGGGCCATTTTTGGTATATGTAAACATCCTATTATTATTATTACAATGAATAATTAATGCTGATATGGCAACTACCTTACTTTATACTATTCTACTTAGCCTATTTACTGATTCTCTTAATTACCGCACGTGTTACATTTTGTTCATTAAAACCTTAAAATACAAAAGGTGTTTTATTTCGAGTTTCATTTCAATTTAATGAACAAAATTATATTGAAGAAGTATGGATAAATACTTGCGTCCCGAAAGTTTCGACATCGAACCATCGGATAACTCCGCTACTCGTGCTTGGGAGCATTGGCGGAAAAGATTCGAAAGTTTCATCGCTGCTCAGGAGCCGGCCGAAATGGACGGGGTAACTCAAGCATCTTGGGACGAGGCAAAGCATCGACTCCTGATAAACCACGTCTCCCCGAACGTATACGTTTACTTCAGTGAAGCACGAAGCTTCAGGGAAGCAATTGATTTGATGGACAAGCTCTACGTTAAGCCAAAAAATGTGCTATTTGCAAGACATGCACTCGCTACGAGAAGGCAACGCTCTGACGAGAATATTGAAACTTACCTGCATGCATTAAAGCAATTGTCGAAAGACTGCGAGTTCGCAGCCGTTGATGCTGATACAAATAGAAGCGACTGCGTACGAGACGCGTTTATATCAGGAATTTCCTCAAGCTCAACAAGGCAAAGACTCCTTGAAAACTTAACGCTGACCCTCGATCAAGCTTACAACCAAGCTCTATCTCTGGAAACAGCTGAAGTCAACTCCTTAAGTTTCAACTCCATAGCCGTGAACGCAGTCACAGACGAACAAACTACGGACCACCACCAACCTCAACAAAACGTACTCAACGGGGATCATGTCGCTGCGGCTCACTTCAATCGACGAAAATGTTTTTTTGTGGTGGTCAACTACACCTTCGCAAAAATTGTCCGGCTCGTGAAGAAACATGTCAACTGTGTAACAAAAAGGGACACCTCGCCACTGTTTGTAAAAGCGCCAAGTCTCTCGTCCCTCAGGTCGCAAGCAGGCGAAATTCAACAGCGTGTATCACAGCTGCTTCGCCTAACTCTTTACACAAAGCAACCGTTCCGGCCATTATACGCGGGTTTAGAGCTGAAGCCCTTTTAGACGCCGGTAGCTCGGTAAGTTTTATTAACGAAAAATTCGCCAATTCAAAAAAGACTTCTGCAACGCCACATTCTCCATGGTCTCGTTGAGTCACACCTCTAAAGTCGAAGGCCAAACTTCACAGTCCATTACCTTGGGAGATCATAAGTACGATAATGTGAATCTTCTTATAGTCAAACATCTTTGCTCCGATTTAATTATCGGTCACGATGTACTTCAAGAGCATTCATCATTAGAATTTTCATTTGGCGGTCCTAAAAACGCTCTGCATGTGTGTAACGTAGCAGAGGCATCGGTACCGCCTGTGTCACTTTTCCCCATTATCTCTCCGGATTGCAAACCTGTCGCTATTAAATCACGTAGATATAACGACGAGGATAGCAAGTTTATCAAGGCTGAAATCGAGAAATTATTAACGGAAGGTGTAATAGAGGAGAGCAAATCTCCTTGGAGAGCACAGGTCCTTATAACTAGAAGCGAAACTCACAAAAAGCGACTAGTTATTGACTATTCCCAAACAATCAATCGCTATACTCAGCTGGACGCTTACCCTCTTCCACGCATAGAGGACTTAGTATCAAAAGTCGCCAAAAATAAGTTTTTCAGTCTAATAGATTTAAAAAGCGCCTATCATCAAGTACCCATCTTACCTGAAGAAAAGAAATTTACGGCGTTTGAAGCACTTGGAAATTTATACCAATTTCGACGTATCCCCTTTGGTGTCTCTAATGGGGTGTCATGTTTTCAGCGGACTATCGATTGGATTATACGGAGAGAAAAGCTGCAGGACACATACGCTTATCTCGACGATATTACCATCTGCGGGCAAACTCGAGAAAATCACGCTCAGAACCTAGACCGATTCATGAACGCCGCAAAGAAATACGGTCTTACTCTCAGCCGTGATAAATGCAAATTTACACAGGACGCCATCAATCTCCTTGGCTACAACATATCAAACCACATCATAAAACCCGACGGCGATCGGCTTAGGCCTCTTTTAGCATTGCCAGCGCCACGCGACTTGCCTTCTTTAAGAAGGTCCCTGGGAATGTTTGCTCACTATTCTAAGTGGATACCTAACTTCTCCGAAAGAGTTCACTCACTCGCTAAAGCGACCGCTTTTCCGCTCACCAGTGACCAACTCAAATATTTCGAAGGTCTTAAAAGCGACACCGCGATGTCCTCAATCCATGCTATCGAAGACCAAATTCCTTTTACTGTCGAAACGGACGCCTCAGAGCATTCTATCGCAGCCGTGCTTACACAGGACTCCAGACCTGTAGCATTCTTTTCTAGAACATTGAATTCTAGCGAGCAAAATCACTCGGCAATAGAAAAAGAAGCCTACGCTATCGTCGAATCGTTGAAGAAATGGAGGCATTTTCTTATTGGAAAACGATTTAACCTAGTAACCGACCAGTGATCAGTATCCTTCATGTACGACAAAAAGCATGCAAGCAAAATCAAAAATGAGAAGATCCAAAGATGGCGTTTGGAGCTTGCACCCTTCAAATATGATATTATCTATCGTCCAGGAAAGGACAATCATGCCGCGGACGCTCTCTCTCGCGTTTGCGCTACTATGGAATCGCGTAAAACAAAACTTTTTTCGCATCATGAAGCGCTCTGCCATCCGGGAGTGACTAGAATGTTCCACTGGGTACGGTCAGCTAACCTACCGTTTTCGATTGAGGAAGTTAGGAATATGACAAATTCATGCCGTTCCTGCTCCGAAGTTAAACCTAGATTCTTCCATAGTCATAAGCATCAAAAACAGTTGATAAAAGCAACATCACCGTTCGAACGCTTGAGCCTCGACTTCAAAGGGCCAGTCCCAACAAATAACAAAAATAAATTCATTCTCACTATTATTGATGAATTTTCACGATTTCCGTTCGCTTTCCCGTGCCCGGACGTCAGTGCCAAAACGGTTATTAAAAATCTCAACGAGCTATTTACTACTTTCGGCATGCCTTCATATGTTCATTCGGATCGAGGCGCTTCTTTCCTTTCAACAGAAGTACAAAACTTTCTTCACTCTCAGGGTATCGCTACCAGCCGTACTACCGCCTACAATCCACAAGGAAACGGACAAGTGGAGAAGCTTAACTCCACTCTCTGGAAAACTATTATTCTAGCGTTAAAAACAGAAAATCTGGAAATTGAAAACTGGCAGCTAGTGCTACCTCAAGCCCTACATGCCATTCGATCTTTGTTATGTACCGCCACGAACTGCACACCTCACGAGCGAATGTTTGTACACCAACGGAGGTCTAACAATGGCGCTTCGATACCAACTTGGCTTACGAATTCGAGACATGTTTTAATGAAAAAGTTCAACCGAGCCAACAAATATCAGCCTATAGTGGAAGAAGTAGAAGTCTTACACTGCAATCCTGATTTTTCATATGTTAAATTGCCGGGTGGACGTGAAACTACGGTCTCTAACCGACATCTAGCACCCTTAGAAGAGGGAGGAGAAGATATTTGTCTAGACCTAAATCCGGATACGGCGCCACTTAGCCTTCCTAAGCCGGTCACTGAAGAAGTAACAAACCTCTCTACGGATAAGGTACCAAATCAACCGCCGTCTGCGATGGAGCAACCGGATAGCCACAGATCGATCTCACAGAACCCGGCATTAACAGAATCAGTACACGATGTTCCGGAACAACCGATAGCCCGGAGATCCAGCCGCCAGCGCCGGCCGCCACAATATCTTGAGGATTATTTGCACGAGTAAAAAAAAAAAAACAGTGAGGGTGAATGGTATATGTAAACATCCTATTAATATTATTACAATGAATAATTAATGTTGATATGGCAACTACCTTACTTTATACTATTCTACTTAGCCTATTTACTGATTCTCTAAATTACCGCACGTGTTACATTTTGTTCATTAAAACCTTAAAATACAAAAGGTGTTTTATTTCGAGTTTCATTTCAATTTTGATAACAAATGTGACGGGTTCTTGTAACTTATTAAATTTAATTTTAATTTAATAATGCTTTTTTATTTTTTATAAACAATCAAAATAATTAAAATAACAACTTTGACATGCCACTTTGGGCACATTGTAGACAGTGTGCCAAGTAATGACAATATCCATATTTGACAATTCATACGTGAACTGATGTGTTTATGTTAGTTCTTTATTTCAATTAACCCTAAGTTAACACATGTTTAAAAAAAGGACAAATATTTGTTCTGTAACCAAAATTGATTTTAATCGCAAAGATAAATTCCTATTACTTAATTAAATAAAATTTAATTACGTACATTGTTTCTATTTCCACATTGGATAGATTGTGCACTGGTATTTGCTGATATGATGTATTTGTTGTGATATGAATTCGCCTTGTTTACAACAAACACATCATTTTGACATTAAGAAGTACCGTGACGAAAATCTAAATTCGCCAGTAACACCACCTTGTATAAATTCGCCTTGGTCGGAGGCGGTAAAAATTATTCTCACAAATACGTGCTGTTGGTGGCTAAGACATGTGGCAAGCTAGCTCCCACTGTTTTCTTTTTGATGTGTATACATCTTTGGTTTAGGTAGGGGTAAAATTTGCAAAGCTGTAACGCATATCCCAGCACAAAATTTCGAAGGTCTTAGCATGTGTATTTCAGCATACAATTTTTATTTTCATTAGAAGCACACTGCGTTTGCTTGCCAAATGGTTGCATACATTTAGGAATATGCATAGTAAAGCTCGGAACACTTTGACGACAGCAAGCGACAAGCAGCATCTGTCAAATTTTAAATACACACGTTCTTACGGACACAATTATTTTGGCGACAGCACGACATCTTGGCTGCAGGACTGCAATTGTCGACGTCGCCAAATTAAATCTATTTCTAATTTTGCCGGCGACAATGAGTAGATGTAGTGCTGCAAAATTAAACTGTCGCAAAATTAATCACATATTCTTGATTGTTCATGTTTTTCTTAATTACTTAAATAAAAATACACAATTTGTGAAATAAATATACCAAAATGTCAAACTTTAAAATCAGCTGTTTGCTATGTCGCTGAGGTCTTCAAAATGTTTAAGAAGCTGGCTTCAAGGCGACATTTGTCGACAAAATGATGTCGCTGTCGTTATGTCGTGAAGTTGCAGTCGTCAAAGTGTACCGAGCTTTAGAGGAAATGCGCTACAATTGATTACTACTTCTGATTATTTAAACTCCGCACATGCATACGGCTTTGTACCTATGTATGTACATAAATATGTATGGACTCATTTGTTGCAACTAAAAAGCAAGGCGAAAATTAAAAAAAAATACTGAAATCATTTTAACCGTTGATAACTGATGAACATACATGAATATATGTATGTATAATATGCATATGTATAGATGATACAATAGCTCTGATCCAATACTTTTCGTGTAATATCCTGGAAAAAGGTCAAACAGCGAAATCCCTCTCTGAAGTGAGAGTAAAAAGTGAGTAACAGCAAAACGTATGGAACAAAAAAGCATCCGCTAAAATCCTGCAACATGAACTGCATTTACATGAACCATATATTATATTCCGAAAAGAAAAACTAAATTTGGGAATATATACAAATATAAATGCTCAAACTATAAGCTCAAAAACAATAACTGATGCGGTGTTTCCAAGATATTTTAACGCCCTTGAGTCACAAGTATATACAAGTATAAAAAACGGCCCTAAGACATAAGAGGTTGGCATTAAGCGTGATCGTTAGATAACATTCTTCACAAAGTTCATTGAAAATGCTAAATACATAAAATAATTTTTGTCTAAAATGCGGCCACGAATTTGTATGTGTGATAGTACTATCGATAGTATCCCAGCTCTAAGATGAGCCATTTAAGGGTGTACAGAGTACCCACATCAACTAGCTAATGGGAGCTTTGCAAAACAATCCACTTCCGCTCAGAGTTTCCGTGCGCAACAATAATATCAGCGGATAGCTTGCAATTGTCAACATAAAACGAAATCTTTTCTCTGCTACAAAAATATTTAAGGAAAATAAAATTTTCGACCCACCCGATTGTGCTTACCGGAAGGGTAAGAACTATCCCAAATGTGAATTGAACAATGGATTGCATGCGCCTCCCGGTGTGAAGGGTTTCGTACATACCTAAAGGGTTATCATTAGGCACCTCTCACTACTAAACAAAAAAGTAAATGAAGAAAATCCAAGGCGTTTGCTCACGAGGAAGAGTTTTCTGATAATATTTGCTTTATATTCGCGTTTTTCTACTCCATACCTTAATGTATGTAGTTAATAGTATTTACATTACACATTCATGCAAATACAAACTAACAAATATAAATACAAGCATAAAATCTGCCAAACTTTTTGTTAAATTTTAATATTCAATACAAAATTTTCTATGAAATCTTCTAGCATATCTGTTAGTCTATCTCTATAAATATCATCGCTACGAAAAGCTTCTAAATATATTTCCTCCCGCTTGACGTCTAAAAAGTCGCTAAAACCATCCGCTGACGAGGTTAAAGACTCGGTTGATTCCGGTGGTAAATCAGTCAAATGAGAGAAAAGTAAGCTCTCGATCAGTCCAACAATTCGGAACTTCTCTGCAGTCTCGTAAAATTCCTCGCGCAGCAAGAAGTCGTCAATATTCAATTGATTCTGCTTTAAGAACTCACTCATAAAGCGATAGTAATCACTAAGTAATTCAGATAGATGCTCCCTACGGAAGCTGCTGCTAGTCGGTATGGTTAGCGCCGTCATTAAGTCCACCATAGGCGGTGCATAGCGGGCGAGTTGAAAGTCCACCAAACGACTTTGTAAGGGAGACTCACCACATTTGCCATACTGGAACATCATATTGTTGGCCCATAAATCACCGTGACATAGCACATTTAGATATTTTTTGGACGTCTGAATTAACTCGAAAATTGCAGCCATGCGCTTAGGGAATTCACCTAATATGTACTCCCTTTTTTGCTGGTATTTAGGCAGCAATTTTATCAGTTCCAGAAATACACGATTCGCATTATTGAAGTTCTGCTTCCGCACATGGTTCTGCGGAATGCCCAAGGGGTAAGCGATCTCCACCACCGCCTCCGTATGTAACTCATTCAGCTTGCGGCCACAGCGTGCCTCGTAAACAATCGAACTGGCATGCAATGCGGCCAGAGATTTTAGTGCGTACTGAAGGTGCTTATAATCCAGTAGGCCATCACGTCCAGCGGCCATGCGGAATTCCTGGTCGGCCAGATGTTCGAAGATAAGCAGTCGCTCGTCGGCGAAGTAGCATTTCGGTGCCACATTTGGAAAGATTTTTTGAAACTCGGGCAACACTTCGTGGAATATGCGTACCTCCTTTTTGAAAAGACCAAACTCCTCTATGTACTCCATGCGAGAGGCCATTTCTAGTGGCGGCGACTTGGTGAAGAAGCGTATTTCTTCGAAATGCTCTCTGCCATCAGCATCAGTGCGACGTACTTTGAGTGTAAGAATCTGGTGCCGACCAAAGAAGCCCGTTACAGTGTCTGTATTGGCCGAATGCTTGTAGCTGAGGACGTCAAGTGTGCGTGATTGAGTGGACTGACTATTCTGTTCGTGATAGCGCTGGCAGAGATTGTTCAAAGCTTCACTGTTCAACTCAACTGTGGTGGCCATTTTGTTGAAGAAGGGAAGTAGCAGGAATGGGCACGCTTTTTATTACGCTGTGAACTGAAGTGGTGGACGATGCAGATGTGTCTATTTCTATTAAATTTTGCATTCAACTAACAACGGAAGAACGCGGTTATCATACATACAAGTGTATTTACTTAGAGATAGCACTTTTAAAGATAATTTTAACTGTCGTCGAGATTAAACTAGTTGATTTGAAATTGTATGTACACATTAGAGATGGGCGCGTGAGTTTTGTAAGTCACTCACGTTCTGTTATATATTTTTCAATCCATTCACGCACGCCCACGATGCCTATTTTATTAATCACGCACACTCACGTACGCTTTCTCACGGACAA
Organism: Rhagoletis pomonella; assembly: GCF_013731165.1. Lineage (NCBI taxonomy): Eukaryota > Metazoa > Arthropoda > Insecta > Diptera > Tephritidae > Rhagoletis > Rhagoletis pomonella. The sequence goes on along the minus strand of NW_023458560.1, from coordinate 78,812,671 downwards.
GTTTTTCAAATTTATTTGGACAAAACAGGCTTTTATAACACAAGTATTGTTACAAAAGCTTAGTCAAATGCCTAGCAAGTGATGAATTAATTTTTTTTACAAATTTAAGTTACATAGTGCTCGTCATAACTTTATGACACTTACATTTTGAATAGATTTGGCCATTTATCTTAATATTTTTTTAATTTTAATTACTTATTTATAAAAATATAGTAGGTTCGTTAACAAAACTGCATAAAAGCAAATTTCAAACTTTTTGCAATAAAAAACAAGTAAGAGCAGCGCTGTCTTCGGCTATGCCGAAGGCTTC
>NW_023458560.1:78796742-78811961 GCF_013731165.1 Rhagoletis pomonella | reverse complement strand
TATGTTATAGTGGTCCGATTCTTCCGGTTCCGACAAATGATTAATACTTTATAAAAATACACCCACCTACCAAATTTGATCCGGATATCTCGAAAACTGAGAGACTAGATTGCATACAAACAGACGGACAGACGGACAGACGGACATGGATAAATCAACTCAGCTCGACGTTCTGATCATATAAGTATACATTTTAATGGGTCTATCTCTTTTTGTTCTGGTACTTACAAACATCGGACCAAAGTTATAATACCATTTCATGCTCATGAAAGGTATAAAAAGTCAATAAACTTTCGTAAAAATTATGAGCTTTTAATTCGAAATATTTTGAGTATGCCGGTTTTTAACCCATCCAATTTTAAATAATATAATAAATCGTAAGTTGGAAGTAGATCCGACTTACCGTTGATTTTTGGGATTTTTTTGGTTGAAGGTATCGCTAATTTTCTAAGAAAATTACCGTCATCGTCAATACAAAAAAAAAAAATTGCAAAAAATCAACGGTAATTCGGAGCTACTTTAAACTAGCACTTTATGCTAAAATTGAATGGAATGAAATATAATCAAAAAGCTCGAAATTTGTATACTCGAATTGTTCGCCAAGCAGTCGTGTAGATGCGTCATTCTTCTAGAATTCTGTCTGAAGCAAAAAAACAACTTTTTCACTAGTTGCTGAGTTGGCTGTTATGTTTAAAAGTTGCTTTAAAAACTTCTAAGAAGTCGCAAATCTTTGGCTCTCTCCCAAAATTTTACAACATCGTCACGACTGTATTTTTTAAATAAATTTGTACTTTCGCATTAATGTCTTAATTTTTACTTAAAAATACACACTGACCTGAAATCTAACTCACGCACGCTCGCGTCGGCAAAAATTTCAGTCACACACTGAGACTATTTCAAATTTAAATAAGTTAAAAAAATATTAACAGTGCTTTTTATAAAAATAGTCAATATATTTGTCAGTTTCAAAAGGATTCAATATTGACTACAATAGGAAATTGAAAGTTGGTATAGATATTAAAAAAACCAATATGAAAAAGTAAGGGGGTGCCCTCTTTTCTTCGATGACATTTTTTCCCCCAAACAAAATTTGGTCCACTTTAATCTATACCCCTACCTTTCTCTCCTATACTAGTTATTAGCACTCTAAATTTTGTTTTGTCACTTCATAGATACTTTGTGTGCACCGTATCGACTGCCAGTTTTATACTTACAACTGTAGCTAAATGCATGGTTACATACTTAAATACGTGTACATATGTATCTCTTTGTTTATCAAACTTAATGACTCCGTGTTTTTTAAGTTATAACTCAGAGACTATCTCCGTATCTGAGGATAGGAACGACATTACTAATTTATTTATTTATAAATAAAGGAGAGTACTGTAGACATGAATACCTTTCATCTGAAAATAAAGTCTCGCATTGTAGTCATAAGCACTGTCACATATGTGGAATAAAATGTTTTTTTTCAAAATAATACCTTAACTATTATAAGAATATATACTAAGTAATTGCTATTAATTTTTCTTACCATAAAAAGCTTCTATTTAAATATCCGCCTACAAAAAATACTCTCCATATACTTTTTTTCTGCACTTCTCAGATTCTTTTTCAAACTCAGGGCAAATAAAACCGAGGTCGAAATTTTAAATTATTTCGATGTTATGTCTGATGGAATTCAAATGTGGGACCACCTACAAAAGAACATGTAGCCAAATAAGCAACTATGTAATGTTAAATAAAAAAAAAATAAAAACAAAAATATAGAAAAAATCTTTTTTTATTGATAGCTTATGTCCAAAAATAGTTAGCTACAAGTTAGTTAACATCTAATGCAGAGGAAACCAGGAATAACTATTTTACGGCCTTCGCCCTACAAAAGTAGTTAGTTACTGCCAAAGAAAATAGTTAGTAAATAGTTACCACTAGTCGAATGCTAGTTAGTTAATAGTTAGCTACAAACTAGTCCCATTTCCAGCAGGGTAGTGCACTACTTCTTCAACACGAATATATAAACCACATTTTGAGGAAATGTGAAGTAGTTGAGTTACTGCCATAGTTGTGATTTTTTTAAAAACATTTTTTTTTTAAATTGGTCATAACTTTTTAATTAAAGAGTCTATGAAAAAATAGTCAGGTACGAAAACGAAAAAGCCCATCATTCTTTTTTAAATATTAACTAGTAATTTTTTTCTCAAGTCCATTACAGACTAATTTCAGCCCACTGTGCGTCGTGGGGTTGCAGATACGCTTAGCATTAGTGACTTAAGTTCGTTTATTTTAATCCTATGTGTGTCTTTTTTTTGCCGGCGCATACCACTGTGTTCGCAGGCAGACACAACATTCTACGTAATTCAGTAAACTTCTGGATAACTTATGTGTGGGTTGAAGTGTGTTATGTATTTATAATTGTAAATAAAACTATTTTGTGGAGGGATTTAGTCTCCATAAATACTACAGTGATAGTAGATAAGCTAACAAACAACATTCAGCTGTTTAAATTAATACGCGCGAAAATGAGAAATTGCTTTCACAAAGGTGATTACCTCATAACAGCTCGTAGCATTAGCTACATATGTAAAAAGTAACAAAATAATTTTCTGGAATATCCAATTGTAAAAGTTTCAGCTTGTGACTGCTGTAAAGATTTATTTCTTTAGAAAATAGAACCGTTATATTTATTTATATTTATTTAAGTCGTTGAAACAACTCTATATTTCGCATCAAACTCCCAGCCAGCAATATATCCGCAAACGTAACCGAAAATGGAAACAATGTCTGCCTTATTATGAGTTTCGCCCGAAAAAGAAATTCACCCGAAAATTTTTTATCCGCCCATAGTAAATACAAGGAAACCAAAAGTGAAAGTGAAACGGTTCGGGGAAAATGAAAGTCATGATAAGGCTGTGTGTATATATAATAACATTTCCAGTGAAAAATTGCAGCGAGAGCATAAAAGCAAAATGCAGTGTAAAATTAAGAAGAAGAGTAAACTGGCAGAAAAAGTTATTGAACACAAAACTAGTAAAAACTTGCAACTTACTTTGACACTTTCTGATGGTTAAGTTTTCCTTTTGGTTGCGAATATTTCCACCATCACAAAAATCAAAATGTGTACATACATTTACAGCCCGATACTGTTTACTTAATAAATTAAACATTTTTATAAATTGTCAATTTTTTTAATTATTAATCAAGAATTGGAATTCTAGCACAGAAATCAAAAGCTCTTTCCTTGCTGAATTATCAAGATTGGGGTTTGATATGGCGCATTTTATGTATAATATGGCGTCTATGTAATGAGTTACACTGTGCGACAATTTTTAGCAAACCAAATCAGCCCAAACTTTGCTAATATTTTCTGAAATTTTACACATCCAGTAATAAAACACTCGATGGATTTGCAAAAGTTAGCTCGTATGTAATTTTATTTTATGGCCTAAGAAGGTTTTCAAGTTAAGTGGAATAAATTGTTTAAATAAATGTCTGAGCGAAAATAAATGTTAAGACTTATAGTATAATTTCAGTGGTAAAATTTTTCGTAGAACCCCTCAAATCCCGCCTGAAAGGGTCGTTTTGACCTATACTTTAAGAAACCCCTCTTCGATAGGTTGGAATGTTTATTAAAGCCAAAACATTGAAAACGAAGGGTGGATTTGGAGGTGCTTAGCTTAATTGGTTTTAAGTAATATACTTTTTTAGTAAAAAGTTTGCCAGTTCATGTACAAATAAGGACTGACTGTATAGGGCAAAGCACCAAAAGCCTAACACACTCCTTTCACAAGCAACTCCTATGGAACCGCCGATTAGTTATTACTTTATAGGCCTAACTAGATTTTCACTTTCCGCTGCACCACACATATCGCAGACGTTTTTAAAAAGGGTATTGATCCTAAATTTTACAATTTTAATATTATGTGCTAAAAATCTTTATCGTCCAACAAAAGCATGAGTAAAATTTTTTAGTAACAAAATGAACTAAAGTAAAGGCTCCCTTCCCCATTTGATAAGAATGTTCATAGAAATACATATTTGTCCTGTTCTCAGGAAAAATTGCACCTTATTTATATTCTGGATCACCCTAATGTATATAAATGTTTCCTAGAAATTTTGTCTGTCTATCAATTTCGCGGCCAATTCTCTTCCTGGGACCCTTCTTTTCTTGGATATCGAATTCCACTTTGTTAATCAAGTGATTATCTTTCCTTCCACTGCGAATGCACATTGAGTATAACAGACCATTTGAAAAAAAAAAACAGTTGGCGGATCTTTCTTGTTATTAATAAATAAAATTCGAATAACTTAAATATCCAACTTATTATTGTTGGTGAAGCAAAACAACGCTGGCCATCAGCTACGATAGTTAGCCAGTTGTGTATAATGCTACCGTCACGTTCTTTGTAATTAAGTAGCCCACTTTGCAGCTAAATATGTTTGCCAATTCTTCGTTCTTCGTTCTTCAATCATCATTCATTCAGCTGTTATGCGCTACTGGCCTGTGCATACAACAACGTGCGCAGCACATTTTGGGCATAGTTATATACAAATTTACATACTTACATATGTACATACATATATGTATGTAGTTGATGAAGTAACTATTTTCGCAAATCGTTTACAAAATTGCTAACCTTTTTGAAGAGTGCGGACAACAGCGCATGAATAGCTATATATCTACATATATAAACATGTATACAAATGTAAATATATTTTAGCAACTAAGCAGCAAAAGTATAAATTTGTATACACAAGTAGATTTTCCACAGAATCTTCAACGTATACATAGAAAACTGAATATAAAGCCATCCAAAATTGAGTAATTTTGAAAAGGTTATGAATACGCACAATTTCAAGGTTTAAATGTCAAGTTATTTAGTTTTCTTCTAGAGTCAGCTCCAAATTTTACGCTAAAATTAGACACGCTGATTAAAAAGTTTAAGGTTTTTCTTGTACAATGTACGATGAACCTCATGTAGAATTTTGTAGAATTGAAGACTAAAGTCATGCAATAATTCGTGACACTTTTCGCACAACGTATAGAAGCGGTTAACAGAGGTAGTTTGGGCAATCGTTCTGTGCTTATAGGAACACATATTTTTAACTTTTTGCAGCGAATTTATACTTTCTATTTTTTTTTTAATGTAACTTTATTACTTCTCGTAGTCCACTTCTGTTAAAAGGTGGAATTTACAAGATTTTACAACTTTAACCAAAACATATTTAGTTGACGTCACTAAACTCTTCTCTAAGGTACATCCTACGTTTTTCACTCCAGTGGCTTGAAGAAATTATTTGTTTTTTTTTTTGCAGTTAAAACACATACAGTTGCGGTCAAAATATTAGCAGCAAAATTCAAAATGATGCTGTTGTCAACTTATCTTTATATATTTTTTGGTGATAGTTTTCATTTAAAATATGGATCGATCTATATCAGACGAAACATAAATAAAAGTTTCAAGGCTTGCATAAAGATCACAAAACTAATTAGACTTAAAAAAAATTATTAAAATTTTAATTTTTTTAATTCCGATTTCTTACAAACATTTTGGGTATACAGTTTGGTAGCCCATTAAATTCTAGTATATCAAAGTCTAAGTTTCAAGTCGCTGAAAATTACCGTGGATTTTAAATGGTTAGGTGGATTTTAAATTTTTGTGGGGGGAGTTGCGAATTTTCTTCTGACTTTTATATGGATAAGAAAATTAGCAAAACTTCTAAAAACTCAACGGAAATTTTCTAATCTAATTAAAAAAATCTAAATTTTTTATGAATATTTTTTAAGTTTAAATTGTTTCTGTGAACTTTGTGTAAGCTTTGAAACAACAAATAAATAAAGATGAGTTGTCAGCAGCTTCGTTTCGAATTTTGCTGCTATTATTGTGACCGCAACTGTAAATATGGGAATACATGCACTACAAATTGGATCATACATACATGAGGACTTTCTAAGTACATCGACTCCGGAGCCACCTAGCAGGTTATTTTATAGCCTCAGCTTGTCGACTACAGATATCTGAAGAAAACCTGAATCTGTGATGGGTTTACGCTTACTTCAATATTTTTGTGTTTAGACTACCAGTTTAGGTATCGGATCAAGCCTCGTAAGCGCACTCTAAGAACTCGATCAAGGCGGCAGCCTAAATACTTAAGTAAAAAATATTAAGACATATCTAAATTAAATTTCTAAATAATTAAGTAAGGCGTCGACGGCACTGAAGAATATTTTTGTACAAGCTTCAACCTGATATTCCATTAGAGAGCTTCGAGTAAAGATTTGGCTGCCAAGTATTTGGAAGCGTTTCGGACAATTTACATATTGAATGTAAATCAATTGAAATAAGGAGAAATTTTTGAATATTTATTGGGAGTGATAAACTTAAAATTATACCTACGAACTATAAGAATACCAAACAAGTTTGTACGCGGTATTTTGTTAGGTAAAAGTAAATTAATATTTACGTTAGGTTAGGTTAGGTTTGGCGGCAGTCCTAAGTGGGACTCATTTAGACAGAGGATCTTTTTGATACCGCATGAGGTTTTTAATTATCCCTGTTTCCTGTAAACCACCTGGTGCTTAGCAAACAAGTGCATTGACTTCTAATGTTCACCGCTTTGAGGTCATCGAGAATGCTAAAGGAACGGCTCCCTAGAGTTGTTGCTCTCCGGTTTAAAGGAGCTGGGCAATGGAAGAGAATATGTGGGACGAATTCCACTTCGTCTTCATGAATGTAGCCTCTGCAGTGCTCGTTCCAGGCTGGGCCCAGTCGAGCTGCAAATATCCTACCTCCTTAGATTAAATAGAGCCTTGGCGCCTTGGTGACAGGTCCGTTCCATTCGCCATCTTTCATTGGTAACTTTTATGAATTTTTCGTTCAGTAGAAATTTGCATGTTTGAGGAGGTATGCCGAGAGTATCCCTTATATCCGTATCAGGCAATGTCGTTCCATAACGGGCGAATTCATAGGCCTTAGTCATCTCGTTGAAATATCGGCTGCTTTGAGCAACTAATTTTGAAGTGAGCAACAAGTTCCCCAGAGATTTCATTGCCGCCTGGCTGTCAGTGAAAATGTTGATATCATGACTAGGAATCGTATCACACTATATACCAGTGGTGCAGCCTTTGAGATGGCCATCAGTTCGGCCTAAAAAACACTGCAGTAGCCAGGAAGGCGTAGCTGTTCCGAATAAACCGCACCACCAACTCTTTTGTCGAGCCTCGATCCGTAAGTGTAAACTTTATATTTAGTACTGTGAAAAAAAAGAAAACTTATTTACCTTAAGTATTTAACACACCTGAGAAATGTGTGTAAATACTAAGATATTCAGCATATACTAACACATAAGTTGTAGCCGCTACAACAACAACAACAACAACGACAACAACATGAGTAACTAAACACTTTCGCATTTAGCATATACAAAGCCTCAAACCCCAACCCAAACTAAAAACAACGAACACGCCAATCATTTTAATATTTCTTATACTTTTATTTTTCGTTTGTAATATATGTAGATAAAAAGAAGTCCATTTATTATTCGAATAATGCATTTCAATATAGCTTAATTAATAGCTTCAACACTTAAATTCCTTTGCCCATTCACTGCAAGCTAATCCTGTTGGCGTTGGTTTGTCAGTGCACTTCAAATGGATATCTCAATACAACCATTGCAATGAAATGCATATAATTTTTTAATGATTCGCATTTTTTCTATGCAATTTCTTGGGTATGCTGGGCAATTAAATAATATAAGAGTCAATGTCTTCCTCATTTGTGATGATGCTTACAGATGTTAGTAAGGATTTCACAAATGACTTTCCCGATAAAACTATAAACAATATTATTAATGTGAGCTATTATTAACCTCAGTGAATGTACAGAAAAGTATATTATTCAAACAAATATTCCTCAAAAGCGTCATTGGCAGAGACCTTTAGCATAGCCACGTCTACCGAATGTTCATACAATTGCCATCAAAGAATGACGCCACGCAACAACGCGGACATTGACGCCTTCCAACTTACGCCATAGGTACAGAGTTGGGCAAAATTTATTCGAATGACGAATAACAAATGAATAAATTGTTTTTCTTGTTATTCGTAAATAATAAATAATTTTGTTTATTAAAAAAAAAAATTATTCGAATGACGGATAAATTATTTTATTCGTTATTCGAATAATTATTATCTTCATTAATTATTCGAATAACGAATAAAATAATAATAAAAGAAATAATTTATGTATATAGATATGTACATATATTTATGTATAAAATCATAACCGTTTTCGTTGTTGCGATTTAACTCAAACCTCTGGAAAGATTTAAGTCAAATTTTCGGAGGTTATTCCCTGCGCATAAAGTCCTATTAAAGGCTACTAGAAAACTCCTTGGTGGCGATGGAGCCGAGTTATTTATAAAAGCCGTATTTATGAACCGATTTCGTTCAAATGCATGATGAAAAATACTTATGCGAAAAATGGACCCGCTAGGTGGCGCTGCAGTTGAGTTATTTAGAAAATCCCTATTTATTGTACAATCAGGTTGCAATTCATAACGGTGCTGCAGTCGAAATCATTAGAAACCCCATATGTTTGGACTACTTTGTTTTTTATGTTTATATTATATGAATTTACGATGTCTTACGTCGTCATACACCCTAAATGCGACTTTGCATCTACCTCCGCTTGATGAAATTGCTCGGGCGGCCATTGCTGCAGCAGTAAGACTCAAGGAAACCAGCTCTTGGATATTTTAAAAGTGGCGAATCAGCAAGGAAAGTAACGACCACATCCTTCCAAGAAAGACCACTGTTGGTATATGAATGGCCAAATTTTACATCGAGGGTTTTTGGCTCTCCTATAATAGAAAACGCACATCTGTGCTCTTCACCTTCCTTATAAGGACTTTTGTTGGCCTACATGACATAAGCCTAGAGGCTGACGCATCGGACCAATGTTGTAGTTGCAAGATCATAGAAGAAGATTACGCACGCTTAGAAAAGATCTCACAAGTGGAAATAAGACCATCGGTAAAGCTCATGACATTGAAAGGGATTTTTTTCTTGCATGTAGCATCAGAGCGCTATTTTTTTGGCAGAAATATGTGTGAGAAGGGTTCTGCTCTTTAGTTGTTCAACCTAAATTAAGAATTTTTACTTTACCCATATTTGGTTTTCAACGCTATTCTTGCATGGGCCAACGCAAAAAATCGTATCAGGGGCCGCGAAACCAATGTGTTAAAAATGAGTTTTTATTCATTATTTAAAATAACGAATAAAACAACGAATAAATTATTCGAAAGCAATTTATTCACGAATAATTTATTCGTAAATGAGTTATCTGCGAATAATTATATTACGGATAAAATTTTATTTGAATAATTATCTAAATAACAATTTATTCGAATAATGCCCAACTCTGCATAGGTACAGCCTAAAGCAATAAAGAAGATATATGTTTGCTTTGTTTGCATTTAAAATTACCAAATTGGCATGTGTCACATCATTTAATTGTCGAGATTTATTGTTGCTAGAATGTTAATAAAATAAAAAAAAAACTAACAAGAATCACAAGAGCTACTAAATAACATTTATTTTAAAATTTTAGTTTTATTACGTTAGTATGTTAATCAGTAAAAACAGTGAGAAATAAATTTAATGTCATTAAATTTTTATTGAATCAAGTAACTAGCACACATACTTAGCTAACTGAGAGCCTGTTATTATTAACACAACAATAGTCCGACTTATTTGTGACACGCGTATATTCTAGTATGTTTGTATTGTTTGTAACTGTCATCTAGAGAGCCCATTTTACAATTTATTAAAAATATGATCAAAATGAATAGCCAGCGTTAACCTTTTTGAACTGTAGGTTTGAAAACTACAAGATCCTGGTAGAAACTAAAATATGCATACACATGCATATTTTATCATCACTACATATTATAAAACAAAGTCACTTTTTCTGTCCCTATGTCCCCTTAAATGCTTAAATCTTGAAAACTAAGCAACGGATTTTGATGCGGTTTTTTTTAATAGATAGATTGGTTGAAGAGGAAGGTTTATCTCATTATAATGTGAAGAAATATATAAAGGGGGCGTGGCAATCGGACAAAATGTGGTAAAAACCCATACATTTTTTGTTTACACAGCCATAAATCATAAAAGAATCCACCGATTAAAATGAAACTTACTTGAAGTTAAACTTTGAAATATTTACTTTCGTTCTGCATCAAAAAAAAATAGTTGATTCATATCTTATTTAACCAAAATTGTTTAAACAAAAGAAGCACTTTTTCCAAAAAAGCTGTTTGTGTGTTTGTTCGCTGTCAACCGAATGAAACATTAGAAGTTATGCGGGAATCTCACCCCACCTCATTCATGTTGAATTAGATCGTATGGTGAAAGAACTCGGTACGTATGTATGTAAGTACATATGTACGAATCTCTCGCATAATTAAATTTCGGACGTATGTATGTATTTTCAATTCATGTCTTTATTGCCGTACTGAATTCCATTGCATTGAGGGTTTTTATACAGAACCAAATTTGAAAAATTTTTAGTTGTGAGTGTTTTTCAGCGAAATAAACCGCTCTGTTCACGTTCTATATTAATAAATCGCACATAATTAAAATACAGTGGAAGCACTGGACAAGAAAGCTGTGAACGTTGTATATAAAGACATTCTGTAATATATTAATTGTTGTTGTAAAAATAAAATAAATATGTAAAAATGCAAAAAGTAAATATGTTAAAATGTAGGGTATGAATTTAGATATTCCAAAGATAGCAGGAAATCTTCATGGTATAAAGAAAGGGGAATTGTTTTACTCCAAATGTAACGCGTGCGGGCCACGGGCAGTAATGAATAAATCAAAACTACGGGATCGATTTTAATCATTTTTTCAGTGAGTGACATAGGACTTATATTTTATTTCCGTGCGAAGCCGGGGCGGGTTGCTAGTTTAAATATATAAATATTTGATCATATCTGATGGATATGCTTATAAAATATTTAAACGAACATCTCTTATTCGTTTGCACTGTAAACAATGCAAGTTCGTTACTTAAGTCTTTCGTGTTCGTGCAATTGTGGCGGGTTCAGAGGAGAGAATGCAGATTGAAAATAAGATAAACGATTTTAGGATTAATTTCGCTGTGGTGTAGTGGTTAGCAGTGCGCACTATCATTTCACAGGCCTGGGTTCGAGCCCAGTTTTCAACCAGCGTCAAAAATATACAACACAAAAAAGTTGTTTTCTAATAGCGGTCGCCCATCGGCAGGCAAACCTAAAAGGAAAAAAGTGTGTTTAGAATAATGACATTGAGTCCTTTCCGCTATTCTTTCACTTTTTGTTATTAACAGACTGCGTAATTGCCAGAGTTTTCTTAAAATTGGTGAAACCAGACAATTGCTACAAAAAACTATATCATAGTATGGCGTAATTACTAAAAAATAGTTAACAATGATCATTTGACGTGGCATGAAGGTCCATTCCGTTTCCATTCAGCAGCCATTGCGTGTAACTGATTGCACAAAATTTAAATATCCTTGAACAACACACAAGGCAAAGAATATGGCAATTGTTTTGAGTGAATTTTGTAGCTTTTTAATTTTTCCAATACAGAATAGGCCAACGTGTAACTTAGCCGGTTGTTAAATTTCGATTAACTGAAGCTAATTCCGCTTTAAGCAGTGATGCACAGCTATGTTTGTTTGTTTACATGGCTTAACGCAGCTACTGACAAAAGACTCCTTAATTAACTTGTTTTCGCATGTAGCGCTAATTCATCTGTATTTCGGCTATTTGTAATTATGAATTTAATATATTAATTTGCATGAGAAATCAATTCTTTAATATCTTTTATATTTTTAGGAATATTTATTGATGCGAAATTAATTGATTTGCGCTGGTCAGTGAGGTAATCTCTGTCGAAACCAGTTTGGGCTAAAAACTACCAGGAACAAATTGATGGTACGGTCAATCATAAGAGGCGAACTTGGAGCGACAAGTTTGTAAAGAACTTTTTTTTCTTGTTTTTTAAGAATTTAATTGTTAATTAGGTGTTAAGTTGGTTTCGAAGAACATCAATCATTGTAGGAACTATTTGTATAGCCGTCAATGGAGAACAACTGATATTCCATCCGGGAAATTTAGAAGGTGACGATGGTTGTAACAAAATTATATTTCATTATGTTGTAACGAAAAGCAGAATAACCAGTTATTCTGAATATGAAATAAATTAGTTAAAACAATATTTTATGTTAATTTCAAATATTAGCACATTGACGTAAGAAATTTATAGACAGCAATATTGAGCGGTTGTTTTGATGATTTTAATGCGATACATTGTAAATTTTCTTATTAGGCATGTGCCAATATTTTAAATGTCCATCCGTTCATGCTTCATGCGTATACAGTGAAAGCTCCCATATGGGGACACCGATGGTCATTTACTTTTTATTCGCCTATGGGAGATGTCCACTTCGAGGAATTTCGGGTAGAAGTGTTACCTGCTTGTCGGATATTTCACTTTTGCAAAGTGACTTAAATAATCTAACTAACTGGAGTCTCACAAATAAATTATCGCTTAATATTAATAAATGTTTTCACATGACTTTTCCTAAAATTCTAAATCCTATTATCTCAACTTATACCCTTTCTAACGTTCTGCTATCTGTTATAAATGAATTTGTGGATCTTGGCGTGTTCAACCACATAACGTCACTACACACGAGTAAAGGTGCGATAGTGTTTTGACGGCGAAAAAAGGCGCGTAAAAAAATTTTGCGAAAAAAGATGCTTATGAAAAACTTCGGAGAAGTATGTTAAGAGTCTTTGACGCTAAAGTCTTTTTATGCGTCTTTTTTCGCCGTCAACTTTTGAGCTCGCGCCGTTATTCGTGTCTAGTGACGATAAGTTTTATTATTCCTAAGGCCTGTTCTAACTTATCTTTTCTGCGTCGCTATGCGAGAGACTTTTGAGATCCTTACACAAGGAAGTCCATTTATAATTCTCTAGTTAGACCGAAATTGGAGTACGCGTCTGTAATCTGGAATCCAATTTATTCCACTCACTCCCAAAGAATTGATAGAGTTCAACGTAGTTTTGTCCGCTTTACTCTGCAACCTCTTGGTTTTAGTGAGCCTCTTCCGTCTTATGGGGCTCGATGTATGTTAATAAATATGAAATCTCTTGCTTCTCGACGCATTATACATTCGCTACTGTTCATTTACGACATAATATGTGGCGTCATCAATTGTCTTGATCTCCTTTGAGCAGATATGTTTTAACGTTCCCCATCGAGCACTCCGCTTTCGTTATCCGTTTCATGTGAAAACTGCCAAATCTAATTACTTAAATTTCGCCCCTATTATATAGTATATTTAGTAGCCTCGATTTAGATTTCGCTCTTCCTAGATCCTTATTTTTATCTAAGCTTGAATCCAATTATCTCTAATTATGTAGTTTAGTTTGTAAGCCTTATCTTTAAGTTGATGTTGTACCTCTAGTCTGTAAGGTTTGTAACCATAGACTTAATAAAGAAATGAAATGAAATAAACCTGAAAATTCATATACATGTGTAGGTTTTTGTTGTCGCTTAATACGAATATGGAGATACTTCAAGGTCATCTAGAGGTCATGCCAAGGTCGACGCAAGGTTAAATTAAGGAGAATTGTATTGAATTTTCAGGTTTGTTGAATGAATTTTTTCCTAATTGACCTTCAAATGACCACAAACCTGACGTGATGAAGTTTAACAGACCTCGGATTCGGATTCAGAATAATTTAAGAATTTCGTTACCTAATAATATTCTCCGTGACTTGGGAGAAAATCCATCATCGCAGATTTGAGAAATTGAACTCCAAACTTCAGTCACAATTTCGCAAAACCTGCCAAATATAACATACGACAATCTTTTATCCAGGCGAAGATATGCACTAACCGAGCTACAGAAAATGTCTCCATGTAGGTCCATTAATTTGTATTAAAAAATCGCGAAATATATCTTTTAGCCATTAATATGTAAATATTATGTGTATAAGATGTTATTGTATGTGTATAAAATGTCTTTGTAGCCTTTATTCTTAAAATCACTTTTCAAATTAGTTTCCATTTACATTTGTACCTTCAACAGACATTTGAAGTGTATTGTAAGTGACTTTTAAGAACCTTATGCAACTACATAGTTGCTAATAACAATTGATATATGTATGTAAATTTAAATACAATAGGAATAATTAAAAAATAATGTTTAATACTGTCATGAAAATTTTCAACTGCATTTTTATGCAGTTTAGAAACCTAAAAAATAACTACAAAAATAAAAAGTAAATTTTTTACGTAGGTATATGACCTCATCGAAATCATAACAATGGTTGCAATCGCTTGCTTAAACTATTAATAATTGCGAAGTTATATGTAAAAAATATATCATTAAATAAATGCCAACATATGTATGTATATAAGTATGTACATAAACCGGGTTACAAAATTTCTTCTTCTACATAAGTGCCGGAAGAATTATAGGATCTACGCTCGTTTGGAGAGTTGATCCATTGGCACGATCCATTGGGGATGCCAATTCGATAAATCCACTGTTCCGTAAAAAATTAATTTCACTGGTTTTGTAAGCAAATAAATTGAAGAAACCTTTCTCGATTATTGCAAGTCTGCATGTTTATACAAAAATTATAAAAATAACAAAAACACGCACTGCAAAAGTGTGAAATCTGAGAGCGGCATCAAAGTCGAGTGCAGCATTTATATACACGAAGACGAGATTCGGAGAAACTACAAATTCTAGATTGCCCTAATGCATTCGGAGGTGTGAAGGTAAAACCGCTAAAAATAATTTTCAATTCAGCTGTGGTTTCGTCATTCCAAATCAATCCGGCGTACAAATCTTTCATTATGTAATGAAAAGAACTTTTGATGCATTTTTGTAGCTATGTGTGCATGTATGCGTGCAGGTATTTGTGTATGCTTGTATGTATGGCACATTTGTGCAGTACGAGCATTATCAATTTAATTTCGATTTCATCAGTATGTATGTATGTGTGTGTATATGGAGGTGTGCAGCAGAAAGAGCAGCAAGAGCACAAAGTAAGCACAAATCAAATGAAATATGTATGATTATTGGCGACACGGTGACAATATTAAACCAAACAAGTAAGAGCAGCGCTGTCTTCGGCTATGCCGAAGGCTTCATA
>NW_023458560.1:78795278-78796642 GCF_013731165.1 Rhagoletis pomonella | reverse complement strand
AAAAACTTCCTTGTTTTACATACCCTGCGGGAAATGTATCTAACTACATATCAGGTAACTTGAGGTTGACTTGGAAGGAACTTAAGGTCACTATTATCGAGTATATTTTCTTTGAGGGAAGCTAACTATATTTCTTGGTGATGGCCGCGAAATAGTCAAGGGTGGTTACCTCTGCATTAGATGTCAACTAACTACTTTTGGACATAAAATAGCAATAATGAAAACAAAATATATATTTTTTTACTTTTTTATTTATGAACTTAATTTTATTACTTAACATATTTGTTTACATTTTCTGCTGTAGGTGGCCACATATTCGAACTCCGCCAGACATAACTTCAAAATGATAATATAAAATTTCTATCTTCCTTTTATTTGTCCTCAATCTGAAAAAGTATTTTTGAAGTGCAGAAAAAAAGTGCATTCAAAGCAAAATTTCTATGAGGATATCTAAATAAATACATATTAGAGGGCTGCATGAATTCATTCGGACTACTAGCCAAACAGAGTACGGAAGATTTGAATATTGTACTTTACACACAAAACACTCAGTGTTTGGAATTTTGTAAGTTATGAATATACATTTTGTTTTAAAATTTCTACCTTCGAATGGAAGAATGTGAATGAATGAATGAAAAATATTCAAATCATTCAAACTCATTTCGGTTAAAGTTTTTTTCGACAAACAAATTTTTACGTATTGTAATAGGTGCGCAGCAATACATACACTGCCGGAACAAAGTATTGGCACAGCAAATTTTTCACAATATATGCAACAATTTTCATTCCAATATTTTTTCGCTAATTTCGTATAAAAATATGGTTCATTCTACAACAAAAACATAAAAATATAGTTCTTAAACTTTGTGCAAAACTCGCGAAAACTCAGCAAATTTTCATGAAAATTTTTACCTTTTTTATCAGATTTTTTAGAATGTTTTTGAGTATGCAGATTTGTAGCCCAATCAATCACAATCACAAGCCGTTTTGAATGAAATCATGCAGCCCTCTAATACATATGTATGCATATACTATATGCGCTTATATATTTACGTTTGTAATTATGTGTGTGCAGTAGAAGTGTGGCATCTTCTAAATTGCCTTAAGCTTTTCCATGTTTGTAATTTATGCAAAGTGACACTTAACAAAACAAGTATTTATGAAAGTTCTCATATGGAAAACTATATATGTATGTATGTAGGTAAATACGAGTATATACGATTTACTCGCCTGCGTGTGAATTTCTACGATTGGTCTGCTGATTAAATTGCCACAATTTCCATTTGTCTCATTGAGAATGACTTGTAGTAAAGGTGTTAGCTTTGGCTTATTAACTCAAAGTAAAATTTAATATAGATTAAAAA
>NW_023458560.1:78794142-78795178 GCF_013731165.1 Rhagoletis pomonella | reverse complement strand
GTAATATCAATATCTTTTATTCAAATAAGAAATAGTGACTATTCAATTAATTAAAACATTAAAAAGTTCTAAAATAGGCTTCCCCTCCATTAAGCGGACACCTCTCTTGGGCGGACAAAAAATGACTGACGGTGAGTGTCCGCCCAAGGGAGGTTTCACTGTATTCCCTTAACCATCACCAGTTTGCTGGTCTGTTCAGCTCCAAGCACGGCTGTGAGCTCACTGTGCGCCTGCGGCCTTATTTCTTGATGCAGAGTCATAGAAATAGCATTTACATACTTTGTTAACCTCTATGGGAAGAACACTCAGTCAATTGCCTGTTAATATTTCCGCATCATTTTCATAAAAATCGCACTTCCACTCTGGAACACCAATTTTCAAAATTGTTTGCTTTCATTCAAATTTCTTTAACATCCCACAACCAGTATAAATGTTGTTTTCGCGTGCGAAAATACCTTTTGTTGCACATGCCACTTGCAGCAGCATATAAGCATACATACATACATACATATGGATGGCATGCAGTAACTGCAAATACTTAGAATATATCAAATCATATCACGTCCTTGCCCACTTTCTGTACTCGTGGTGGTCACAAGGAAATGCCAGCCTTGATTCTTGTTACGAAATTAGAAATTCTCGACATGTCACGAACAAAGCCGGCAAAACTTAACTCAATTCAACTCGCCGGCGGTTGGCTTCACAAAATCCGAATATTTTATATATGAGCGCGCGTCCAGACGGCTTCTCTCATATACGTATGTACTAGCTTACCACGCCGACTGACTGTGCGAAGGCAGTGCTGAGTGGCTGCCACACAAAGCCACCTCAGTGTTTGTGTGTAGCTGCCACAGCGTTCAGCCGTTTGTTATGATGGCTGCGGCGGTGCTGGTGGCAGTGACGGCGATTGCCTGCCAATATTGCCACATTGTTGTCGAGCCTTCGTACTCGTTTAGATTTTGCGGCAAAGTTGCAAAATTTGTTTTCGTTTTTTTTTCTTCTTTCTTTTTTTGGTTCGTGCCACATTTCTTTTGCA
>NW_023458560.1:78782077-78794042 GCF_013731165.1 Rhagoletis pomonella | reverse complement strand
CGATTTTAAGCGGTCGTTATTCATATACCCACATACATACATACATACATATATTACTTTTCATATCAATTCAAGTGTATTACATGCGCCCCACGCTTTTCATTTTCAATTTCATAGATTGTTTATAATGACTTTTGCTAAAATTCAAAATCAAAAGTTATCAAAACAAATTCTATGGGACTGAGAAGTATTATTTTCTACTTTTTAGTCCATTTATAAAAGCGTTGTATATTAAAAAGTTTTTTTTATATTATTTATTTTCTACTTTTTAGTCCTGTCTGAATAAAAGTTTGCAATAGATATTAAAATAATTCAACGATATTAATAGAAAGGTGCACACACATGCATTTACATATGTATGTACATACAAACGAGCACCAATTAATTTTATTTAAAGAAATGGTGTGTCGTCTATTTCCGGTGTAGCAAACGTAGTACATAGGGCGACATCTAGATGTCATCTACCTCGCCCTATTCACTATGCTTTTTTATAGGAGCTTTTCAAAGCTTTGCTTTATGGTGTCGGACACACAACATTGAAAGTTTCTGGAACACAACATTGAAAGTTTCTGGAACACAACATTGCAAGTTGATAAAAGCGTTGTAATAATAAAATCACCTTGAATATATCATTTGCAACGTGCTACCCAATGCTGTTGTTTCCCTCATCTTTCGCCATTTGGTGTTACACAAAACTATGTCATTAAATATGTTAGCAGGCACGTAGGTATGTATGTAAATATGTTTATATGAGTTTCCGTAATACATACTGCACTTTCATTAACAAGCCACTAACAAAGTTTTTGGTGAAATGTCAAAAGTTTAACCGCATTCGACAGCTATGTAGCTAGTAAATATGTTGTGACACCAACGCGAGCACCGAACTGCGGGGGGCAACTCCAGTCACCCCCGCAACAAAATAATAAATATTCTTTGCAATTTTGTACACTCGTATCTATCACCAGCATATGTATATATATTTTTTCCCTTTTTTCTATTCACTACTTTGAAGTTGTCCTTGGCAGCATTGACGTTGGTTAATATGAAAAGTTTATGCGATTATGTACGAAATGTCGAAACTTATGTCAAAGTTGATAATCATTTCGCATGACGAATTTCATCGAAGCGCTGCGAAACCCTTCCACAGCAGCGAGAAGTTGAGTTCAATTTATAGCAGACTTGTTGTGTTGAGGTACATAAGTATGTAAACATTCATACATAAATTGTTGGTACATACAAATGTATGTTCATATGTCAACAATGCTGATAATAATAAATAAGTTAAAAGTTTTCATGTCTTCAGTTGTTCCGGCTTGTATTGAGTGGCTATAATGGTATTATGGTCATCTTGGCGTAAATAGAGTGGTGGGGCAAGAGTTTATAGGAAGTATTATAATAACATCGTTAGCTTGCAGGAAATAAGAAAAGTTGGTAAAGTATTTAGAAGTTTCTGTTAACATCGACATCCAAAAATTGCATGGAAATTAAAAAGGCTCTATTGTACCTACTCATATTCTGGCGAAAGGATATGTGATCGAGTACATGTTTGTGTGGTTAGCAAAAGCTGCGAATAGAAGAAATTTTAAGCGAAATGAAGTCACAAAAATATTTACTCGAACATATCTGGATAGTTAGTTTTTAAAGACTAAAGTCGCGTGAATGATATCAAATACCAGCAGATAAATAAAAACACTAAACCAAAAGGAAATTTGGTTGCCAGCTACCCGAAAATACCAAAATATTCATATGTATGAAGAAAATATTGATAATATATCATAGTAAAACATCAAAAATACCTTAAACGGTGTTGCCATCTAAATATTTAAAACTTGAGCGGAACACATAAGGATGGTCAGAAAGACAATTCTAAGAAGGGGGTAGTAAAGATGTTCAAACCTGAGTTTCTCTGAAGCTGCGTAGCCTAGGGGAAAGGGTTGGAATTTTCTATTTTCAGCAACAGCACATAATATATATTCTGAATTTCCAGAGTTCCTTCATTGGCTTCGACCGACCCGGAGAAAACGTACCTTGTTCTTTTCGCAAAGCACTCGCTGATATAAGAGACATCTGGCTACGAGTCCTGAAAGCCATCCGCAGCCTTTTTAATGGCAGCCTTTCCAAGCCAACGCAACAGCTACGTTGTTTTCTGCATTATCACTATAGCCTTGCGAGCAAATATTTTGCAGATGCGCAAGAAATTATACAATGCGAAGTAAGCCATGAGTTTCTGGAGGCAGGGATCTTAGTCGTTAATGTTTTCTCAATGCCACAAGATGGTACGCAGCCACTGTCTTTACGGAACAGATGCTCAAATGCTGAGTTTCTTGAGGAATATGCCTCGGTTCTCCAGAAGCGTCTGACCATTTTCTAGAAAATGCACGAAGAAACGCCTGTATGTGATCAGCGTACATGACAACTTCATTTGCCCTTCTTGTCTTGAAAAGCATGTGACGGCGGACTACTTTTCGAGGGTCAGAGTCTCTGCTCCGTCTTCGCGCGAGGATAAGGTTTAAGGTTTTGAGGCGTTTCACAGCGATGTGTTGACAAACGACTACCTTAACTATTTTATACTCATAAATCTGCTCCGCATTATTTCTAAATCAGGTGGACTTAAACCAGATCCAAAGAGACCATGGGCAGAGTTCAGACAGACGGTTTTGGGAGTATAAATTAAAAAGCTGTCCACCTATATTTTCGCCAAGAATCGATCCCCCGCTCACTGTATTTTTCTTTCGCCTAGTGCCTCCCACCCACCCCTTACTTGAGGGCATGTTATTGGAGAAAGAGATGCTTGCAGTCATTCTAAATACCCGCGATCTATTCAATCAGCTAGGATGAAGAAGTTGGCAAAAAATAAAAGATATCCAAGAATGGAAATGATGGCAACTTAGTCCTCGCCAGTGAGTTCCACCAGATGAAGACTGCATAGATCGCTAGGACTTCAACTATGGAATCAGATAATCAGGAGTTTCGAATGATCCCAAACTCAATATGAACGCAAAGTAAAAAGATGTTTGGGAAACCTTAATTCTGTGCAGACTGCCGATTGTCACTTGCCTGCACGAATTCAATAACTCAAATAATTGTTTCGAGACTATTTAAACTTAGATTTTTACTCTAATGAGGTTGCCACGTTACGATGGAACTATGCTACAAAATATTACTTAAGAATTACACTACAGACATACATAGGTATTATGTATGCCAAAATAGTCACCCTCTTTGCCATTTAATTTTTAATACAAAATTCTTTGACACTTTTAATTGATTGCCAAATCAGCTGTTTCGCTATCAATTTAACACTTTACTACTGTGCTTAAGCATAACAGGCTTGGCGCTGCACACTTTTCACGCTCGCAAACAAACTTAAAGTGTTAAAATTTAATGCCTGAACAGCGCTTGACAACTTGTCTACATTTCTCACATTGCAAAACTCAATGACCAGTTGCTTGATAAGCGCCCGGGCAGGACAGTAGTCAAAACAGTAGCTAATCTGAGGAAATTTCAAAGTAAAATAAGCAAATTGAGTCGCTGATGCATTGCTGATAGTTAATGCAATATCTTCTAGCGCATGGTTGCCAACAGGCTTTCCACTTGCCACCGCCACGCCACCACCAAAGTGGCGCTGACCCACCACCCGCGGGCTAGGCACTTGCTGAAGTCGGAATTAAGAACGAAATCTCACACGCAATATGGCTGTCAAAATAAGAGTTGAAAAAAAAGATATACTTCACTCGCTGACTCCCCTTCTAAGTTAGGTGTTGGCGTGCCAGCGATCATTAATAAAAATTACTTAAATATTATGAATTTTTCCATATTTCTTTTTGTTCACTTCATTCTCTGCTTTGAATTCTGTGAGTGATGCATTTGGCGCACTTCCATTTGCTAGTAGTTAAATAGTTGGCGGCGATTGTGGCTGTGATTGAAATTGTAAATATGTACGTTAGGGCGAGTCAATTTTTTTTTACTAGGAGCGTATAACACAGGAGTACGTGGAACTCTAGGCATATTTAATGAAGAAACCATGAGTCTATTCAATCAATTTGGAGTTTGCCAAATTGCGACAATAAGTTTCCCCGAAAAGGGAAAATGTTCATTGCTGCGCCCTCTGGTGGAAATTTTAAGAAAAAAATAAGAACAGAAATGGATTACTCACACCGAAAAACTACTTACAGAATTTTTTCATAGAAAATTTGAGAACTGTTTTACGACACTACAGCAAAATGCTAATACGGTGTTCGCATGAGGCGATTTTACAGACAACTTTTAGTTGAAAGCAACAATCGCCTGGTGTGAACGGCCTTTCAACTAATCGCTTCCAATAAAGTTGGGATGCAGCCAACTTTTGATTCAACTAATCGCCTCTAAAATTGTCTGGAAAATCGCCTCATGCGAACACCGTATAAGACACCAATTTTCGCGAACTCCAAATTGACCCATTGTTTCTTCGGCAAATTTGCGTAGAATCCCTCTGTACTATAGGCGCGTAGTCGAAAAAATCTCGCATACAAATTGACCCGCCCTAATATACGTAATTCTAATTTATGCATTTGTGTGTGATTCGTTGTAGTATTTGACTCAAATGCTGTATTTAGATTAGCTCGATCTGCCGCTGCGATTCCAAGTTTGAGTAGTTGAGCTTTATGCTTAATTGTAATTTGATTTGGCTGCGATATGAAACCGCCTGATTCCGATTGGCGGAGCGACTTTGCCCCATGCTGGCCGGAAATGCGGGCTAAATGAGATAGGATGGATGGGAATTACAGAACGTTTTGATTTTTCAAGTAGCTTGATGAAGTTGCCGTTGAAGTAGTCGGAGTGTGGGGTGCCAAGTTGGGTTTAAGTGCGAGTTCCGAATTTTGTTGCTTGTTTTGACACAAAGTGCGGGCGGTAATTAACTATTATGTGGCATTGTAAAGATTTGATCAATTGTTGTAATAGGTTAACAGAAAATATCACAAGGAAAATATATAAAACATTTGATGAGAGACTTACGATAGACTTTCGGTGTTATAAATCCAAATCTCTATCGCCTGAATGACCACTTTTTTGACCATCCAGCCGCAGTAGGTACCAATTTTGAACGAGTCCGGTCATGCATAGATTTTCAGGCGAACAAAATATTATCGCCCTCGAATTTTTTATTAAATTGGTTGAGAAGCCTTATGGTAGAAACCTATAGTTCCAGCCTATATTCTGCATGCCAAAATACCGCCAATGTCTCGACTAATGAATCGCTAGATTGTAATACCCATTACCAAGGCAGTAAAGAATAGACATGAGGTTCAGATAAAAAGGAGGGGTAAACAATGAGAGTGATACAATGCACATGGCTAAAAACATTTCCCCCATAAACATTATGAGCATTAGGGTGGTCCTCAAAAAATATTAACATTTATTTTATTCTACAAAATAAAGGCATCAACGAAAATTTGAAAAATTAAAAAAAAAACTTTGGAAGTCGCTACCAGGATTCAAAAAAAATTAATTTTTTTTATTAAACTTTAAAATTTCCGTGATTGTCTTTGTTTTGTATGTTGAACAAAAATAAGGGGTACCCCATGATGTTGATATTTCTATTATGAAACGTGGTCACACCTAAATTTTGGATTCTTTTTCATCTACATACCAGATATGTATAACGAGCTTTTGTGTCCCAACCATAGCCTTTGATTGAGAGTATAAAGTGGTAATTCCCAATAGAAAGCCATAATCCAAGGATGCTCCAGCGCCTATCGGCTTTATTCGGTTGGCCAATAATGTCAGCTGAACAATTACGGATACTGAAGACATTCCGCCTGCCGGACCAGTGGAATTGCCTGCGAATAAAGGCAATCACACGTGACTGTATTTACATCTTATCTAACAGCCTTTAAAAGCTCTATATATAGACCGCCCACCGACATGGCGGACTAGTCCGCATGGAAGCGCACTTCCCCTTTCGCCATCTTGGACGAGATTGGGTCAGCCGTTCGCTACCTGCAGGCTCAGAAGCCGGTGTAAGATGGAAACGCATGTGCCTACTGACAGACCAGAAAGACCCTATATACAAAATTACTTCTGAAGAAACTGTAAAAGCAAAGAAAAGCCTGAAAATTAAACGTACTTGCTGAAATCTTAGGGGAACTGAGCTATAACGATAAAGTTGCGACGGTTCCTCAATTTCGTTAAATCCACGTGGTTTTTGATTAGGAAAGTATATCAGATCCCATTTACCAAAACAAAGGATGGAATGGAGGGGTTCTAGGTACGCAAGGAGCGTATCAAATTAAGATAGTCGGAGTTGGTTTTTCTTTACAGCCGTAACCCTTCTCAAGCGTACCTTCAAATACCGTCTGAATGAAACTTCGTTGGAATATCACCAACTCCGACTATCTCAATTTGAAAACCCGTTGATATTAAAAGAAATGGAGCCCATATAGGATGACTTAAAGCCTGGCTCCTTAAAAATGCCTGATCAAAGAAATACGCCTCTATAAACAGCACAAAACTGGCAAAATCAAACAAGACATGTTTAAGCAGAGCTCTCTGAATAGCACAGCAACTAATCGGTGCTCATTCAATTATTATGAGCTAAAGCGCTTATTGTGTAACTAATCTAATTACAAACTCATTTACGCCAACTACTTGAAAGCCCAACTAATGATGGTAATTGCCGCGAGAACTCTTTAAACTTACTGCGAAGTTCGTGTGAATGTAACACTTCAAAGAAGTCGCACCGGCAATTGTCTCAGACATTTTGCGCTACTCCAACGAATTAGTCAAAATCAAATGAGTGTCCAGCGAGTGGCGACACTTCCGTGCCATTTGCTCTTCAGCGCAGCACTTGAAGGGTCAGCACTTGGTGGTGCCAAGCAGCCAATCGACCAACTATAACAGTAGCACCATTTCCTCACACTCAATGCGGGATCGTCTGTTGTTATGTATCTATCTTCCGCTGAGCCCACAGTGTGTCAGACTTCATTGACGACAATCAAGAAAAATTAGTTTTCAACGTGCATCATTGAGCAGAACATGTTTTTAGTGGATTGTTTTTTTTTTTTTTTTGCTGATGACTTCACTCTTACTTCGGGTGCTGCTTTATTGTTTCTTTATTTCTGTGTTTTATTAGCAAATCGTTCTTTGTTCACAGATTCATGTGTTTATTGTAGAAGTGCAAGAGTAGATACTTTATCACTCAGTTGTGACGAAGTGAGCTTCCGATTTCATCATTCGATTCATCTAGTGCCGCCCAAGGTTTGAGTTAATTTGAAAAAATTGCCTGTTTCCTTATAGCAGCCACAGTCACAGTCACAGCATTTATGTAAATTTATTGTTTTAATTTTTCTTTCCTTTCGCTTCGATTTCAACTTCAAAGCGCACGTCGGCGATTGGTGTGAAATGAAGCGTGTTTTGTAAATTTTAAGTATACAATTTTTATTTAAGTTAACAAAATTATTTTTTTCTTAATATGCTTCATTTTTAAAACCCTCCATTAGCTTTCTCCTCGCTGAAAGTGGGTGCGGATCGCTTAAAAAAAAAACAGAGGAAAAATTGTCGTTCCAGTCGCCATTTAAATTAATACAAGCGTAAATAATCGCATACTCACTCCTTTAAATTTTTTTGTGCGACACAAACAAACACATTCAAGAGCTTTTTCATTGGACATGCGGATATTTGGCTTTACTGAATAATGGCCTTTCAATGTGGACATTTGTCACTGTCTGTGGCCTGGACTCAACCGGGAAGTCATTCCGTCGCATGACGCCCAGCGTTGTATTGTTAACTGTTAACTGTTATTTTGTTTTTTTCTTTTTTTCTGATGGTGGCTTTTGCGAAAATCGTCTCCTTCGAAGCGTAACAAATGTCGCCACAAAACGTTCTTCAACAACAAAACAATATTTGTTTATAGCCATACATATATGTAGAGGAGTTGGGCACAAACATTTGTACATACCTACATGTAAAGCAATTTATAAATGTATACAAACTAAATATGTACGTAAACATAAACCTATACTAATGTCCGTACATATGCTGACATGTGAAGCTCCCCTCTTTCAGAACAGAACACAAATTTTGGGCGCTGAGGCGAGAGTTTTATAAACACCGAATTATGTATTTGATTTTGTTGTTGTCAAGGACAATGACATAGTCTGATAGCCAGACAGTTTAACTAACTTAGTAGATAAATCGTACTGACAGCAAAACCGCATACAAAAAGAATATATTTAGAAAATTCTGGCAGTAAAATTTCGGGTTCTAAAGCAGCTTATTCCTTGTTCATCCTTCCGCTTACCTAGTTAAACACTTTCATCAGCAACACTCCAGTAAATGAACCAGTCAGCGTATACATCAACGTTGAATTCGTTGATGAAGTAGGTACGCAAGTAGTCCGCCCTAGACTAAAAATGCAACCAATACCAAAAGAAAAATCTAAAACAATTTGTACCTAAACTCATAAATTTCTAATGGTATTTTCTTAGCATACAAATTCAAGCAACCGCCTTATAACTGGTTTAATGCTAGCCTCTATTGAAGTAGTAAGACAACCCATAGTGAATACAATTTCATGGGCTGGACTTTTACTTGACTACTCAGTTTAGCTTTTCACTGCCGGGATAGTATTCACCCACAAGTGCTTATTTATTGGTGTGTGTGAGTAACTTTGCATTGCAACTACTGAATGGAGGGAGGCGTATGAGCGAGCCAGGCGTGCGCATGCTTAACCAAATGACAGGACAATTTATAAAACGGAAACGGATATTAACAACAACCGTTACCACCATGCAGCCAACCACCATACCACCTACGACTAATAAATATATGAAGACATGCGAGCAAGAATGTATTAGGACAGATATTTTGTGTTCTACGTTTACATGCATGTATGTGTGTATATATATGTATGTACAAGTGGTGGTAAGTATTTGTGCAAGAAATTCCTTCGGGTTGTTGGCACAGTAAAATAAATTGCTTACCACATAGAGCATTTGTTGAAGTTTTCTTTAAGAAGTTTGTTTTGTTTGTGTGTGTTTTTTTCACAGACTGAATATGGAATTGAATTTATCGCTTGCATGTAAAATGAGTACGAACGTTCGTTTGTGTGTTTTGTTCGGTAATCAAAAATTCCAGAAATTTGTTAACAAAACATGTTTGCTTTTTTACACATTTTTATTTAACATGCTGTGTACAGACATATGTATGTTTGTTTGGGTCAAATATTGCAAAAAATTTGTAACCAAATTCGCGATGAGCTAAAGATTTGAAACTTCAAACTTAACTCAGAAACCGATGATGCAATATAAAGGGTGAAAAAATAACTCCGCAAAAAAATTAAACGATAGGTGGTGCAGGCGTCATTATATTTCGAAAACCTGAATTTATGGTCTGATTTAGAGTGTATTTGTAATATTTCTATTAATTTATTCAAGCTAAAACAAAGTCACACCATTATGCAAATTATCTAACTCTATATGCATATATGTAGATAAAACCAGATATCTGGGACTTTTATTTTTTTCGTCTCGCGGGACTTTTATTTGAAGCAAAAATGATTTATGTCTTACTAATTACTAATTATATGAGACTTAAATTGAAGTAAAACTTCTTAATCGAGTTAAATATTTAATGCCACAATTTTTCATGTAATCAAATCTGTATCGTTCGTTCGATTTCACAAATGACTAGTCAAATTAAAGGGTTTTGCTTTTACGTGGTTTTCGTTTTCTGAAAAGGGTTGCCACATGTTACAAAATCAAATTCAAATAATCGAGTTAGGAAATATTTGTGTTCAATTTCGTGAAACCGACATTAAGTACACCAATTCTGTTAAGAGAAAACGTGGGACGTAAATCATTTTCGTCTTGAAATAAACGTCCCGCGAGACGAAAAGATATTTCTCGTAAATAATTTTATTATAAAAAGGCAAAAAAATGTATCTTAAAAGAAGGCGATGTTTTTGATCCTAATTATTAGGATAATAATTAGTTTGGGTCTCTGGATAAAACACAAATTATGTATGTATGTATGTCCGAAGTAGATGCGGTCCGCTTGACCGGTAGCAATGAAACTGGTTACTGAATGCCTTAATGAGCTGATACCAATTAAGTTTGGGTACCATTTATTAAAGAAATGAGATTACCATTTGCTAAAAGAAACTTTGGTCTCTTTCGTCGACCCAGAACGCTTTTGTGGCATAGGAAAGAGGGCCTTCTCTAAATTAGGCAAATACGAGGAAGAAGCTCTTGAGAGCAATATATTTACCATTTATCTTATAGGAACGTCTTATCTAAGACGCTTTAAGAAATGCATGAATCCAAGTATAACATAAGGGCCACACTCGAATTCTTACAGAACATTGCAGGTAGATTCGCAGGATGGATAACGGAACCGCAGAGCTGTATCTTATAACTGAACGTGCGATATGTTTCAGACACTTAGGCCCAATATTAAAATTTCTCGCGGACAATAGATTATAGGACGCAGTTTAACACCATAAAGGGGAACAAACAAATCCTTAAATTTAATAGACTAAGTGTAAATAATTTCGCTTAAAGCGCCCACTCTGGCGACAGCTTAATAATAGAAATTTTTTAAAATGAAAAGTGAGCACCAAAATACAAGAATTTCAGATTTGCGATGCGATATGGAATTGAAATCGTTTTGGCTTTTTGGTGTTTAAATAATTTTAGGATAAAACTGTATGAGATTCAATGTCAATTTTTTGGTACGAATGTGGCAAAATAAACAATCAGGAAATGCATTTTGCACAAATCCATACATATGAATGTGTGCGAAGCTGATATGTGGAATTTTCACAGTGTACATCCGCTTTACACTTTTCATGCCATAAATCATAGTAGTTGCAGCAACAAAAACAACCAGGCAGAGCTCGGCCAGCAAAAGCAATGAATTAATGATAAGGAATAATGCAACAAAACGTGGCAGCGATAAGCGTAAGGCACCAACAGTAAATAGCTACTGCACCGCCAGTAAAGCTGTAAGCGAAAAAACCCATAAGCAATGAGGAAGAGAAGCTGTGAAGCTAAACACATTAAAAAAAATGGAAAAATGAAAAGAAATCAATAAATGGAAAAACCTTATCCTTGCATTTATGGAAAAATAAATTAAAATTTTTTTGCTGCTGGCAAGTTTTACATTTTCCCATGGAAATTGCGCTTGTTGTCAGGAAATATTTTTTACAACGCCATAAAAATGAAAATTCGATTTTTCAAAGCAAAAAATTTGTAATTTTTGTGGCGTGTCATTAATTAGCCGTTGACCGGCTGGGCTGGCTAGTATTTCCTCAATACTATTTTATGTTCGTACTTAGTTTCGATTTTGTGTTTTTTCCACGCTTTTGCTGTACTATTTTGCGCTTCAATTAAATTTAATAGCATTTTGAAGGGTCATAAATATAGGGAAAATGCAACCGCAACTCGGTTGTAGAGCCTTGCGGCCGATGGACATAGGAAAGGGGCGGGCAGACAGACAGCCAGTCAGCCGCAACAGTGACGAATGCAGCAGCGGTAGCGCGTCACTGCAGGCTGCAGGCGAACGGCTGACACCAACTGCAGCGTGCGCGCTCTGATAAGCATCTGTAGCGAATTGCGGCAATCGTGCCACAGTCACAGTCACAGCCACAGCCGTGTCGTGTTGCAGCATTGCGTCGCGCGCTGATTGATTAATGGGATAAATGCGCCTGCAACCAACAGCAGCTGGGAACCGGGAGCACCGCGTAGTAATGCGCGGTCCTACCGTCGCACGGCGCTTGGGCTGAGTACCTCATTACTCAACAACGAATATCCCTTTTGCACTTAAAGCTGTTTATTTATTCATTTTACAGTTTTTTTTAAATATTTTTTGGTGTAAGTTTTCAATCCCAGTAGAACTTGGGAGCATCGTACGATTGCTCGGTGAGTACTCCCTTGGGAGTTTACGAATACTCCCCATTGCTCCCTATGCTTCTGTGTATAAGCATGTA
>NW_023458560.1:78779685-78781977 GCF_013731165.1 Rhagoletis pomonella | reverse complement strand
TTTTTTTTTATGATAAATTTTTTCGAAAACACAAATTTCTTTTGGGCGAGGTGCGTATTGCTCTCCTATCAATCAAAAAGAATACTCTTGGATTTATCGCTTAGGAGACATCACTTTTTGCTCCTAAGCGAGTAATAACGGAGTACAAAACCGACAAATCTCGCTTATTGCTCCCAAATCATGCCTCAGGGAGCATTCTTTAATTGCTCGCTTAGGAGATCTCTCATTAAGCTCCTAAGCGAGCAATACAGGAGTACAAAACCGACAAATCTCTCTTATTGCTCAGAAATCAGGTTAAGGGGAGTACTCTTTTATTCCTCACATAGGGAGATCTCCCTTCAAATTCTACTGGGATATTTCACAAATCAAATATTGATATCGTAGCGTGAAAAGTTACATAAATTTCATTTAGCTGCCAGCTTGGTTTGCACTACTGGTGCATACTCCCGTTCTACGTTACAAATCGGTTTTCTTCGCACATGCGCTGTATGTGTGTCAATTGGCAATCAGCCGCGTGCGTGAAGTTAGTCGCCTTTTGATTTATGGCAGGGCGCGGCATTTCGGGCACCGTAGTCAAATACATACTGCAATCATGAGCCATCAGCAGCTATCAAACGAAAGCTATTAGCTCCTATCAAGCTCACGACGCATGTATAGGCGCTTTGAATGTGAAGCCGTCGCGGTATTGCACGGTCCGCCGGCTGCTGGATGGGGCTTTTCTTTCGCGCCCTCAGAGGGCACTGCAATCAGTCGAAGCGCAGCTGTCAAAATTTAATTGCACTTCAGATTGTGCGTTAATTTATTTATTAGGTTTTATTGAAAATGTATTTATGGAGCAAATAAAAACGCATAATCTTTAGGGAGCATCTATCAGTCACGAGCATAGAAGAGTGTGCTACTTCCAAAGCGTCATCTGCACCTTTATCCATCCGCCTTCTCAGCTAGCGCGTGTGTGTGCTTTTTAATCAGACGATTCATTAAAATTGTTCACGCTTTTGAGCGCGCAATTCACAAAAATAAAACTCCATCGAACCCCAAAATGCGTGAAGCAATATATGTACACACACACATCCACCAGCAACACGCTTAGAATGTGATTATCAGCTTACAATACACACACACACACAAGCGCCCTCGCTGCTCCAATTTAACCTCCTTTACGCACCGAATGAAGCTTTGTAGCCCTCAAGGCTTTCGGGGTCTGGGCGCTAATTCGATAAACGCATACCGAGCGTGTCGCATACCACCAGCTCGCGGCGAAATTTCAGCAAATTTTGATTTATGCCTTGAAGCCCCAAGACAACTACGCACGCTCCCCTTCCCACGCTATCTTCGTCTGCCCCATTTCACTCAAGCATTTGCGCCGCACACAACTGGCAACACTGTGTCTGTGACTACATACATTTATATGGACGTCCTCTTGCACAGTGAGTGCTCGCCTTTGCTCCTTTTGATAAGGAATTTTTATTGCGGATTACACGTTCTGCCACTTCTTTACACTTTTTCTTCTTGAGTTTTAAGCGAAATGAAAGTTTTTAATTAGAATTATAGCTTTACCAGGCGAAGCGACATTCAACGTTGAGGGCAAAAGAGCAAGGGTTAATATTATTAGGAAGCTTAAAAAGGCAGGAAGAGAAGAGATAAGGAAATTGAAAAAAATACGAAATTAATTAAAGTCATTAACAGCATTAGATAATGGAAAGCCAGTAAGGCATTTTAGAAGCAAAGTTCAGCAATACGAGTAGCAGTCAAAAAAGCGTTAAAGAAATAATCAAATTATTTGGCAGCATTTAATTTTAGAAGGGTTGGGCGTTTCTGTATAGCTCCCATATTTAAAGGGTACGAAAACAACAATTATAAAATGCTAATTATTCAGGCCTGTCTTTGAAATCGTACAATGTTTGATGAGGTATCGGTGGCTATCACAGAATCCATCATAGTCCGATTTTTCGTGAAATATACGAAATTACGATCACTGAATCCGAATTGCTACGAACGAGTGTACTCAAAGTATACGCAACCTTTGTAGCTATTCGAATTCAATGATAGCATTTTCGTAGATTTCGCGAAAAATCGGACTGCGATGGATTCTTTGATAGCCCTGATCGACTTCACTGCGGGAAAAATTATTCACCAATTTGTTTGACTGTACACGGTTAAAAATTTCGGTTTTAATTTTAAACTTTTTGGTCTACTTATATGACCAAACTAAATTCAGTTTCAAATACAAACCTTCCAAGTTTATAAAAAAGAGAGCACATATGTTGGGTTTAGAATTTAAACAATTCGGTT
>NW_023458560.1:78772539-78779675 GCF_013731165.1 Rhagoletis pomonella | reverse complement strand
AATGTTAAACCCAAACATTTTCATAATTAAGAATAAAAAAAAAAAAAATAATCTTAAATTTCATGCTCCGTCTGGTTGGGATTGAACCCGGATAGCCTTGGTAGCAACCAATTGTATCAAGCATCTTTGCACACTCAGCTACAGCCACGCATGTAAATGTGCTTTCATATGTTGAGTTTGAATCAACACCACAATTCGCTGTGCAAACATATTCTATTTCGGTTTAGATTTTAAACCAAAGTTTCTATATTTGAAACCTAGAAACTAGAATTAAAACATTTTGGTTTGATTTTTAAACCACGAACTTTTTGGGCTAAAATTTAAACCAGAATATATTAAAAAATGCGTAAAACTATTGACTGGTTTAAAAAGTAGACTATAAAAGTTTAAAAAAGGCAGTAGTCCCAGTGTGGTTTAAAAATTAAACCCAAATTTTTGACCGTGTACTCAACACTGAGTAGAAGTCATGTATAAATTTTTTTTTTAATAACAAGGCCATTTTTATCGACAAAATTTCTTGATTAGCTAGTCTAAAGACTTCTTTAGTGCCTCATCATAACTATGGGGAACAAATTTTCAGAAGCAAAGATTCCGTTTATATTATATTCACCTCACATAATAATTTCACATTGCTCAAGTAAGCTTTACAACAACTTTCTAGCCATTGCTCAGCAGTTTTGATAAGTTTTGCTAAATTTAAAGTTACATAATTAACGCTTGTTCAGCATATGTAAATGTACAAATACCAGCATAAACCAGGGAGGCGAAAATGAGCTACCCTGCAAGAAATTTTGAAAGTATAACAGTTGAGCGTTAAATATTCGCTATTGATCTTATTCAGGCCAAATTAGGGATAATTAAGTTATCCACTTATACGCCTAACGGGCTCAATGCCAATTAGTTCCCAACTCATAAATTGCGAGTATAATTTAGCAACGACATTTCGTATGCGATGTTGGTATATTAGAAAAAGTATGTAAGTATTTTCGGCCAGCTAATTCAATAATGGTAATGTTTTTGAAACCAGATTCTATTCAGTTGCCAAAGAATATTTAGTCAACGGCATTAAAATGGGCGAATTAATAACTAAAAGAAGTTTTGAACAAAACACTGAAGGGAGGGTAATTATTAAGTCTTTTACTTTCTTACTGAGAACATGCTGGTCTAAATTTAAGTTGCGTTTGCAATTTTCGAAATGAAATTCTGCAGCTTTTCCTAAGTGCGCTGACAAACGTAGAGAAATGTTGTTTAAAAACAAATCGACTGGCTACCCATTCGCGTTTGGCATCGTTTCGATAGAGAAAATCAAGACTCGCATCCGCGATTCACTTTGTACATATTTACATATATTTTATGTGTTTATAAGCACATGTATATACATATATATATATATGTTAACCTTGTAAGGAAACCGCGAACTAGTGAATAAATTTTCTAGTTCCGTACTAGATCTTTATCGCCAAAAACGAACCATTCCGGTAGTAGCTAGGTCCCCACCAGTTCAAAATTAACGAAATGTGCCTTTTTTAAAAACTATTTTATTTCACTTTTTTCATTAGAAATTTATATCTAAGGTGACGAATTTTGAACTTGTTCGAAATTATCGAAAAAGGGATGCAGCGGGGGCTTTACTTTCAAATTGAAAACGCATTTCTTTGAAAATAATTTAAAATCGCAAACATGGAAAAACCAAAAATATTGAAAAAATCATGACACTGTTTTCTTCTGTCGATTTTCGAACTAGTTCGGAACTAACGAAAAAGGGATGCAAAGGGGGGCAATTGACACTTCCTAGGACATCGCAATGTTAAATCCGCCAGTTGCTAGCATGCAAAAGAGATTTATCGCGAATCAGTACTGGGTCTAAATTCTCTAGCACAGAACCAGTTCGGCACTATTACGTTTCCCGACAGGGTATGTAGTCGTACATCATATACATGCATATACAATAGAGTAACACCAGTGCTGCTGTTTCTGGTGCTGCTGGTGCGTAGCAACCTCAAGGCAACTAAACTGAGTGGAGTCGTTGAACCATTCCACTAAATAATTTATGACTTTCAATATTTTCAATATTTTCTGTATTAGCAAAGTGCCACAATTGGCTACCTCGCATTTCCCACTTCCTCTTTAATCAGCTGGTCGGTGAGCGAACGGAAGCCAGAAAATCAATGGCGTAACAAAACGGAAACGTTGCAAAATGTGTTAGCGCTCGCGAGGCGACAACTTTAATTTTCAATGAATTTGAGAGAAGAGGAAGAAGGGTGGTAGGTATTGAAGGGCATGGAAGTGAGCAGAGAATCATCTTTAGAAGATTATAACGAATGTTCTGGAGGCTAAAGAAAGCAAGCAAATAAAAAAAAAATCAAGTGTGGAAATATATACCCTAATGGCATAGCGGAAAGTGGCGCAAAAAACAACAAAAACAGAAACAAGTAATGTTTAAGCAAACAACCAAAACCGATTTGAATTCTCATATACATATTTAAGAGTACCGTTACCAAATTAGTTTGGGACCACCTCGGAGGTATCACCTTTTCTTTAAAAAAATAATTATAGAAATCAGTTAACGTGGTCCAAAGTTTAGAGGTAACATACATAAAAAAATTATTCCGACGAATTGATAACCTCCTCCTTTTTTGAAGTGCTTTAAAGTTTAAAAGAACCAACTGTTCCCGACAACTCTGCATTGGTGCATAAAATCCTCGCCAGCGGCAGCGTAACAGCAGAAAAGAGGATCCTGGGACAGCTTACCGGCTGCTTAGCGATAACAAATGTTTATGGCACAACACCCACAGCAGCAGCGATGGGTGGCAAAAGTGCTAGCATGCAGAAAAAGGGAACGTAAAAAAAAAATCTTTAAAAAATAACAAAATAAATCGAAGCAAAGTTTAAGAGAATGTAATGGCGAGTGCGCTGACGGAGCTTACTTACTTAGTAGCAGAAGGAGAGGCATACAACAAAATGTGGCATGGTGGCAGCATGGCTTGGAACACAGCTTTGCACAAAAAAATAAAAGTGAGTAAATCGCAAAAGAATTGAACAGCAAACAACAGCAACAATAACAACAATGCTAGCAAAGCAAAGTAAAGTACACAGAAAGGGATGGCCACTCTATGGCAATACAAACATACAGGCACACAAAGCAAGAACTGTAGAGTGTGAAAGTTTATTCCGCGCTTTGGCAGCTAATCGCAAAAAGTAAACCATAAATCAACCGCGGCAACGACAAACACAAATCAAGTAATCGAAGGCGGTAAGAAAGGAGAAGAATGAGAAGAAGGCATGAAGCGAAGTGAATGTAGAGGGAATGAAGCGGACAGTTTTAATGGCCTGGAGAAGGGATGTAGGCGTTTGGATGTATCAATGGGTAAGTGAATACGGAAATACGGTACCTACTAAAAGAAGGAAAGAAATGGCGGAGTTGGTGAGTTTAGAATTAGATAAAGGGCAAATACAAGGCCTAAAGTGGTTGGGTGCTCCAAAATTATGGTTATAAAAGCTAGCCGAAACAGGCAGCGCCGTTTTAAAACTAACACTTACGTAAAATAGTTTAAAATAACAAAAACAAAAGCACTTTATAAGCTAGTTGAGAATTACATGAATATACTATGTAGGTACATAGAGAATGAAAACGAATTTAAGAACTCTTAGTACAAATTGTTGGATCATCTAATGTTGCAAACACACGGTCGAGTGAAAATTAAATTTGATCAAAGGATTTATTATGCCGTCAACCTTTGCAACTAAGAAACGGATATGCTCAACCTTCGGCGACATTGACTCTGAACTCTTCTGAGATCTTCTTGAAAGACATCGCATTCAATGAATTTGGATCTATTGCACGAAATGACTTCGTCCGGGTTGTAGTAGTGACGGCTGCTTCTCTGGCTGAATTGCGTGCGCCAGGAACAATATTGCCATATTATGGGTTTTAACTGTAAATTACAAATTGTTAGATAAGTTTACAGCTTTTTTTAATTACCTCCTGGTAAAAATTTCTGTCCTATTTTCAAAATTTCAGATTTGAACGAATAAATTAAATTATCTCTCTCGGTTTATTTTGAAGCAAATTTTTAAGAGAAAAAGGGGCGGTTTGTTATTTAGAGAAAATACTTTACTTTCCCACATATCACTTCTTTTTTTAAGGTTACGTTTTCTTTTTTCTTGAAAATTCTGTTGTGAAAGGGAGGCGATATCCTCTAAGACTTTATGTGCAGCTTTAAGCTCAAATGAAGAGAGATTTTTACCTGAATAATACTCGTGACTTTCCTTATGGATATCGAAAACCGTATTATAGGCTGATACATGCTTGCCTCTATGCCCATTGCTCTTATAATATACACACATTCTAGAAGTTAAAGCCTAGTCGTTCGCTTCACTACGGCTAGGGTTGTTCTCTAGCACCAAGCTACCGTCTTATAGATCACTTTTGGTTTTACCATTAGCGTTTTCATAACTCTGCTCTGTATGAATCCCAGATAGTTCAAATCGCTGTCAACATTAACCACCGCCCCACCCAGAGTTGTGCTCTTCATACCCAGAGAGCTCTCCTTCTAAAAAGATGTATGATGCCACTTTTGGAGAGCCGATACTAATACCCACCTCGGCATACCTTCCTTTCGTAAAGTTCAATCGTTTTTGTCTAACTACACAGGGACCTTCCCCGCCTGTAGCCATGTTGAACTGGGTGCAGAGGTGCTTGCCTCAGAATTTTTTACCCGATCGTGAGATCTTTTCAATTGCCATCAGCACAAAAAAGGTTCGCACCTTAAGAACACAAGCAGGCGTTAGAATGCATAATATTTTGTGAAACCTCTCACTTTGAAACCAACGTTCCATGGTAAATATTTTTACGAATAAGAGGAGATGAAACACAGACTGGAGGCTGGGAAAATATTTCGCAATGGAACATCCAACTTAGCAAACTCCCTAATATGTGAGTTCACTTACAATCAAAGTGCAAACAAATAATTATCAGTTCAAGCAATGCAAATACTCACATCCATCCAGACTATAATACTAGCACAATAATGTGATAATAAAGCAA
Source organism: Rhagoletis pomonella (assembly GCF_013731165.1). Lineage (NCBI taxonomy): Eukaryota > Metazoa > Arthropoda > Insecta > Diptera > Tephritidae > Rhagoletis > Rhagoletis pomonella. Next base: position 78,774,628 of record NW_023458560.1, on the reverse strand, counting down.
ATACTTAATGGAAAGAGTTAACAAATTGGAAAAATTGTCTGAATTTGAAGTAAAAAGTCACATTTACACAAGAAATATAGAGAAGTGTTGTGCAAATATACACGCAACTGAAAAAAATAAAACACACGCGCGCTATTTTGCAGGACTTAAATGGAACTGGCTCGGCCTTATATCGACACCACTCCATAACTGCCCTCACTTCGTGCCCGATTCCCGCAGTGCCCGCCCGCTGAAGTGAATTTGCAGACTCTTTGCCGATTTGCACTCCAATGCTAACGAAATGTACTATTTGCACACTTTTCAATCTCAAGCGAATCAAAAATGGAACACTTAAAAATGGGTTGGGAAAATTTGGCACCAACAGAACGACGGATGAGCGGAGGGGTCAGGCCACAACTACAAAGTGCTGTAGCAACACACAAAAGTCGTTTCAAAAGCAAACACATAAAATGGTGTAAAAAGACGAAAAACACATAAAATAAGCCAAATAGCCAACGCGGCCAGCCTGAGTCTGGATACCCAAATGAATGCTGCGAGAAATTAAAAGGATTTTGGCCAATGTTTACTTAAAATGCTGCAAAAGAAGAAAACACGAGAGCAGGAGCGCAAGTCAATCGCTTAAGCAAAAATTATAGCTACGAAAAACTGTAATGCGGGGACGACAAAAGAAAATGAAAAAAGAAGAAATATAGAGTAAGAAAAGCAATAAAAAAGCTAGTAAATTGAAGGACGAAAATGGATTTGTGTAGCCGAAAGTAACTTACCTATTCGAAAGAACAAAAAAAAATCGAATAGGTTTTCCTGAACTGAACTGAACTGAAGACGCAAAAGCTAGCACGAATCACCCGAAAAAAAAACACAAGCTCTAAAAGGCAGTTATCAAAAGGACAAGATACTGTTTGGGGAGTGAGTGTCTTTTGCTTCAACTAGCTCATGAAGGACTCTCATGATGATGGACAACGCAAACTTGCTAAGCAAATATGAATTATAAAGTGAACCTAAAATGGTTGAAGAAGAACCGGAGAAAATAAGTTTGTACTTTAAAAAGTCGCAAAAAAAACACAAAGCAAGCGCCTTTTAGGGGGCGAACAAATGAAACAAAGTTGAAAAAAATGTTAAGTGCCGGAAAAAATCGTCAAGAAAGCTTGATTATGATTGCCGCACCGAATTGGCTTATCTGCCTCGGCCAAGCCGGCAGTTGGCTTTTCAATGGAATGGTGAAGGGCAGTCACTATGTATACAAAAATTTGAAGTGGCTGGTGGCGGCGTTTTTTTTTTTAACCTTTAACTTGAAGACAGAAAAGCAAAGTAGCAAATAAGTAAAATAAAAGGACAAGCAGAGTTTTAAGGAGTAATTTCCTCCACATTTCTCAACTGGGAAATATGAAGATGGCTGGAAAAAAGGGCCAAGGATTGCATACCTTTAAGATTAATTAAGAACCCTCAATAGTTTCTGTGCAAAATATGTACCACTCAGCAGGATACCGCAATTTTGCGCGTAAGCCACTCCTACCTCTTACACTAACCTTAAGATGAATTAAGCATTTTAGATAAAATTAGAAGGTCTTAACTAGTGAGAAACTCTTGGAAAAGAAAAAAAGTAGGCCCTGCCTAGGGTAGCGACTCCGTCAGTCGCTGTCGTTGAGAGCAATTGAAGATAGGTCCAGGAAACGTGTTGCTTCACCGGGGTCAGACCAAAGGGAAAGATGTCATTGGCTGGACATGGATTGAGTCTGGATAATTCGGGGTTTCACCAGCCGAGGTATCCAGACGTTTCTCTAGAGGCAGCTGAAGATCTTCGTCTCTGGTGGGAAGAGGTTGAACTCCGATGGTGGCGTTCACGGGAGGAGAGTTGGTAAAGAAGGCAATCTCGGTCTGTAGAGCGTCAAGTCTCGTGGTTGTGCGATGTCTGCTTGAATCTCGTCCATGAGTTCGTAGAGATATCGCCTGACGTTCGCAGGAGGTGATCCTGCTTCCAGAAAGTGCCTGTTTCTCTTTCAGAAGTTAATGCTCGTACATATACGTATGTGTGTTAAGTTTTATAACAAAATACATTTATTTCAAACTATAAAATGATAAAAAAAAAAAA
>NW_023458560.1:78765011-78772439 GCF_013731165.1 Rhagoletis pomonella | reverse complement strand
CCCCCCCATTTTCGAAGCATTTTGATTTGATTCAACTTGCCTAGCCTTTTCTTGCTAAATCCAACCAACGAACAGACCAACCGACGCAACGACCACTTTCAGTTAATTCATAGACAGCCACAGTTATTATTATTATGATTTATGGTCAGCTGAGTTTTAAAAGGGAACACAGACACAAGTACATAGATATTTATGAGATTGCATATATAAATAAATACATATGCATGTGCTTTCAAATATTCCATACTCCACTCCAATTTTACCGCCTTTATCTGAGGCGTTAATGTGTTTTGCCACGACCCGTCTTTACTTTACTTCCTCTCGTCCGCGCCCCATTCACTACTAAAATAATACTCGTTAAAATCATAAAAAATAAATTTGCGCACAATTCATTCCTATTTGTGATTGCCATCTTTGCAGAGCGGCCAGGCCAGAGCAGCCAAACAAAGCCACACCTCGATGCCATGTTCTTGTAGCTTTTGGTGCTGTGGCGCAAATATTTGTAAATTTATTCTAATGACAAAGTTTTATTAGCTTGTTTCGCCGTCAATTGTCATTGTCTTTGAAGATTTATAGTTATTGTGGCGTTTCTTTTTTTCTTAAATAAATTTGTGCTATTAAAATGGAAGTACATTTCATACTTTGCATATCATATTGAATGTACGTACGTATATGTGCGTGTATTTGTGCGCTTCTATGCTTTAATTAGCACACCCAACTAAATTACATTCATACATAAATCTGATAAGTAATTACTTTACGAAATGTGGAAATAATTGTGTTTTCTCTTTCTTCTTTGCAGGTAAAATTTCCATGGCAACAGGCATGCTTACATATTTATGTATCTACATACGTATGTAGGAGTAAATATCTTAGGAAGTGTGATTACACTTTAAGAATAATTAATTATGGTTTGTAATTGGACTAGCACTCCGCTGCATTTAGAGACTCTGCCAGTAAGTGACGTATTTAATAATAACTAATTACTTATTTCATTTATACGTATAAGTGCAAAGATATGAAAGCTTCAGTAGAGGTAATAACGGTTTTAACTTCCGTTCCTTTTTGACAATTACAAATATTTTGCGAATCAGTTTAAAATATTAACTTCATTGCTTCCATTAGTTACGTTCCAGATAACTTCGTGTAAAAACGTGTTAAGCTATCAAATAACCAAATTACTCTCTTGCAAGAGAGCAGCGAGAGTGAAACTATAAAAGTCACCTGGAACGCGAAAAACCACTTTTCCTGTAACTATTTCGATTTTTTTATTTTATTTTTTAATGTAAAGCACAATGGAGACGATCAAATATCTTTATCAACCGTCTCGCGTTATGCTTGACAAAAAACAAGCGCACTTGGCTTCGGATCGTCGTGGTGAGCAAGTGCGCGGACAAGAAAAAGAGATTGTTTTCTGAATTGGCGCGTTTAGTTAAACGTTTGCGGACAAGACATGAGCCAACCTCACACATATGCAATGCTTGACGTGGTTATTTGATTGTGTCCGTGGCGCTTAATGTTCTTTTATTTCTGTGTTTGTTTACAAATGCAACCCTGCCTATCGTCTGACACTTTTCATGACAAAAGTGGTTTGACGTACAGGCTTTTTGGCACCTGGAACACTTTCCTGCAAAAAAAAACTGCAAATCGTGAATATCGTGAGCACCTGGAAGGCAACTATTGAAACCTAAAATTTTTTCGGATAAGAAATTCATTGAATACTTAAGATCTATCTATTATGTAGATAATAGATAATAATAGAATACGATCCTTTTGTTCAAACGTGCGCGTGCTAGAGTTACACCCACTTGAGAACTTAGGCCGAGAGTCGCCTTCTACTCGAATCACGCGCTCTTACTATCGGCAAGCATTTACGCCTCATCCTAGCCCTTTTGCCTTCTATATGGGCTTTTAACTTTATATCTTCGCCTCCAGAAAAGCTTTTCACTGACAAATATGTAGATAATAAATATTCATACGATTAGTTTTTATTAACTACACCTAACTACAACAAACAATAAATACTTCGTAATTCCGCACATAACCAAGGTGCCTTATTGCCAGAGGTGGGTTTATAATTTATGTGTAAATTTAAAATTCAATTACATTAAATTCTACAACATATCCTATACACACATCCCCTATGTACATACATATCTATGTACATAAGTATGTATGTGGGAATATGTGTATGTATGTACTTGCATAAAAGTGTCATCACTGGAGCTCCTTGAGCAGCATGAAGGTAGTAAGTAGTCCCGCACAAAGCGGCAGATCCAGACCAGACCACCTCAATCACAACGCCACCGTATAAATTGCAATCAAAATGAAAGGATGCCAGCCATAATGTCAGAGTGATAATTCAATTCAATTTAATTCGAGGCGATGTGTTGGAAGTAAAGTGAAGAAAACGGCGGCAATCGTAGGCACATATCTACATACTAGGGCATTCAATCCTGAAGCATTTTAAAAATTTCGGGATTTCGGGATGTAAAAATTCTGGTCCCGGAATCCCGAGATTTTTCGGGATTTCGACTTCATTACAACTTTTTGCATTTTACAGTAGGTTCGCCTTTTTCAAACCACACAGATTCATTGTCACCGCATTTGGTCTAGGGGGAGCATAATCCTTTGTAAAAGAGAAGGTAATTTGATGTTTAAATATTTTGATTCTAAAATATCTATATTACTTGTCAAAAACTTTTTTCAATTGCTGCCAGATTTTTCGTTATTACACAGTTCTTGCACAAAATATTTGAACAAGTACAGTTACTCAGGCAGGTCCTGAAATTCACTTTCAACTGCAAATGGCTCAAGTTCACTTTGAATCCAAATTTTGGTGTTCTCGTGTTTCATGTCAAATTAATTCTTTTTTTCGTTCTCAACATATCTTTCAATCTGCAAATGAATCAGTAAAAATCCCTGGATCCCGGAGCTGTAATTCCGGGATTTCGGGACATGGAAAAGTGTCCCGTATTCTGGATCACGGGATTGAATGCCCTACTACATACACATCTACGTACCTAAGTATGTACTTGGTGGTGCAGGGCTGTTGCTGGCGTTGCGCAGTTCTATGATGATGAGATGTTCTGGTTGTCTATAGCGCGCGCACGTCAGCTCACTCGGCCGCCCGCCAATTTATGTGCGCGCATAAATGTGACGCCGATTGTCATCAACGTTTTTAAATTGAAAGATTTATAGTACAACATACGCAAATGTATCGGCGGAATTAAATAAATAAGAAGAAGAAAAAAATGCTCATACGCACCAATGCCAGAACGCGTCAGTACCTACGCGGCGTGCAAATCATGATTTGCCAGAAAAAACGAACTTAAGGCGCCTTAACTCAAGTAAAGCAAGCGTCTTTGTGTGTAAGTATGCATGCATATGTATGTACCTGAATTTGAGAACTTAGAGCCGTTTTGCACAAGCCTACACTTAAGCTGCAGCTGAGATATGCTTATTGGCTGCCATTGGTGCCACACGTTCGACAGCAACGAGGTGTAAATGTGCGTTGTAAATTATAAGGCGCTCATGCAAACAACACACACACACACACACATACGAATGTCATATGATAATGTCGATATGTATTTACTATACAGTTTCTACGATACTATAAATATTTGTGAGTGTGTAAAATAAATCGCATGGCAAGGTTTCGGGGGGGGGGGGCGAAGCAAGCGGGCGGATATCTTTTATTGCACACCTTTGTTTGGGTGCCACCATGCCACTGGCGTTGAGTAATTGAATAACGTGAATGCATCATGTGGCTTTGCAAATTTATTGTGGTAGAATACTAACAACAAAGAATCGGCAATAATCCTAAAAGGATTAACGCGTTATTTATAGCCATTCTAGTTGATTGTCTTCAAACTGTTTTCCGCTAAAAACCGTATGGCGGAACGGAAAATGTGTTGCATTAAGAGTAGCATGAAATAAAGCTATTTGAAAAAAAAAAAATCAATACGAATTTGCTTTCAATTTTAATTTATCTTACTGTGAATATCCCATATCTGAATATCACTAATCCTGCAACTAGTACTTGAAAAAAATCTTTTTAGCGACATCATTAGTGAGCTTTACAAAAAGAAACGAGTAATTAAAAAGAAAAAAAATTTAGCAAGATGTTATTATTGGTTATTAAAGAAATAAACCCCCGCATCACTTAACGGCTAAATTGTTCATGGAGTCATTCCTTTCCATTTAAGTAATATGCGTTCTAATTATGAATAAAATCAGACCACAAATACTTACTGTCCAAATATCTCGACTCAGCTCCACCTATCGGTCAAAAATGTGCAGCTATTCCTTTTCATTTGAGTAATACACGTTTTAAATATGAACCAAATTGGATGATAAATACGGACTTTTCGAATATCTGTACTCCTGCGCCATCTATCGGATTAGTTTATCGTTCATTTTGCATTGTCATCTGATTCTGAGCTAAGTTTGAAGTTTCAAGTCCCTAGGTCATCGGGGAGTTGGTTAAAAATTGATTGCGAGATTTGATTACACACAGATGTAAAGCTTGTAAAATAGCGGAGTATGGCTCGAAGACAACACTAAAACAGTAGGACTTTGATTTCTACAAGGAAACACGGAAGCCATAAATAGTCCACGGAAAGGATACTCGCTTCGTTTCTTCACACTATCACCATACTATAACTATGAGCTACTAATAAACACCAAGTCTTAACATAGGCAAATTACTAAAGATTTCAACTCCAGAGCACTCAAATCGATCATGCTGTTTACTGATCCAAGATGAAAACGAGTGTTGGCTAAGTCTGCTAGGTTACGAATATTTGTAGTCAGTGAAGCGCTGCCATGCATCTTCCGAAGACCAGGAACTTTAGGGTTCACCAGGAAAAAACTAAGATTACCAGAAGGAATAATGGTTGAAATAAGAAGTTGTAGATTCTAAACTCCTACCTTATATGAAGTTCGGAAGCGTTCTCTACAGCAATGCATGCCTTAACTTAACTTTTTAACAGTAAAAATAAAAAAAATCGACTTTAGCATTAGCATACACTCCTCTCTGTATTCTAATCGAACACTGAAAGCTTCTAGAGAGGTTATTAAAACAACTAGTATCGCCTAGTCAGCAGGGCCTCAAACCTACTAAATAAACCATTGGAACATATGGAACTCATCTCAAAAAGCATAGCGGCAGCACAAAGAGCTTGCCATTCTGGTTAGCAACGTTAGATGCAAGAAATGCTTTCAATAGCGAAATATGAGCTAACAGAAAACCTGGTTTGAAGCTCGGTTAGAAACCCAAAGCTGAATCAAAAGAAGGTTGACCTATTTAAAGCAAGCTATGACGTCATACCAGATGCCAGATGAGACCTAGCTCATCAGATGCGCACACGACTTAGCTGCCCCACAGGATGCTGAACTAGGCCACGGCCAGAACTCAGGTGTGGCTACTGAAGAAGCCTTGTCATTAATAAAGAAGCACATACCACTAGAAGTGAGGCCAATAATCTTCGCTAGGACACTGATAAAACGAAAATCGCTAAATTACCGGGGCGTAAGTCTTAACCACCGACTAAAATTCACAGCGCAAATCAAAAAAAGCTGCAAAAGCTGTGGCATCATTAAGAGAATTAATGGGAAATATACGAGTCGCATTTGCTCTGGTTACTGCTTAATGGCAGCAGGGAATTCTACATAATGAACGGTGCTATGCAAGTACCGATAGATCTGCTGACTTAAGAAAGGAAGGCTTCGTGACCTTAGACAGCAGATAGAAAGCGCGAAGAAACAGAAAAAAAAATAAAGCAACATACCATGGCAAATTTTGCAGCCCAACTTATGCATACATTGTATATAAAATTGCGAAACCTGAGTAACCCAAGTCTACAAATTTTTACCCGATCGATGAACTACTTTATTGTGAATGAGAAATGTGGAATGCCACTCAGAATCAATACATCAATACGAGAGTGGTCCAAGGATAGATGACAGTTCTTAGCCTGAAGATAGCCTTTTTCTGGTCTCCGGAGATGCCACTGGTCCGATGCCAGTTTTGATGATACGCTGGCCAATTCAATCACTCTTCGCTTAAAAAATGTATATTTTATATCATTTTATTTTCTTCAAGTGTGCGTCCACGCCACCGTCATCTTAATCACCAACAGGCGTCAAAATCATTAACATTTTCTCATTTAATTGTCAGCAATTGTTGAAAATGTGAATTCTCCATCTTTCGCTTGCCTCACAAATGATCAACAATTAATCAGTATTAACCCATTCCGCACTGGCTGTGGGCCATTTTCAACACTTTAAAGTGCCATAGTACAAAGTGTGATTTTCAGAATTGATGTTTTTAAATATTATCGTCATTTTTCTGGCACACCTGTCCCGCCATCACCAGCAGTTGGACAAAAATAAAGAAATTAAATTAAAAGCCCACTGACAGCCGCTCATCAGCAACATCCAATCCAGAGAGGTAGCGCTTAAGCTCACAGCATACATACATACATACATACATGAATACGTAGCTTTGTTGCTTGTTTGGTTACTTCATGGATGCTTGGCTGGTTGCGCGATTGCATGCATGCGTGCGTGCAACAACGCTCAATCATCATCAATTTCACATCAAAATCTCGTTTTTCTTCAGCATGCCGAAATAGCAGCTCACAATTTTCTTACTCGCATTCATACAAAGTTTTTTTTTTTTTTATAAACATATATACATCCATAACAACATTCGCCTGCCAAGTGACAAATGGTATATTGCGATACATTGCTGTTGCTGTTGCCGTTGCCGTTGTCATTGCCGCAAGTGCATCAACGAGTGAGTGTGGCAACTGCTGCTACGGCGCCCGCTGCTGCCGCCTTCACTTCTTAATGATGCTCGCTCGGCACTTTGACGAAACTGTCTGACAAGTTTGTCGGCGACATTCCTCAGCCGTCAGTCGCATCCTCAACGCGCTCAACACCTCAGCAACACTTTCTGCTTACAAATTTCCAATGCACTTGTTGTTGTTGCTGCTTTAAGTTTTCCTGCGTGCACGCGTGGGAAATGTAGTTTCTCTGTTGCAGCGCCCAAATGCCATGCGGCAACTACTACTATCATCCACTCCTTTTTCTCCCTCTTCGGCCTCATGCTGCTTGTTGTGGTTCACAGATTTTCCCATCTTTAAAAATCCTGTATGTTTTTCTTTTCGATTTTTTTCATATTTTCAAACCATCGCCGATATTTCTCTAGTATTTTGCGGCATTTTTCCACATTTACGGTATTTGTTCATTACTCGTATTCATCGCATTTTTGCTTTACATTTGGAAAGAGGAATTGTTGCATCCTGTGTTGCCTGTTGCTGCTTTTGCTCTTGTTATCTACTTTTGTATTATTCGTTGACACATGAAGTGATGGCACACATTGATGCCATGGCATGACACCAATCAGCAACATTGCTA
>NW_023458560.1:78752979-78764911 GCF_013731165.1 Rhagoletis pomonella | reverse complement strand
GAATTTCTCGGAAACCAATGGAGCTACTAAATTAGTTTCGGTGGCGTTGAAGAACACCTAAAAGACACCTAATTCCTGCATATATGTATCTCGAAAATTAAAAAAAATAAAATTTAAGATTGTTCAGCTAGCTTAACAGCGCTGAGCTAGCTGAAAAACACATTTTTGCGAATTTCTCGGAAACCAAAGGAACACCTTAATTAATTTTGGAGGCCCTAATTAACACCTAAAAGACACCTAATTCCTAGCTAATTTTTATTGATTTTTGGCGACTTGGGTCAGCTAGGTTTATGGACGTCTCCAAGGAGTGTGGCAAGTACAAATGTATGTATGTATGCATATATATATTCTTTACACAATTAAGGTATGTGTTTCTCATAATCTGCTCGGAAATCGTATTGATTTGATAGGGAATAGATATAACCCAAACATACATCACAGTCACGAGAGATATTGTAGCCATGGGTTATGTCGGCAGCACTAAGTAGCGCACCTTAGAAGGGGCCTAATATGATATTTTGCCTACAATCACTGTACATTTTCGTTTATGGTGTGTCTATAAAGGAACCCTCAGACTAATGCAACCAAACCAAGGTGGAAACCAGGCAATTTCGGCCACACGACGATACGTGGTGAAATCAAAAAGAACGGCTTAATGGAATCAAAGTTGTCTTGGCAGACAGCACTGACTATATTATGGCGGTTAGGGACTTTGGCACAAGGTTATTCATAAGATTTCTAACCACAGAAGAAAGAGCCGTAACCATGCTAGTGACAGAAGATGGTGTATCCATCTAGGCTGATAATTTAAAGAAGATGTAAGGAAACTGTCCCGGTCGGAGGGCGTGCAGATCAGTGAGTATTTTCGTTTGCCTACCTTGTAGGAAAGTACCGTATCGGACATATCAATACCAGTCGCAAAGGAAACATACCGGTCTTAGTTCCGGTTTTTATGTATGAATACGACTGGTAACTTTAACATGACAGATATCGTCGCTATCGCAACAATGGAAACTTACGATAGCAATGCGAAAATTGTCGTTAACTCGTTAACCCTACAGTAGTGGGTCTAGCGGTGACCACATTTTCTTATATCAACTGACGCGTTCGGCTACCGTTTGCCTGACGGTAAACAACTGAAGCGTCTTCCAAGATATTATTAATGCTATAGAGAAGACAGTCTTCTATTATCAAAGCAATAGGATCTTAAGTAAAAAAAAAATGCCATCACCATATCATCTTAACGCCACGCTTTGAGTTTCTGAACATAGCTCTATAAAAAGGTGGCATTGAAGGAGATAGCCTGGCATGGCTCTGAGATGCCAATAATCGGGGAAAATGGGAACTTCACAATAGAGCCATTACAAATGACTCCTGAACAGAAGAGATTATTCTGCGACAGATCTCATCGAAGTAATTACGATGCGCCAACGGTGGTGAAGATTCCAATTTAATGTGGGTCCAACAGGTTTATGCTTTAATTGTACTTTTCTACCTTTGTAAAGCGAGGAGAATGTGCCTTCTTCGGGCACTCACAGAGGTGTGACCGTTTCCAAAATTCCCTCTCCGTCCCTGGCCTATTTAAGGGTCCCCAGTTGTTGGCTAAGAGTTGTACAAATGCGTTCAAAAATTTTAATTTCGAAACTATGTATATTTATTTTATACCATTTTCACTTTATTTCCACTTTTGTTCTTATACTATGTCTCCATTATGAGATTTAATGCAGATTTAGCCCTCTGAAGAGATTTAACGTTAAATCTTTTGAGATTTACCATGAAAAATTAAATCTAGATTGGCAGTAGATTTAAGTTAAATCTTCAATAATATTGATCAGTAAATACAATTTGTTGGATGTGGCAACCACAAATTTGCTTGCCATAAGTCAAATTACATTTGTATTTTCAATATACAGTTGCGGACATTGAAACCTAGTCTACTAAAAAAGCATGCATTTTCGTATTTTTAGACGTTTTTATATTTTGGTTAGTTTTAAAGGCAAATTATTAATTTTTACATAAATTTGGTTGTAATAAATTTAGAAGATATTTAGCCTTATCATGAGTTTCATTTTCCCCTAACCGGTTCACTTTTCACTTTCCATGGTTTTACTATGGGCGAATGACAAATTTTCGAGTGAATTTTTTTTCAGACGAAACTCAGGATAAGGGAGATTATTTTAAAAACTAAAAATTCAGAAAAAGTGTTTTATGATAATATCATGCAGAGTCTTCTCCGCTTTCTATAAATCTTTTACGCGTTGTTACATAACATTTATAAAATTCTGTAATGGTTCTGCTTCGACAAAATTGCACCAAACTTCCTCTAGAACTAAATTCGACTCAAGAACTGCATTGGCAGTCATATTTGCTAACTAGGTCATCATGATATGCCAAGTGCGCACGATTTGATTTTGAAAGGAAAGTTTATTTTCCCAACAGCTCTTTAAAATTTGTTCGCAAATATTGTTCTTTACCACTTCACTTTTGATAATTTTTCTTAAATTCGGGAATGTGATTCGGAATATGGTACCATAAATTACATTTTCCAAACTATACATAACACATATTTACCACGAATAAAAAGCCAATAATAGGCATGTTTTATTCAACAATCACAAGCAAATAGCTAAGTCTTGGTCAAATAAAACGAAATTAGCTTATTTCATATGTCAGCCTAATTTTGACAGTTGCTTGACTGCAAATAGTATCAAAGTAAGTTTTTGCCTCTCTCTGATTGGCTGAAGGAGAAAATTTCTGATGCTGAATGGCAATGCCTCTTGTTCAATATACAAGCCAATATAATTATGTTGGGTAAGTCCTCCATACAAAATAAGCTAATAGCTTAAATTTCTGGATAAATAAAACACGGCTAATATTACGAATTCACATAAAAGGGGTCTTCATCTAAAGTGATAAAGGGATAAATTGCTTAAATTTATCAGTTTATCCGCCGTCTTTCATAAACGAACCTTGGTAAATAATTGCATAAAACAGTTTATTATTTAACTTATATGGCTAGTTACGTTTCATTCTTACCTCGTCCATTGTTTTCGTTTGGTTTTATGTGTTCCTAGCAAAAGCAAGAACCTGGCAGCCTGTAGGGGTTGAATTTTGCTGAAATTTATACATTTATCCACCAAAATCGTTTGATAAAGTGATAAACTTTGGTTAAAGAGATTTCCATACAAAGTTTGACAGTTCGTTTATCAATAAATTTATCATTTTATCAAGTTTATCAAGAGTTTATCACTTTTTTATGAAGACCCCTAATGAAATCCGCTCTGGCACCTTCCTTTTATCTGTCTGTATTCCAATGTCCGCAACTGTATTTATAAAATCGCACATAAGCAAACGTCAAATATTTAAAAATGTTAACGTCAAACATATCTCGTTGTGGCAATGGAGACGGTTGTGACTTAGCAACTGGATTTATTAAATCTTAACAGATAAAACTCTCAATGGAGATATAGTATTACTTTCACATATAGAAAACTCGCCCAAAAAGTTTCAGGTCCTTTTATTTTAGCCATGCTCATCTTTTAATCCGTCCGTGCATTCAGATATTAACGCTTTGGTTAAAAGGAGTTCAAGTGTCTTCCACTTACACATGTACATACGCATGTGTACCATATTTCAAAATTTGAGCGCTTGTTCCATAACTTCCAGCGATAGTTAATCTTTTAAGCGCTAGCTGATGACCCAAATGAACACTTCTGTACCATTTATTATTTTTCTGTGAGTGTTTTTTTTTTGTTTTTGGCCCCCATATCTGTTGCAGCAGTAAACACCATTTATGATCCGCTTATTCTGCATAACTGTAAATGACTTTTTCATAACTTTTGACATTTCTTTTACTCGTCCACTTGGTATTGTTTCACAGCGCTACTCACTCGCCTAACCCCCTTCACCCTCCTTGAGGCCACTTGTACACTATCTCAAACAATGCAAATTTCACGTTGCTGCCACTTCGGTATGGAGAAGAGAACTCTTCAAAGGGACGCACCGATCAGTCAGTTGCAGCGCAAGGCAGGCAAGAAGATGTGAAACGAGAACAGAAGCGAATATTCGAGCTTTTTACAATAGAAAAGGTGAAAGGGGAGAAAACTTGACCTGCATTGTTGTTTTGCTTTTTTTACTTGGTTGGTATTATTGTACGAGTTGCAGTTGAAGAGCTGCCGAAAAATATGTATGGACCTATGGAAACGAGCGCAAGAGCAGTGGCACTTGTAGCGGCTTATTGTCGTTGGCAATTTCGTGTATTGTTGTACGTCGGTAATTGTTGTTATTGTTTTGCCGTTTTCACTTTTCCTATTTTATTACCATGTTTTTGATACTCCACCTAGTGCCGGTAAACGATATCTTAAAAATTTTATATTTTCTTTCTCTTGTTTTAATTTTGTGCCATGCATTTATTCATGAAAGTTATCCGAAAGTGGAGCATTGCTGGGAGCGAATTGTTATGCAATTTAGATAAAAGCTTTAATGTGCTAAATATGTAAGTGAAAAGGTTGTAAATCGTTGTATATTTTGAATTAAGATGTGCCAAGTGTTTAGCGGCAATAAATACCTTAGCATTGTGCCCTGATCGCGTTTCCTTGTTAGGAATTAAGTTGCTGTGAGATCTTTTTTTCTCGAGGAAAACTATTGAAATATCTTAACTAAACTGTCCAGTGTTAATGCGGGTGGCTAATTCATGTCGCCCAACAACTAGTTAGCGCTTTCGACATCATTCAATCCGAAAAGGGTTTATTGTGCACCCCTTATGAGAGTTCGAGCCATTCTTCATTGAGTCTTGGAAGGTACAACCAGCTGCAAGCCTCTAAAAGCTTTTTCGCTCGAAAACTCACCCTTTCTCTCGGCTTAGCCGCTACACCATATGCATCAGTTCGTCGCTAGTCATCCATCATATTTGGCGGACAGAAGCAAGGAGATCCCGAAGTGTTCTTGTTTCTCTTCAGCTAAGCTCGGCTACTCATTTACCTAGAGATTTACTAGAGAACACGTCTGTGAACTTGAGAAGCTGACAATCTGTTTAGAGACGTGCCGAAATCAAATACAGTGCCTGCATTTCACCGCTGATTCTTCTTTCTTGCTAGTTTCGTGGCAGATTCGCCCTTCGATCTTCTGTATGTTACTGCTTCTGTTGTCCGAGATGATCTCAAAATACATAGGTAGTCCTTGTACATGAAGATGTCCCTATTGTGTCTTAACTTCAGTGTAGCCTCGAAGAAATTGGTTGCCATTTTCCCGCTTCGGAATGTACATACTTTGAAATTCTCAAATGGAAAATCATTTTACAGTGCAGCACTCAAAGCCCCCTTAGTGGTTGTTGCAAGTTTTTCAGGTTACCTTTGCTTACCATTTACCTGTAACGCCACAAATGAACCCAAGTCCTGACTGGGGCGTGTCCTCTTCTGGGAGTATGCCCTGTAAGGGTCTGCTCCTGTAGGGTAAGCTCAATACGAAAATCCACTTATTTCTTGCCAAGCCGTCATGGGAAAACGTTAGTCACCAGTTCTTTAAGCACTAATGACCATCCATCGGCATGGTGACTTTAAAACCATTCGCTTAAAATGCTGTAAATGGAATGGACAGACGAATGGTAGAAAGGAATTCGACAGGTGAGGATGAGGATGCGTGGAGCTATCTTAAATAAGGTCGGACCATATTTTTAAATTCCGTGTGTACATTTGAATTCAACACGAAAGGTAGGCGGAAGTATCTGGCACTGAACTCGCATAAACTGACCACCTGCAGTGTTATTTTTTATGTTTGTTTCTGTTTCTGTTTTATGTGTTGTTATAAAGTGCCGCAAACCCTTTGGTAAAGCCTTTTCTTGCTGTTGCTGCACCTCACCACAGGATGCTAATCCTGTAAGCTGCAAAGAAACAACTATACAATACAAAGAAAAACTTCACAAAGCTAAAAAAACGTAGAAACTGCGCAAACCATTAGTTGATTTTTCTTTTTGAACTCGTCAAATGTTGCGGCAACCGGCATTGAAAGGCGTAAATCCGAAAAGAAATCGTTAAATCCTTCTGCTCTGACAGCTACGCAAAGAACGAGCGAGCAGCGAAGGACGAAGCGACAACTCGTCAGCGCCAAATCAAAGCAAATCAATGCCCTTCGGCCAAATGTAATCAGCAAAGTCAACTAGTCTGCTTGGAAAAAAAATATATTTCTTTCTTTTCATTACTTCCGCACTTCAACCACCTTTCGCTTTCAATTGCCCTACGAATCGGCGGCTGCATGAATGCCAGATTTTATTATGTCACTCTCTACTAGTCTGGCTTAAGCGACACGCCCACTCAGTCGCCGCTACAGGTAGGCTTTTGGCGCGCTGCCTACCACCTCAGTTGCCACTCTGCCAGTTTGTTTAGCAAATATTGGCTGATTTTATTTGACAATCGAGTTATACGAACTGCTTCCCCGAGCCTAGCGCGCTCGTCTATGGACTGCCTGCTGTTTTTGCAGCATTTTCCACATTTTCATGTAACACTTTATTAAGTTTTTTTTTTGTTGCCTCGACATTTGCATTTATTCTTATTTTGAAGCAGTTGGCTTTTCAATGTCGAATTGATTTAGCATTTTTCTTCTTTTTTTCGCTCGGAGATTTATTTATTTTAATGATGCTGATGTCTTGTTGTATTTGTTGTTGTTGGTATTCTCATTTCTATGTACTGCGTTTCTTATGGCAATCGAGATGTCAATTTCACTTTAACTCTCGGCTGATAAGTCTGTTGGCACCATGCTTGGTTTGTCATCTTTATTGAATTTATTCTAATAGAATTTGTAAGGACTGGTGACGACGCGCAGAGTTTTGATTTCCTTTCAAAGCAAAATGTATGTTCTGGCTAAACAAGATGTCTGTAATATTCAAATAACTGCAGGGTTTGACAAGTGCTTCACGACACCGCTGTGGGCAGTACGAGAGCCTGCACTAGGGAATATGATGAAACCCTCTCATCGAGCAGTCTTTGTATGCTATTGAACTTAGCATTAAAGATGAATATAAATCCAACCAAAACTGATCATTCAAATACGAAAGTTCGTAGAATGCCTGCTCGAATTTTTAAGTAAAAATACGATTCATATAACACCGACATCGAGTGCCATTTGAATACTACTGGTCAGTGTTGCCGTTGTGCGACTAAAGGGGCAATTTGACCCTTTTTAAGCGCCTATACCCTTTGATCCGTTTTTTAGAAAATTTTGATATTTTTATACTTTTCCAAAATTATGTGCGAGTTATGCTCCTTTTGTGAGATTTTTTTTAAGGAAATGTTAACAGAACCATGCTATTCCTCCTAAAAGTGCTAAAAAATGCATCACTTAAAACGTTTAAAGGAAATGCAACTCTTCTCCTAGCAGCAACTGGATTTATGTGTATGTTTGCAATCCTGGTCTATGCAACGCTTGCCCCGCTATTTTCTTTTTAAATTCAACAGATTTTCCAGGAATTCGTTTCTCCCCAGAACGGAATTTTCCAATAGAAGGAAATTCGAACTTTGAAAAAGCTGTTTGACACTTTTTTGACAGCTCAACTCTGCCATTTAATATAAAAAATCCTCAGGAAATTTTTATTCAAGATAGGAGGAAAGGGAAAAGAGACAAAACTTCCAGAGTGTTTCTGTTTAGAATCGGCCTGTTATTCTTTTGCTAGTAAAGAAAAGCAAAAAATAATATGGTGAACCTTTTTTCGTCAATGACCCCTTTTTTGCGACTTTCTGAAAATTATCAACGGCAACACTGCTACTGGCGTAATTTTTCTCTCTGGAAAAAGACTTGGACCGTATTCATAGGTATTTCTAGAGCCTAGCAAGCAGTTGGCAATTTGGAGACATTTCGAATCTTGGACTTTCTGCCACTCTCAGACCACTGCGCGGATGCGTTTGAAGTGGTTTTCTGCATCGCACTCGTTAACTTAGGTCCAACGCCAGACACCTAAATATTTGAGTTCCGAAGGGAATTGTATCTTTTTTCCTTGAAAAAAATGGTCGCATACTTTCGCTGTCGAGAATTGACTCACTACTTGAGGGCTTATTGTTGCCTATGTAACCAAAACGATAGCCATATTTATCCCCGAGTGTTCTGCAGGCAAAACAAATATTGGAGCTGTTTATAAAAACAAAAGAAATTACTTTCTTTTCTTTCCTTGAAGGAAACAGAATCTGTGTTCGTAATCTTCCTTGGGCATGGCCACTTCATTAATTAGGTCCCTGGCGCCATTGTACTTATAATCAATTGTTTCATATACCATTTGAGAATTGCATACTCCTTCCTTGCATGCGAATGCAATAATAAGGAACTTGCCTGTAATTGTTAACCCACTGATACTTTTAGGTGCACTTTTTAATAATCTGGAAATTAGGCGACCACTTCAAAAACGGTAAGCATTTTCTGCGCTTTGAGACAACATCATTCTTATTAAAACAAAAAATAAAAACTTATAGAGTTACTTCCAAATGTTTCCTTTTATCTAAATACTTACATATCTCACGAAATCTTACAATATTTTGTCTTATGTGCTAATAATTAATTTGCTTAAATTTCTTGTAACAAAACCATTTCAAAATGTGTCTGCGTAACAAACAATTGAGCCATTAAATCCATTATTATTTCACCAGGTAGAGATTAAATTAGTAAAAGTAGCAAAAACGGAAATTATCACGCAAGCTTTGTACCCCACACATTGAACTCTTTATTGGTAAGAAGGCCTGCCGATACTACCACCATTTGCATTCGCGTGTGTTTTCACAACAAAGCAACCGATAATTTATCAATCAAAAACTTACCACTTTTCTGAAACGAACCTCCTAGCCCCTGTGACCTCAATTCAATTCAAACGCTGCCAGCTCGCAGCCACACGATTCCATTAATATTGCTAACCAAAACCTGGTGCCCCCCCCCCCCCCATATGCCCCTTAACTTCACCTGAAATACGGTTTCGTACATCCATGGAAGACTATTACATATATACGGCAAATCGTTTGGGTGTCCTTTGCAGCCGCGTAAACATTCGTGATTGCGTGCAAAAAGCATCCCGAAAATAGCAGTTAGATACATTTTCACACACATACGTATGTATGTGCATATGTTTATTTCCGCTGGGTTTGGGGGGGGGGGGGGGGTTGTGTGCCACTGGCGCATGTGTCACGTGATGAAAACTTTTCGATACAACTAATAATAAATGCCGTCACGCTTAGCCATTACCGCCACTGTAATCGTAAAACGCCAAATATTATCGGTATGTGGCATGTGTTATGTTGTGGCATGTGGTGAGTATGCGGTCTATTGCAAATGTATGTAGGTACATATACATAAATGGTTAAAATGTTTTGGTATTTGCAACTAAAAATTCCCTGCAAAAAATGGAACTAATCCGGGATGACTCCGGGAGCAATCGCAAAGGAGCATGCGACTAATACCACTTTTGATCTCTTTATATGGAATGAACTGATCGCTTTTGTTCGAGCATGTCCTATGAAGAGACTAATTGTTCACCTTTATACCCGAACGGGTATAAAAAGCGACTATTCACATTTAAAAAATAAAAATACAAATTTGCGCCGGCTGAGATTCGAACCCGAGTGCTCAGTTTTGTTAGGCGAATACTCTCTCTGTGTGCCAACGCCGCAAATGAAATTTCATTGACTAAGTGCGTACATATCATTAAATCGTTAATAGTACCCGTTAGAGATGAGTTGGGGACTAATTGATCTCCAATTATACCCATAAGGGATGAGACTAATTAACCTCCGTTACTGCCCGAAAGAGACTAGTTGTGACTAATTAATGCCCAATTGTACCCGATTGAGAGTAATCTCGGAATACTCTCTTTAGAGATTAGTCGCACAATTTTTTGCAGGGTTATTACAATTATCAGTTACAAACGATTGCGGCAAGTTAATACTACAATTCGTAAATATGTATTACTACAGCACACATATTCACATTCATGCATAAGTGTCCCTGTAGGGAAACGCACTAGTGCCTAACTGGATCGGTTGCAGAGTATTTAAAACCATTTCAAGATCGCGCTAATTTTTTTTTTGCAAGCTAGCCACTGGCGAATTTTACATTGCAATATCCTAGGAAGTATCAATTGTCTCCAGCTGCATCCGAACCTGTTCTAAACTCGACACCATAGATATAGATTTCTAATGAAAAGCTTTTGCATTCTTTGGGGTTTATTACATTTTCTGTAACTATTTTGGACTTAGCAAATTTTTCTATCACTGAATGCAAATGGTTAGAATAAAATATGTATTTAGGTAGTGCGATCTTTTAAAAAAACGATGCATTTTTCATTGTTCTTGCTTTTGGCATCAAAATATATAGTTGTTTTTAGAAAAAGTGGACTTATCAACTTTTTACTCTAAGCTTGCGATATGTAGATACTTTTAAAAAGTAAAATAAGAGTAACACATTTCGCTGCGTTTGGACTGGCCAGGATGTAGCTGCTATCCGAAACCAATCCCTCCGTTTTTAGCAATAAAGAAGTACTACTGAACTAGAAATGCTATTCAATAGTTCGGATTTTCCCTGCTGGGTTAGTCAACACTCACATGGGCATACCCATATCCACACACAAATATATTCATACAAATGCCTGTTGGTATGCAATAACACCGATTTCATTTCACGGAAATTCCAAGTTTTATTGTTACAGTTTCGACAGAAATTACTTGCAACTTTGCGTGCCACAAACTTGGAAATTGCCGATTCGTGTGTTGAAGATCGCCTGGTTCGAGCATTTGTTTGTAGAAATTGTTCGTAGCATTTGTGGCAGGTACTTATTGACAGACTTTTTATTTAATGACATCATTTAGCAAGTATTACATACATATTTGTGGCATGCAACATTTTTTGATGAAAGTTCAGCTTTTGGCAGCGAACGGGAATTAGTGCCATCACTGGCACAAATTTTGTTAGAATTTGTGGCGATTTGCACAAAATTCCTCAATTAAATTCATAATTAAATGGGTTCGGGTTTTTTGGAGCAAAAATCTAACAACGACTGACATCCATCCCGAAGCATAGAAAGACTTTGACCCCAACTAAACCTCTTACAGTCAAATTACTGATCTCCGAGGTCCTTCCGTCAGGTATTTTGTCGGATTTACGCTCTAAGCTCAATCCTCAGTATTATTCTTAGTTCGCTTCGTAAACTGGACCAGCGGGCATCATTTGGTCACCCTTTTGCAACAACTTGACCCAGAAGTCAAGGGTCAGGTTCGTGAGTATGTCCTACACTGCGTTGCAGTCTGTGCACCTTTTTCACTCCGTTTAACCGAACGCAAGCTGCTGCTCTGGTGCCCACCGTCTTCTAATTTCACCTTCACTACCAAGTGTCTTATTATGAGGCCTTTGCCTCGGAGACGACCTATCTCCACATAAATATCGGGCAGCTAAACTGAGCATGCTTCACGTCTTCGCGAGGACTGATGCAGTCCGGGACCGGTTAATAGCCCGCTTCGCCATGCTCGAATTTTCAAAATTGGCGATGAGTCTTTATGTTCGTCGCCCATTAGTAAACGCAGCTGTAGCAAATGTAGTACATAGGGCGACATCTAGATGTCATCTACCTCGCCCTATTCACTACAGATGTCGCCCTATGCACTATGCGGAACTTTTCAAAGCAAAGGTTTTATGGTGTCGGACACACAACATTGAAAGTTTCTGGATCCACAACATTGAAAGTTTCTGGACACGCAACATTACAAGTTGATAAAAGCGTTGTAAAAAGGTACTGACACTGAAAAAAATTCAAAATAAAACTTACGTCAATCGACAATTTCCCAGTTGTTTATGTAATGAATCTATGATTTTATGTAGTTTATGGACTAAAATGTAATATTTATTTTTATTTTGTTATTACTGAATATGTACTTACGTACATAAATGAAATGTGCACTTTTGAAAAAATACA
>NW_023458560.1:78749445-78752879 GCF_013731165.1 Rhagoletis pomonella | reverse complement strand
AAAAAAAAAAAATATAACAAAAATGCCAAACTTCAATATTCCCTGACTGACCTGCGTCTCGTGGGAGCAAAATTGTAGTGAATAGACACTTAGCAGTCAGCACATTATTGCTACTTTCAGTCAAATAAATTCGTACATAAATTCGCCATTCGAGTGGCCAACTTCAAATCAACAAAAGCATTGCCAACAACAGCAAACAATGCTTTAGAGGCGGCGGCGATTAGTTTGCACTAATGCAACATTTGGCAGTGCCACAAAGCTGATGGCAGCCACAAAAGCAGGATGGTTGCTAGTTTCGCATGTTGCGTTAGAAATTGTTGTTGTTGCTATTGTATGTAGCCCTATCAAAATGGAAATGCGAACGCTTTTGCTACGCTTTGAGAAGCACTTAACACAGTTGCATTTATGCACAAAGGTATAATGGATGATGACGGCTGGCTGAAGTGAGGGTGGCAAGTAAGCAAACATGAATGAACATGCAGCGAGGCAGCGTGCGGCAAACAGTCAACAGCAAGCACGAACATGCCAACCAACGCCCACTCCTCAGACGGAACAGCAGCCGTTCGTGTTTCGATTGTTGTGCGGTGTCGGCAATGTTGGCGATGTTAGCGGAGTTATTGATGTTGTTGTTGGTATTTTGCACTGTTGTTGTTTTCGTAGTACTTAGATTTTATGCGTACAATCCTCCTGGGAAAATGGCGCTGCGTGCCACAAAGTCTCAACAGCGGCAACGGACGTGGCTACCTACCCACTTCTTACCGTATTTACCACAAAGTGGCATGCAACGTACGTACATATGTTTGTGCTTGCCACGCCACAGCGTTGCAGCGCTCACTTTGTCACTTCACACAATAGCGGTGGCAGAAGAGAAGCGAGCATAGACATAGACATGACCTAGCAGCAATCACCTTCTGTTGCATGCCGCAGCATCAATTTATGTTGTATCTACTTACAGTTAGTTATGACTGTCCGTGTATGTGTGCTACTGCGTCACAGAGACGAATTTGTTTTCAATAATGCAACCAATTGACATGAAGATAACCATTTGCCACATACGACGCATGCAACTAACTGAAAGGGGAGAGCAAATAGGCAACACTTAGATATGAAGTTCCAATATTGCTGCCGCAACTGCTGTGCTTCCATTTACCTGCATTTACCTGTATATACATATGTATGTAGGTATGTGCAACATTCTTGCTGTGGCTTTTGTGGCATTGCTGTCGATTTGTTACAGCATTTGCAGCCACCGCTGCACAGTGGTTCAAAACAGGAATTTACTGTTCATAATTCACTGGAGCCTTCATTTTTCATCTAATTTGGTAATTTTTTTAATGAAAGCTTATAAAATTAGTAAAAGACCAGTTTAGCCCGCTTTTTTCGTTTTTTTTTTTATATTAAATTTTTTAGTGCAAAGTGCAAAGTTGAAATTTTGAAGAAAATCGATTTTCCTATTCCAGTTAATAAATTTTTCATAACAAAAACTAGTTGAAATTTTGGTGAACATTTTTTCATATTTAATTTTATTTTTGTGGGAATTTTTTAATAGTTTTGGGGAACCCTAAAATTATTTTTAGCTAGTTTTTATTACGTAACAATTATTCACTGGAATAAGAGAATCAATTTTCTTCAAAATTGCAACTTTTTGCGTACTTCAAAATTTTATATAATCAAAGGAAATATCAAAAATCGGGCTCAACTGGTCTCCTGCAAATTTTACAAGCTTTAATTTAAAAAAATCATCAAATTAAGTGAAAACTGAGGGTTCCAGTGAATTGTGAACACAGCAAATGCCCATTTTGAATCACTGTGCGTTGTTGCTTGTTGCACAGTTATGTACTTCCAATTTTGTTTCCCCCACCTTCCTGTTGCAATCAATGTTTTAGAATTCACTATTGCGTTTTGCAAACATCATTAAAACATCCCGAAAAACATCTTTCAATGATCACAACAACATCAACTCTTTTCACGCTCCATAAGCGCTGCTTGCAACATAGAAGTGTAGCGGCCCTAAGTATGTTGCCTCAAAGGTACAAGCATGCTCTGTTTTGCTATTGTTGCCCATTCAGGCGCGGAAATTTGTAAACATCATCGATGTGCGCTATGATATATGTAGATTTTTTTTGCGCTGTTAGCACGGGAAGTGACGATGGCTATTTGCCTAGAAAACCCTGAGAATTAACTTCATTGCCTCCGTCTTACTTCTCTTCTTCTCTGCAGCGTCAATAGTTAAGTACTTTGTTCCACATCTGCGAAAATTTTCGACAAGGACTTCCACAAACATACATCTCGCATTGTTTATCAAAGATAATTTCTCGTGGGTACGCCAATTATCGTGCTCTTTGTAAAAGCCATTAATACCGCAGCATTTCGTCGATGTTCGGGTTCAACAGAGATCGTTTCGGTGTCCGATATGTTTAACCCTTTCCGACCATCTTTGGAGTTATTCATCCATTGATATCTCGATATAATAAAAAATGTATGGCGCATATCTAATTTCTTGTGATATATGTAAGTCTACTTCTCATTTGAATCATTTCTATACTACTGCTCGGCGTACTTTCCAGATACGAGAACCTTTTCGTGGACTCTATTTCTATTTCTTTCAAGTCAAGGACACCATATTTTACAGAAGTGCTTTGGGGAACCAACTTCCAGATTAATCATTTTCCAACAGGCAGACATAACCCATAATACATATCTGGCTTAGAGAACTCATGCTGATGATGACCAGGCAGAGTTGACTTAGTGAGTCCGTAATCTTCGAGGTGAATTTTGTTGGCAAATTACGGTATCCCACTAGCCGCGTGTTTATATTATCGACATTTGCATCAAATAGACGGCTATTGTGTTGTAGAGTCATAGGTATGGAGAACTCTTGCGGTTGATGTTGAACATTCGTGCTCGCTTTCAGTCGCCATAGAACCAGCATTTCGTTGCTCGCGCACATACTGCGTTCGGTTCTTAGCCAGACTATATATATCAAATAGTTGAGGACATTACCGACTTTTGAACTTGAATTCGTATTTTTTATAACTTCATTGTATTTCATTGAAATTCTTAGAGTCGAGTAAGCTAAATAAGTATATTTTATTCAATAAAATCGCCTTCAGCGCCTCCGTTCAACAATGCCTCGTTTATAGTCATCGAAACAACTAAGATCCGAAGAGCTGGGTGGCAATAACTTTGAAGGTATGGGATCATGAAATTTCGCGGATTTCTAATCTTGTATTCTATTGGAATAAGAATGGCCTCTCACCACCCAATGCATTTGGAACATACAGTCCCATATCACTCTGTCAGATTCTTACAGTTCTCAGGGAGCTTTGTAAAGAAACTGGGCTCTTTCAAAATTAAGCGATGGTCCTGAAATACCTAACGCACCCTGTATACATTTAAAAGCAGTTGATTAGTTTCTAAATCACAACATTTTT
>NW_023458560.1:78727329-78749345 GCF_013731165.1 Rhagoletis pomonella | reverse complement strand
CTAGGTGTATGGTGTCAAGTTAGCACTACATACCATTTTTTCTTAAAAAACGAGAGCTACAAATTTTTTCTTTCCACAACAAATTTACAACAAAAACACTACAAATAATGCCGTAGTTAACTTTTCCAAATTCGAAAAGTGTAGTGCTAACTTGACACACGTCGTTTTCTTCTTTACGCGGACGACCTGAAAGTATACTCTGAGGTTAGATGTCATAGCGACTCGGTCAGTCTTCAATCTGAACTCAACAACCTCTATAATTGGTGCTCCAAGAATCATCTCTTCCTTAACATCAATAAATGCCACAAAGCCACGTTCTCTAAACTACCAAAACCTCTGTCCACTTCTTATCATTTAGCTAATTCCGTTCTCAAATCAGTTGATGTGTTTAAAGACTTGGGAGTGTTTTTTGATTCCAAGTTTAATTTTAATGCGCATATAAATTATACCATCTCAAACTCTCTCGCAATGCTAGCTTTTGTTAGACGACATTCTTCGCAATTTTCTGACCCGTACACACTTAAGACTTTGTTCACTGCCTTTGTACGGTCTAAACTGGAATACGCCGCATTTATCTGGAGACCGTATCACGCTATTCACATCAATCGTTTGGAGAGAGTGCAAAAAATATTCCTACGTTTTGCTCTGCACACTTTAAATTTTACTGAACCGATTCCACCTTACGAGTCGCGTTGCCAATTGATTAGTTTATTAACATTAAACAATAGACACTCACTTCTGTCCGTGTCATTTCTTCTTGACATTGTCTTGGGTAAAGTCGACTGCTCGTCCCTTCTCGGGTTGATAGATTTCACCGTGCCGAGTAGAAACCTTCGTCGCTTTGATACTTTTCGTATTGGTTTAAATAAAACAGTTTACAATGCAAATGCCCCCATTGTCAGGACTTTGACCGAGTACAACTGTTTCTCAAAATTTTTGGATCTTGACTTGTCGGAATCAAAATCAATTATCTATACTAAATTGAAAAACTATTTATTGTGCAAAAATTTATATTAGCCTTTATTGTATTTAACGCTTCAAATTGTACCAAAAATTTAACTACATAGCTTGTAATTTTTCATAATGTCTGTACCACTTACAACTTTAGACATAAATAAATAAATAAATAAAATAAATAAATAAATAAATTTCATACTTTGCATATCATATTAAATGTACGTATATGTGCGTGTATTTGTGCGCTTCTATGCTTTAATTAGCACATCCACCTAAATTACATTCATACATAAATCTGATAAGTAATTACTTTACGAAATGTGGAAATAATTGTGTTTTCTCTTTCTTCTTTGCAGGTAAAATTTCCATGGCAACAGGCATGCTTACATATTTATGTATCTACGTATGTAGGAGTAAATATCTTAAGAAGTGTGATTACACTTTAAGAATAATTAATTATGGTTTTTAATTGGACTAGCACTCCGCTGCATTTATAGACTCTGGCAGTAAGTGACGTATTTAATAATAACTAATTACTTATTTCATTTATACGTATAAGTGCAAAGATATGAAAACCTCAGTAGAGGCAATAACGGTTTTAACTTCCGTTCCTTTGTGACAGCTGTTTTTTGAAGCATTTCGTGGGACTTGCGTTAATAACGACTCCTTAAAAATGACTGCCAATTTTTTCGCTTTTGGTAAAGGCAAGTCCCATTGAGTCCAGTCCAATACTTAGATGTTTAATTTTGCTCACAACTGCAATATCGTCTGAAAAATCTACTACGAATGTATATCACCTTCCTTCGCGGCGATGAGTATCAGTACTCCCTTATACATTATATTCCTTCCAGAGTACATATCCAAGTACTAAACCCTGAGGTATAAGACCGGCCATGTTTTATTCCTTAGAGCCCTCATGGGTAATGTATTGCCGGATTTTTCTATCCAAATAAGTAGTTGGCAATTATTCTAGTGCGATAGCGAAAAATATTTCTGTAGAAATATGGCGGATGAACTAATCCGATAGGTGGCGCAGAAGTCGAGATATGTGAAAAACCCCGTATTTATGGTCCGTTTCACTTCATATATAGAACGTAAGAATATAAGTTACATCGAAGTAAATAGCGCCACAAACAAGTTAGCTGCTAGGTGGCGCGGGGTTGATGTTATTGAAAAAAAAAACGGTGTCTATGTATGGTCGGATTTTGTGCTTACATATTCACCTACATAAATAGAAAGCGATTGAAAAATTTGTTTGTTTAGGTCAAATCTAGCACGTTAAGAAAATAATTGTATAAAAAGCTCAAAATTAAAAACGGACACTATCAAGCACGGCGAGGACTTTCCCGAGGCCTTTCCTTTTACCTTTATGTGTTTTTGCTCACCGTTCGAGTGCCCAGGCTAAAAAAAAACAAGAAAAACTATTAAATATACATAAATTCATATAAGTGAGATCGATAACCACTCCAAACCTCTTCTCATCCTTGTGTAACTTTTTAGCAGTTCTTGCACTCTGAGGAATGCGAAAGTGTTTACGCCTCATCCTAGCCCTTTTACCTTCAATGTGGGCTTTTAACTTTATATCTTCGCCTCCAGAAAAGCTTTTCACTGACAAATATGTAGATAATAAATATTCATACGATTAGTTTTTATTAACTACACCTAACTACAACAAACAATAAATACTTCGTAATTCCGCACATAACCAAGTTGCCTATTGCCAGAGGTGGGTTTATAATTTATGTGGAAATTTAAAATTCAATTACATTAAATTCTACAACATATCCTATACACACATCCCCTATGTACATATGTATGTAGATAAGTATGTATGTGCATAAAAGTGTCATCACTGGAGCTCCTTGAGCAGCATGAAGGTAGTAAGTAGTCCCGCACAAAGCGGCAGATCGACCAGACCACCTCAATCACAACGCCACCGTATAAATTGCAATCAAAATGAAAGGATGCCAGCCATAATGTCAGAGTGATAATTCAATTCAATTTAATTCGAGGCGATGTGTTGGAAGTAAAGTGAAGAAAAGGCGGCAATCGTAGGCACATACTAGGGCATTCAATCCTGAAGCATTTTAACAATCCCGGGATTTCGGAATGTAAAAATTCTAATCCAGATTTTTCGGGATTTCGACTTCATTACAACTTTTTGCATTCTACAGTAGGTTCGCCTCTTACAAACCACACAGATTCATTGTCACCGCATTTGGTCTTGTGGGAGCATAATCCTTTGTAAAAGAGTATGTAATTCGATGTTTAAATATCTTTATTCTAAAATATCTATATTACTTGTCAAAAACATTTAC
Organism: Rhagoletis pomonella; assembly: GCF_013731165.1. Classification (NCBI taxonomy): domain Eukaryota; kingdom Metazoa; phylum Arthropoda; class Insecta; order Diptera; family Tephritidae; genus Rhagoletis; species Rhagoletis pomonella. The sequence continues at coordinate 78,746,070 of NW_023458560.1, read as the reverse complement.
TCATATTTGCAGAAATCCTTTTCCAAAAAAGGCCAACAAAGTAAAATGAAGAACACACACTGTAAAAGCTTGTTGTGTTTTCAATTGCTGCCAGATTTTTCGTTATTACACAGTTCTTGCACAAAATATTTGAACAAGTACAGTTATTCAGGCATGTCCTGAAATTCACTTCGAACTGCAAATGGCTCAAGTTCACTTTAAATCAAAATTTTGGTGTTCTGTATTTCTCGTGTTTCATGTCAAATTAATTATTTTTTTCTTATTTTTTTTCGTTTTCAACATCTCTTTCAATCTGCAAATGAATCAGTAAAAATCTCTGGATTCCGGAGCTGTAGTCCCGGAATTTCGGGACATGGAAAAGTGTCCGGTATTCTGGATCCCGGGATTGAATGTCCTACTACATACACATCTACGAACCTAAGTACTTGCTGGCGGAGGGCTGTTGCTGGCGTTGCGCAGCTCGATGATGATGAGATGTTCTGGTTGTCTATAGCGCGCACATGTCAGCTCACTCGGCCGCCCGCCAATTTATGTGCGCGCATAAATGTGACGCCGATTGTCATCAACGTTTTTAAATTGAAAGATTTATAGTACAACATACGCAAATGTATCGGCGGAATTAAATAAATAAGAAGAAAAAAAATGCTCATACGCACCAATGCCAGAACGCGTGAGTACCTACGCGGAGTACAAATCACGATTTGCAAGAAAAAAGTTTGTGTGCCAAACGAACTTAAGGCGCCTTAACTCAAGTAAAGCGTCTTTGTGTGTAAGTATGCATGCATATGTATGTACCTGAATTTGAGAACTTAGAGCCGTTTTGCACAAGCCTACACTTAACTGCCGTCCCTAAATTGGAGCGCTAAGCGTTGCGTTATCCATTGTCGACGAGTGTCAGCGCGCGCTATCCCCAAATCAACGCGTCGTAATTTTTCTCAGATCCTCTCGTTTTTATTCTCGTTTCCTCTTTCACTTTTTTGTCCTTTCTCTTTCTTTCCGTCTTCCGCATCCAACTTCAACACGTAACGCCCTGTCAAAAATGAAAATTCCATTTGCTCGGCGTTAGCGCCGCGTTATTGTGGGATGCTTCATACAAATTGTATGGGCATGAGGATTTTTGACAGTTGTTTGGCGCTTGACGCGCCAATTTAGGGATGGCAGCTGCATGAGATATGCTTATTGGCTGCCATTGTTGCGACACGTTCGACAGCAACGAGGTGTTAAAGTGCGTTGTAAATTATAAAGCGCTCATGCAAGCAACACACACACACATACTAATGTCATATGATAATGTCGATATGTATTTACTATAATATACAATACAGTTTCTACGATACTATAAACATTTGTGAGTGTGTAAAGTAAATCGCATGGCAAGGTTGCGGGGGGCGAAGGAAGCGGGCGGATATCTTTTATTGACACCTTTGTTTGGGTGCCACCATGCCACTGGAGTTGAGTAATTGAATAACGCAAATGCATCATGTGGCTTTGCAAATTTATTGTGGTAGAATACTAACAACAAAGAATCGGCAATAATCCTAAAAGTATTAACGCGTTATTTATAGCCATTCTAGTTGATTGTCTTCGAACTGTTTTCCGCTAAAAACCGTACGGCGGAACGGAAAATGTGTTGCATTAAGAGTAGCATGAAATAAAGCTATTGAAAAAAAAATCAATACGAATTTGCTTTCAATTTTAATTTATCTTACAGTGAATATCCCATATCTGAATATCACATATCCTGCAACTAGTACTTGAAAAAAATCTATTTACCGACATCATTAGTGAGCAATACAAAACAAAAAAAAAGAAACGAAAAAAAAAAAAAAAATTAAGCAAGATGTTATTATTGGTTATTAAAGAAATAAACCCCCACACCCCTTAACGGCTAAATTTTTCATGGAGTCATTCCTTTCCATTTAAGTAATATACGTTCTAATTATGAATAAAATCAGATTACAAATACGTACTATCCAAATATCTCAACACTGTTCCACCTATCGGTCAAAATTGTGCAGCTATTCCTTTTCATTTGAGTAATACACGTTTTAAAAATGAACGATAAATACGGATTTTCGAAATAGCTGAACTCCTGCGCCATCTATTGGATTATTTCATCGTTCGTATTGCATTGTCATCTGGTTCTGAGCTAAGTTTGCAGTTTCAAGTCCCTAGCTCATCTGGGAGTTGGTTAAAAATTCATTGCGAGATTCGATTACACGCAGATTTAAAGCTTGTAAAATAGCGGCGTACGGCTCGAAGACAACACTGAAACAGTACGACTTTGATTTCTACAACTAAACACGGAAGCCGTAAATAGTCCACGGAAAGGATAGTCGCTTCGTTTCTTCACGCTACCTTAGTCTTAACATAGGTAAATTCCTAAACATGTTTAATAATATCAGTATCGACGGACTATTCATCAGATTTCAACTCCAGAGCAATCAAATCGATCATGCTGTTTACTGATCCAAGAGGAAAACGAGTGTTGGCTAAGTCTGCTAGTTTGCGAATATTTGTAGTGAGTAAAGTGCTGCCATGCATCTTCCGAAGACCAGGATCTTTAGGGTTCACCAAAAAAAAAAGGGGAACTACCAGAAGGTGTTTAAGCGACTTATGCATTTCCCGCATAAAAAAAAGAACAGCGAACACACACACGCACTTGTATTGCACTCCCGCCCAAAACCAAGTGCAGCGAATAAACACACGCACTTGTGTTTAAAAATAATTCGCTCGTTTTTCATTGGGTATGCATTTTTTTATGCACTTCTCAACTGCCGCAGAACAAAACTTACTAAAGTAGTTAATTGCTGGCACCCCAAATCATGCTCAACTCGCTTGATGCATCACAACTCCTCCGGAGTCGTCCCACGGGAACTTGAATAAATAACCGGTGCTGAACACTTCCGCTTGGCGCACACCCCCAAAAACTCTTACAGAGTTTAATCGGCAAAGCCACAGCGCTACAAGCCGTATGGACTCTGCATGACTTAAAACCACTTAGCTGCCGCACAGAAGACTGAACTAGGCCACGGCCAGAACTCAGGTGTGGCTATTGAAGCCTTGTCATTAATAAAGAAGCACATACCACTGGAAGTGAGCCCAATAATCTTCGCTAGGACACTGATAAAACAAAAATCGCTGAATTACCTGGCTAAAATTGACAGCGCAAATCGAAAATGGCTGCCAAGTCTGTGGCATTATTAAGGGAATTAATGGGAAATATACGAGTCGCATTTGATCTGGTTACTGCTTAACGGCAGCATGGAATTCTATTGTCAGCATAGCACACTTTCGCATTGCAGTCCCTTCTACATAATGAACGGTGTCTGGACCTGCCATGCAAGTACCGATAGACCTGCTGGTTTAAGAAAGAAAGGCTTCGTGACTTTAGACAGCAGATAGAAAGCGCGAAAAAACAGAAAATAAAATAAAACAACATACCATGGCGAATTGGGCAGCCAAACTTATGTATTATACATTGTATACAGAATTTTGAAACCTGAGTAACCCAAGTCTACAAATTTTTACCCGATCGATGAACTACTTTATTGTGAATGAGAAATTCGGAATGCCACTCAGATCAATATGAGAGTGGTCCATATTTCATTTTATTTTCTTCAAATGCGCGTCCGCGCCACCGTCATCTTAATCACCAACAGGCGTCAAAATCATTAACATTTTCTCATTTAATTGTCAGCAATTGTTGAAAATGTGAATTCTCCATCTTTCGCTTGCCTCACAAATGATCAACAATTAATCAGTATTAACCCATTCCGCACTGGCTGTGGGCCATTTTCAACACTTTAAAGTGCCATAGTACAAAGTGTGATTTTCAAGATTGATGTTTTTAAATATCGTCATTTTTCTGGCACACCTGTCCGGCCATCACCAGCAGTTGGACAAAAATAAAGAAATTAAATTAAAAGCCCACTGACAGCCGCTCATCAGCAGCATCCAATCCAGAGAGGTAGCAACATTGGCAGAGCTTAAGCTCACAGCATAAATGAATATGTAGCTTTGTTGCTTGTTTGGTTACTTCATGGATGCTTGGCTGGTTGCGCGATTGCATGCATGCGTGCGTGCAACAACACTCAATCATCATCAATTTCACATCAAAATCTCGTTTTTCTTCAGCGTGCCGAAATAGCAGCTCACAATTTTCTTACTCGAATTCATACAAAGTTTTTTTTATAAATATGTACATCCATAACAACATTCGCATGCCAAGTGACAAATGGTATATTGCGATACATTGCTGTTGCTGTTGCCGTTGTCATTGCCGCAAGTGCATCAACGAGTGTGGCATCTGCTGTTACGGCGCCCGCTGCTGTCGCCATCACTTCTTAATGATGCTCGCTCGGCACTTTGACGAAACTGTCTGACAAGTTTGTCGGCGACATTGCTCAGCCGTGACTCGCATCCTCAATGCGCTCAACACCTCAGCAACACTTTCTGCTTACAAATTTCCAGTGCACTTGTTGTTGTTGCTGCTTTAAGTTCTCCTGCGTGCACGCGTGGGAAATGTAGTTTCTCTGTTGCAGCGCCCAAATGCCACGCGGCAACTACTACTATCATCCACTCCTTTTTCTCCCTCTTCGGCCTCATGCTGCTTGTTGTGGTTCACACATTTTCCCATCTTTAAAAATCCTGTATGTTTTTCTTTTCGATTTTTCTTATTTTCAAACCATCGCCGATATTTCTCTAGTATTTTGCGGCATTTTTCCACATTTACGGTATTTGTTCATTACTCGTATTCATCGCATTTTTGCTTTACATTTGGATAGAGGAATTGTTGCATCCTGTGTTGCCTGTTGCTGTCTGTGTTGCCTGTTGCTTTTGCTGTCGATATCTACTTTTGTATTATTCGTTGACACATGGAGTGGTGGCACACATTGATGCCATGGCATGACACCAATCAGCAACATTGCTAAATCGTTTCTCAATGATGATTTGCTTTGTTCGATTTGCTGGTGAAATGCAAATGCGCAGAAAGAAATGTGAGAAATATCTGAAAATTGGAGTGTCTACACATTGGAATTTTTGAATTGCAAATCCATTGCTTATTTTTGCTTAATTTGTTATGATTTTCCATTCGTATATAACTGATATATGTATGCACTTATCCTAGTGATGCCTCCAAGGAGTGTGGCAAGTACAAATGTATGTATGTATATATATCTATTCTTTACACCTATTAAGGTATGTATTTCTCTTAATCTGCTCGGAAATCGTATTGATTTGATAGGGTATAGATATAACCCAAACATACATCACAGTCACGAGAGATATTGTAACGATGGGGTATGTCGGCAGCACTAGGTAGCGCACCTTAGAAGGGTCCTAATATGATATATATATATCAGGGAGTCGATAACGCCGACTATGATGTTTATCTGGGAGAATATTTTTACTGTTGCTACACGAATTCAAAGCTGTCAACTATTATTTTCTTAAGGGAGAAGAGGGAAATAAAGTACAAATACTATCCCTTTTTACTCACTCGCTTAAGCGAAATGTAAAATTTGGCATTTGCATAACAATTGTCTAATTATTTTCTTCTAACTTATATATATAAACAAACTCTATGGATTAGAGCACAGTCTCATCAATGCCAACATTCCACTTCGGTTCAAGAATAATTTTGACCTGTCCCATTTCTCTTTTCCTTTTCACATCATCCGTTACATGTACTCCCGAAAACAGAGATATTTGAAGTTTTGTAAAATGAATAAATTATATGATTTGCCTAGTTACCAAAACCCCTCGAAAATCACAAAAAACCAACCAACCTACCAAACGCCGTATTTTAAGAAATTAAACTACCAATTTTGGTCCAATTGGACCGAAACGGCAACACTGTATTCAACATGCCTTGACCGTAAGGGAGAGCAACACGTAACAGCTAATTCAAAGTAATCCAAAGAAGAAGTTTCATTTCATTTGAATAAAGTTTCATTGAATCTGAAAAAGGTCTCATGTAACTTGAAGAAAGTTGCACTGAATCTGAAAACGGTTCCATTTAATTTGAAAAAGGTTTCGCTTAATTTGAAAATGGTTTCATTTAAACTGAAAATGCCATATTTTGCCTACAACCACTGTACATTTTCGTTCATAGTGTGTCTATAAAGGAACCCTCAGACTAATGCAAACCAACAGGTGGAAATCAGCCAATTTCGGGCACACGACGATATGTGATGAATTAAAAAAGAACGGCTTAATGGAATCAAGGTTGACTTGGCAGACAGCACTGACTATATTACGCCGGTTTGGGACTTTGAAACAAGGTTTTTCATAAGTTTTCTGACCACAGAAGAAAGAGCCGTAACCAAGCTAGTGACAGAAGATGGTGTATCCATCTAGGCTGATAATTTAAAGAAGATGTAAGGAAACTGTCCCGGTCGGAGGGCGTGCAGATCAGTGAGTATTTTCGTTTGCCTAACTTGTAGGAAAGTACCGTATCGGAAATATCAATACCAGTCACAAAGGAAACATACCGGTCTTAGTTCCGGTTTTTATGTATGAATACGACCGGTAACTTTAACATGACAGATATCGTATTGCTATCGCAACAATGGAAACTTACGATAGCAATGCGAAAATTGTCGTTAACTCGTTAACCCTACAGTAGTGGGTCTAGCGGTGACCACATTTTCTTATATCAACTGACGCGTTCGGCTACCGTTTGCCTGACGGTAAACAACTGAAGCGTCTTCCAAGATATGATTTATGCTATAGAGAATACTTAAGTGAAACAAAATTGCCATCACCAAACCATCTTAACGCCACGCTTTGAGTTTCTGTACATAGCTCTATAAAAAATGAGGCATTGAAGGAGATAGCGTGGCATGGCCCTCTGAGATGCCAATAATCGGGGAAAACGGGAACTTCACAATAGAGCCATTACAAATGACTCCTGAACCGAAGAGATTATTCTGCGACAGATCTCATCGAAGTAATTACGATGCGCCAACGGTGGTGAAGATTCCAATTTAATGTGGGTCCAACAGGTTTAAGCTTTAATTTTACTTTTCTCTCTTTGTAAAGCGAGGAGAATGTGCCTTCTTCGGGCACTCACAGAGGTGTGACCGTTTCCATAAATTCCCTCTCCGTCCCTGGCCTATTTAAGGGTCCCCAGTTGTTGGCTAATACTATGTCTCCATTGTGAGATTTAATGAAGATTTAGCCCTCTGACGAGATTTGACGTTAAATCTTTTGAGATTTACCATATAAAATTAAATCTCGAAAGGCAGTAGATTTAAGTTAAATCTTCGTCAAATCTTCAATAATATTGATCAGTAAATACAATTTGTTGGATGTGGCAACCACAAATTCGCTTGCCATAAGTCAAATGACATTTGTATTTTCAATATACAGTTGCGGAGATTGAAACCTAGTCTACTAAAAACGCATGCATTTTCGTATTTTTAGACGTTTTTATATTTTGGTTAGTTTTAAAGGCAAATTATTAATTTTTACATAACTTTGGTTGTAATAAATTTAGGCTAAAGCCTTATCATGAGTATCATTCTCCCCGAACCGGTTCACTTTTCACTTTCCATGGTTTTACTATGGGCGAATGACAAATTTTCGGGTGAATTTTTTTTCAGACGAAACTCAGGATAAGGGAGATTATTTTAAAAACTAAAAATTCAGAAAAAGTGTTTTATGATAATATCATGCAGAGTCTTCTCCGCTTTCTATAAATCTTTTACGCGTTGTGACATACCATTTATAAAATTCTGTAATGGTTCTGCTTCGACAAAATTGCACCAAACTTCCTCTAAAACTAAATTCGACTCAAGAACTAAAAAATAGCTAAATCTTGGTCAAATAAAACGAAATTAGCTTATTTCATATGTCAGCCTAATTTTGACAGTTGCTTGACTGCAAATAGTGTCAAAGTAAGTTTTTGCCTCTCTCTGGAATGGCTGAAGGAGAAAATTTCTGATGCTGAATGGCAATGCCTCTTGTTCAATATACAAGCCAATATAATTATGTTGGGTAAGTCCTCCATACAAAATAAGCTAATAGCTTAAATTTCTGGATAAATAAAACACGACTAATATTACGAATTCACATAAAAGGGGTCTTCATCCAAAGTGATAAAGGGATAAATTGCTTAAATTTATCAGTTTATACGCCGTCTTTCATAAACGAACCTTGGTAAATAATTGCATAAAACATTTTATTATTTAACTTATATGGCTAGTTATGTTTCATTCTTACCTCGTCCATTGTTTTCGTTTGGTTTTATGTGTTCCTAGCAAAAGCGAGAACCTGGCAGCCTGTAGGGGTTGAATTTTGCTGAAATTTATACATTTATCCACCAAAATCGTTTGATAAAGTGATAAACTTTGGTTAAAGATATTTCCATACAAAGTTTGACAGTTCGTTTATCAATAAATTTATCATTTTATCAAGTTTATCAAGAGTTTACCACTTTTTTATGAAGACCCCTAATGAAATTCCGCTTTGGCACCTTCCTTTTATCTGTCTGTATTCCAATGTCCGCAACTGTATTTATAAAATCTCACATAAGCAAACGTCAAATATTTAAAAATGTTAACGTCAAACATATCTCGTTGTGGCAATGGAGACGGTTGTGACTTAGCAACTGGATTTATTAAATCTTAACAGATAAAACTCTCAATGGAAATATAGTATTACTTTCACATATAGAAAACTCGCCCAAAAAGTTGCAGGTCCTTTTATTTTAGCTATGCTTCGTCTTTTAATCCGTCCGACCATTCAGATATTACCGCTTTGTTTAAAAGGAGTACAAGTGTCTTCCACTTACATATGTGAACCATATTTCAAAATTTGAGCGCTTGCTCCATAACTTCCGGCGATAGTTAATCCTTTAAGCGCTAGCTGATGACCCAAACGAACACTTCTTTACCATTTATTATTTTTCTGTGTGTGTTTTTCTTATTTTTTTTTTTTGTTTTTGGCCCCCATATCTGTTGCTGCAGTAAACACCATTTCTGATCCGCTTATTCTGCATAACTGTAAATGACTTTTTCATAACTTTTGACATTTCTTTTACTGGTCCACTTTGTTTGTAGTACTTGGTATTGTTTCACAACGCTACTCACTCGCCTAACCCCCCCCTTCGCCCGCCTTGAGGCCACTTGTACACTATCTCAAACAATGCAAATTTCACGTTGCTGCCACTTCGGTATGGAGAAGAGAACTCTTCAAAGGGACGCGCACCGGTCAGTCAGTTGCAGCGCAAGGCAGGCAAGAAGATGTGAAACGAGAACAGAAGCGAATATTCGAGCTTTTTACAATAGAAAAGGCGAAAGGGGAGAAAACTTGACCTGCATTGTTGTTTTGCTTTTTTTTTACAGTTGGTATTATTGTACGAGTTGCTGTTGAAGAGTTGCCCAAAAAATATGTATGGACCTATGGAAACGAGCGCAAGAGCAGTGGCACTTGTAGCGGCTTATTGTCGTTGGCAATTTCGTGTATTGTTCTACGTCGGTAATTGTTGTTATTGTTTTGTCGTTTTCACTTTTCCTTATTTTATTACCATGTTTTTGATACTCCACCTAGTGCCGGTAAACGATATATTAAAAATTTTGTATATTCTTTCTCTGGTTTTAATTTTGTGCCATGCATTTATTCATGAAAGTTATCCGAAAGTGGAGCATTGCTGGGAGCGAATTGCTATGCAATTTAGATAAAAGCTTTAATGTGCTAAATATGTAAGCGAAAAGGTTGTCAGTCGTTGTATATTTTGAATTTAGATGTGCAAAGTGTTTAGCGGCAATAAATACCTTAGCATTGTGCTCTGTTTGCGTTTCCTTGTTAGGAATTAAGTTGCTGTGAGATCTTTTTTTCTCGAAGAAACTTATTGAAATATCTTAACTAAACTGTCCAGTGTTAATGCGGTTGGCTAATTCATGTCGCCCAACAACTAGTTAGCGCTTTCGACATCATTCAATCCGAAAAGGGTTTATTGTGCACCCCTTATGAGAGTTCGAGCCATTCTTCATTGAGTCTTGGAAGGTACAACCAGCTGCAAGCCTGTAAAAGCTTTTCCGCCAGTCTCTCGGCTTTGCCGCTACAGCAGGTGCACCAGTTCGTCGCTAGTCATCCGTCATATTTGGCGGACAGAAGGAAGGTAACCCCAAGTCTTCTTGGTTCCTCTTCAGTCAAGCTCGGCTACTCATGCACCTAGATATTTACTAGAGAAATCGTCTGTGAACTTGAAAATCCGACAATCCATTTAGACTTGCTGAAATCAAATACCGGAATAGGGTTGCCAAAATTTTCAAACAGAAATTTGTTTGAAATCGTCTAAACCCTGCTAGGCGGGATTGCTGCTGAACTTAGGTAAACTCACAGTGCCCGGCATTTTACCGATGGTTCTTTCTTACTAGTGCCGTGGTTGGTTCGCTCTTCGATCTCCTATATGTTACTGCTTCTGTTGTCGGAGATGATCTCAAAATACATAGGTAGTCCTTGCACATGAAGATGACCCTATTGTATCTTAACTTCAGTGTAGCCTCGAAGAGATTGGTTGCCATTTTCCCGCTTCGAAATGTACTTTGAAATGCTCAAATGGAAAATCGTTTTGCAGTGCAGCACCCAAAGCCCCCTTCGCGGTTATCGGAAGTTTTTCAGGTTACCTTTGCTTACCATTTACCTGTAATGCCACAAATGAACCCAAGTCCTTACTGGGGCGTGTCCTCTTCTGGGAGTATGCCATTCGCTTAAAATGCTGTAAATGGAATGGACAGACGACTGGTAGAAAGGAATTCGACAAGTGAGGATGAGGATGCGACGAGCTTTCTTAAATAACTCGCAAGGTCGGGCCATATTTTTAAATTCCGTATGCACATTTGAATTCAACACGAAAGGTAGGCGGAAGTATCTGGCACTGAACTCGCATAAACTGACCACCTGCAGTGTTGTTTTTTATGTTTCTGTTTCTGTTTCTGTTTTATGTGTTGTTATAAAGTGCCGCAAACCCTTTGGTAAAGCCTTTTCTTGCTGTTGCTCCACCGCACCACAGGATGATAATCCTGTAAGCTGCAAAAGATACAACTATACAATACAAAGAAAAACCTCACAAAGCTAAAAAAACGTAGCAACTGCGCAAACCATTAGTTGATTTTTTCTTTTTGAACTCGCCAAATGTTGCGGCAACCGGCATTGAAAGGCGTAAATCCGAAAAGAAATCGTTAAATCCTTCTGCTCTGACAGCTCTGACACAAAGAACGAGCGAGCAGGGAAAGACGAAGCGACAACTCGTCAGTGCCAAATCAAAGCAAATCAATGCCCTTCGGCCAAATGTAATCAGCAAAGTCAACCAGTCTGCTTGGAAAAAAAAAATATATTTCTTTCTTTTCATTACTTCCGCACTTCAACCACCTTTCGCTTTCACTAGCCCTACGAATCGGCGGCTGCATGAATGCCAGATTTTATTATGTCACTCTCTCCTAGTTTGGCTTAAGCGACACGCCCACTCAGTCGCCACGTACAGGCAGGCTTTTGGCGCGCTGCCTACCACCTCAGTCGCCACTCTGCCATTTTGTTTAGCAAATATTGGCTGATTTTATTTGACAATCGAGTTATACGAACTGCCCTCCCCGAGCCCAGCGCGCTCTCCTGTATTTATGGACCGCCTGCTGTTTTTGCAGCAATTTTCCACATTTTCATGTAACACTTTATTAAGTTTTTTTTTTGCTGCCTGGCAGCCACTTCTCGACATTTGCATTTATTCTTATTTTGAAGCAGTTGGCTTTGTCGAATGTCGAATTGATTTAGCAATTTTCTTCTTTTTTTCGCTCGGAGATTTATTTATTTTAATGATGCTGAAGTCTTGCAGCCGTTGTTGTTGTATTTGTTGTTGTTGGTATTCTCATTTCTATGTACTGCGTTTCTTATGGCAATCGAGATGTCAATTTCACTTTAACTCTCGGCTGATAAGTCTGTTGTAATTTCAATTACGCTTAACAGCAGCTTTGGCGACACAAACGCCTCAGGCTTTGACAATTCACGCCTTCTCAGCCAATCTGTGTAATTGATTGGCTTTTGAGACGCAAATGGCACCATGCTTGGTTTGCCATCTTTATTGAATTTATTCTAATAGAATTTGTAAGGACTAGTGACGGCGCGCAGAGTTTTGATTTCCTTTCAAAGCAAAATGGATGTTCTGGCTAAACAAGATGTCTGTAATATTCAAATAACTTCAGGGTTTGACAAGTGCTTCACGACACCGCTGTGGGCAGTACGAGAGCCTTCACTAGGGAATATGATGAAACCCTCTCATCGAGCAGTGTTTGTAGTCCATTGAACTTTGCATTAAAGATGAATACAAATCCAATCAAAACTGATCATTCAAATACGAAAGTTCGTAGAGTGCCTGTTCGAATTTTTAAGTCAAAATACGATTCATACAACACCGTCAACGAGTGCACCTTTGAACACTACTGGCCAGTGTTGCCGTTGTACGACTAAAGGGACAATTTGACCCTTTTTAAGCGCCAATACCCTTTGACCCGACTTCTTGAAAATTTTGAAAATGTTAACAGAACCAAGCTATTAAAAAATATTTCCTTCTAAAAGTGCTAAAAAATGTATCACTTAAAACGTTTACAGGAAATGCAACTCTTCTCCTAGCAGCAACTAGATTTATGTGTATGTTTGCAATCCTGGTCTATGCAACGCTTGCCCCGCTATTTTCTTTTTAAATTCAACAGATTTTCCGGGAATTCGTTTCTCCCCAGAACGGAATTTTCCAATAGAAGGAAATTCGAACTTTGAAAAAGCTGTTTGACACTTTTTTGAGAGCTCAACTCAACTCAACATTTAATATAAAAAATCGTCAGGAAATTTTTATTCATGATAGGAGAAAAGGGAAAAGCGAGAAATTTCCCAGAGTGTTTCTGTTCAGAATCGGCCTGTTATTCTTTTGTCAGTACAGAAAAGCAAAAAATAATATGGTGACCCTTTTTTCGTCAATGACCCCTTTTTTGCGACTTTCTGAAAATTATCAACGCCAACACTGCCACTGGCGTAATTTTTCTCTCTGAAAAAAGACTTGGACCGAATTCATATGCATTTCTAGAGCCTAGCAAGTAGTTGGTAATTTCGAGATATTTCGAATCTTGGACTTTCTGCTACTCTCAGACCACTGCGCGGATGCGTTTGAAGTGGTTTTCTGAATCGTACTCGTTAATTTAGGTCCAACGCCAGACACCTAAATATTTGAGTTCGGAAGGGAAATGTATCTTTTTTCCTTGAAAAAAATGGTCGCATAATTTCGCTGTCGAGCATTGACTCACTACTTAAGGGCTTATTGCTGCCTATGTAACCAAAACAATAGCCATATTTATCCCCGATTGTTCTGCTGGCAAACCAATATTGGAGCTATTTATAAAACCAAAAGAAATTACTTTCTTTTCTTTCCTTGAAGGAAACAGAATCTGTGTTCGTAATCTTCCTTGGGCATGGCCACTCCATTAAATACGACCCTGGCGCCATTGTACTTATAATCAATTGTTTCTTATACCATTTGAGAATTGCATACTCTTTCCTTGCATGCGAATGAAATAATAAGGAACTTGCTGTAATTGTTAGCCCACTGATCGTTTTAGGCGCACTTTTTAATAATCTAGCAATTAGGTGAACACTTCAAAAAGGTTAAGCATTTTCTAACATAATTCTTATTAAAAAAAAATTATAGAAATATTTCCTTTTTTCTACTTACATATCTCACGAAATCTAATAATATTTTGTCTTATGTACTCATAATTAATTTGCTTAAATTTCTGTCAATAAAACCACTTCAAAATATGTCTGCGTAGCAAACAATTGAGCCATTAAATCCATTATTATTTCACCAGGTAGAGATTAAATTAGTAAAAGTATCAAAAAAAAGGGAAAAATCACGCAAGCTTTTTACCCCACACATTGAACTCTTTATTGGTAAGAATGCCACCATTTGCATTCGCGTGTGTTTTCACAACAAAGCAACCGATAATTTATCAATCAAAAGCTTACCACTTTTCTGAAACGAACCTCCTAGCCCCTACTTGTGACCTCAATTCAATTCAATTCAAACGCTGCCAGCTCGCAGCCACACGATTCCATTAATATTGCTAACCGAAACCCGGTGCCCCCCCAAATGCCCCTTAACTTCAGCTGAAATATGGTCTCGCGCATCCATGGAAGACTAGTATCTACATATTTACGGCAAATCGTTTGGGTGTCCTTTGCAGCCGCGTAAACATTCGTGATTGCGTGCAAAAAGCATCCTGAAAATAGCAGTTAGATACATTTTCACACACATAAGTATGTGGGGGGGATTGTGTGCTACTGGCGCGTGTGCCACGTGATGAAAACTTTTCGATACAACTAATAATAAATGCCGTCACGCTTAGCCATTACCGCCACTGTAATCGTAAAACGCCATATATTATCGGTATGTGGCATGTGTTATGTTGTGGCATGCGGTCTATTGCAGATGTATGTAGGCACATATAAATGGTTAAAATGTTTTGGTATTTTCAACTAAAAATTATTACAATTATCAGTTACAAACGATTGCGGCAAGTTAATACTACAATTCGTAAATATTACTACAGCACACATATTCACATTCGTGCATAAGTGGCCCTGTAGGGAAACTCACTAGTGCCTAACGGGATCGGTTGCAGAGTATTTAAAACCAATTCTCTTTTGCAAGCTAGCAGCTGGCGAATTTTACATTGCAATGTACTAGGAAGTATCAATTGCCTCCAGCTGCATCCGAACCTGTTCTAAACTCGACACCAGTGTTGCCGTTTTAGCCCTTTGGTGGCTAAATTTGGCTACCAAATTCTTTTTTTTGCCACAAAAATTTGAAATTGCCCCTAGCCCTTTTTTTAGCCCTTTTCAAAATTTATTCATCATTGACATTAAAATTTTGTATATGATTTTCATGAATTTAACTCTTCGCTTATAAAGCGAACGCCTTTCCTTTAAGGCAAATAAACTGTTCATTGTGTCGCTAGCTTAAGTGGTGGAAAAAGTTTGTTTATCGGTTGCTTCTTTTACCTTTAAGTAAAACAGAAGTTGAAAGGACGTTTTCTATAATAAATTTCGTTAAAAATAAGCACAGAAATAAAATGAATTTTGCAATGTTAAACGCTTTATTAACTGTAAGATATGGCTTAAAAAATGTACAGAAATGTTGCCATGATTTTGAAATTACAGATGATATCGTCAGGTTAATGAGAAATGAACAAAATTGTAACGACGAAGAATCGCTTAGCGATGATAGTATTGATATAGATATAGATATTTAATGTGTTAAAAAAAATGTTTATAGATTAAATTATTTTACTATGAGTTCATTAAATGAATACTCTTTTGTTTGTTTGATACATACAGCGTCGGACAATAATAAAGCACCGACATTTTAATTCTTTGTAAATTATAACATAACATTTTAAAAATTTCTTTTACAAGTGGATATTTTTCGAAGCATAGTTTGAAATTATTTAAGTTATTTAGTATTGTCCGACACTGTATATAGATATGATTCTAGTACTTATGTATTCTTAATGTGATCTCATTTTTTTGTTTATGTAAGAAATTAATTTTTAAACTGTACATACATATGTATATGTATGTTTTTTACGTTTCTGGGCCGTTATCTTATCCATTAACGATTTAGCTATACTTTAAAATAGGTAAGTTGGCGGCCCTTAATATGCTTTATGTGTTACACAACAAGTTTTTTTGTTGAATAAAATATTAATTCTTTCCAGAGTTCATTGTTTTTCTATATCAGTACTTATAGAAAATGTTTGCGTGTATACTTATATATTTATATGTAGGTAAAAAAATTTAGCTACCATTTTTAGCCACAACGACGATTTTTAGCTCTTTTTTTAGCCCTTTTTTAGCCTGAATTTAGCTACCGCTAAAAAAGTTTCGCGGCAACACTGCTCGACACCATAGATATAGATTTCTAATGAAAAACTTTTGCATTCTTTGGGGATTATTACATTTTCTGTGACTATTTCTGACTTAGCAAATTTCTATCACTGAATGCAAATGGTTAGAATAAAATATGTATTTAGGTAGTGCGGTCTTTAAAAAAAACGATGCATTTTTCATTGTTCTTGCTTTTGGCATCAACATATAGTTTTTTTTAAAAACGTGGACTTATCAACTTTTTAATCTAAGCTTGCGATATGTAGATACTTATAAAATGTAAAATAAAATAGTTTGCTTTTGTACTGGCCAGGATGTAGCTGCTATCGGAAACCAATCCCTCCGTTTTTGGCGATAAAGAAGTACTACTGAACTAGAAATGTTATTCACTAGTTCGGATCTTTTCCCTGCTGGGTTAGTCAACACTCACATGGGCCTACCCATATCCACACACAAAAATATTCATACAAACGCCGGTTGGTATGCAATAACACCGATTTCATTTCACGGAAATTCCAAGTTTTATTGTTACAGTTTCGACAGAAATTACTTGCAACTTTGCGTGCCACAAACTTGGAAATTGCCGATTCGTGTGTTGAAGATCGCCTGGTTCGAGCATTTGTTTGTAGAAATTGTTCGTAGCATTTGTGGCAGGTACTTATTGACAGGCTTTTTAGTTAATGACATCATTTAGCAAGTATTACATACATATTTGTGGCATGCAGTTGCAACATTTTTTGATGAAAGTTTAGCTTTTGGCAGCGAATGGGAATTAATGCCAACACTGGCAAAAATTTTGTTAGAATTTGTGGCGATTTGCACAAAATTCCTCAATTAAATTCATTATTAAATGGGTTTTGAGTTTTTTGGAGCAGAAAACCCAACAAACGACTGACATCCGTCGCGAAGCATGGAAAGCCTAACTCCAGCATCGTAAACCTCTTATAGTCAAATTGCCGATCCCCGCGGTCCTACCGTCAGGTATTTTGTCGGATTTACGCTCTAAGCTCAATCCTCAGTATTATTCTTAGTTCGCTTCGTAAACTTGACTAGCGGGACATCATTTGGTCACCCTTTTGCACCACCTTGCCCCAGAAGTCAAGGGTCAGGTTCGTGAGTATGTCCTACACTGCGTTGCAGTCTGTGCACCTTTTTCACTCCGTTTAACCGAACGCAAGCTGCTGCTCTGGTGCCCACCGTCTTCTAATTTCACCTTTACTACCAAGTGTCTTATTATGGGGCTCTTGCCTCGGAGACGACCTATCTCCACATAAATATCTGGCAGTTAAACTGAGCATGCTTCACTTCTTCGCGAAAACTGTTGCAGTCCGGGACCGGTTAATAGCCCGCTTCGCCATGCTCGAATTTTCAAAATTAGCGATGAGTCTTTATTTTCATCCCCCATTTGTAGACGCGGCCCATCGTTTTCACCATTTAGCGACGGTGCGAGGCATTCGCCAGAAAGTTGGTAGGGTAAAATCTTCTTTTAACAGGTGCTACATCTTCCGAGGCTAGTCGATAAGCGGAGCGGAGCCTTAGCGCAGATGGACTGTACGATTGACTGACGACCGTACCTCGGAGCCAAAAAATGGGCACACAAATAAATTGTTTGTTTCTTGGCCTCCATATAACCTAACTTCATAATTGTGCTGATTCGGTTTGATTTGATGGGCTCTAGGACCTTTCCCGACGGCGCATAAGACGGCCGATCAAAGCGAGATTTATTTGTATTTCGCGGCTACATCTATTGCCTATAGCCGCTTCCAGTATAACTCGATGATTACGCCAATCCGTAACCTGAATGCTAATTTCTCAGCTGAGAGCTGTACTCTTCAGTAAACTGATAAGCTCTGAGCAAATAAACACGGTACATTCCACCATCCAAGCACTCTTGGTATGAGCTCTCCATTGATTCCCTTAACCCTCACCAGTTTGCTGGTCTGTTCAGCTCCAAGCACGGCTGTGAGCTCACTGTGCGCCTGCGGCCTTATTTCTTGATGCAGGGTCATAGAAATAGCATTTACGTTGTTAACCTCTATGGGAAGAACACTCAGTCAACTGCCTGTTAATATTTCCGCATCATTTTCATAAAAATCGCACTTCCACTCTTGAACACCAATTTTCAAAATTGTTTGCTTTCATTCAAATGTCTTTAACAGCAAACAACAAGTATAAATGTTGTTTTCGCGTGCGAAAATTCCTTTTGTTGCACATGCCACTTGCAGCAGCATATAAGCATACATACATACATACATACATACATATGGATGGCATGCAGTAACTGCAAATACTTAGAATATATCAAATCCATATCACGTCCTTGCCCACTTTCTGTACTCGTGGTGGTCAGAAGGAAATGCCAGCCTTGATTCTTGTTACGAAATTAGAAATTCTCGACATGTCACGAACAAAGCCGGCAAAACTTAACTCAATTCAACTCGCCGGCGGTTGGCTTCACAAAATCCGAATATCTTATATATATGAGCGCGCGTCTAGACGGCTTCTCTCATACATATATGTATGTACTAGCTTACCACGCCGACTGACTGTGACTGACTGTGCGAAGGCAGTGCTGAGTGGCTGCCACACAAAGCCACCTCAGTGTTTGTGTGTAGCTGCCACAGCGTTCAGCCGTTTGTTATGATGGCTGCGGCGGCGATGGTGGCAGTGACGGCGATTGCCTGCCAATATTGCCACATTGTTGTCGAGCCTCCGTACTCGTTTAGATTTTGCGGCAAAATTGCAAAATTTGTTTTCGTTTTTTTTCTTCTTTCTTTTTTTGGTTCGTGCCACATTTCTTTTGCA